>NW_027140986.1:6131103-6431589 GCF_036365525.1 Heterodontus francisci | reverse complement strand
TCCTGATCCACTGTGAAAACCCCATACACACCTGGCAGGTTCCTGATACACTGCGAAAACCCCATACACACCTGGCAGGATCCTGATACACTGTGAAAACCCCATACACACCTGGCAGGATCCTGATAAACTATGAAACCCCCATACACACCTGGCAGAATCCTGATAAACTAAGAAACCCCCATACACACCTGGCTGGATCCTGATACACTGTGAAAACCCCATACACACCTGGCAGGATCCTGATAAACTATGAAACCTTCATACACACCTGGCAGTTTCCTGCTAAAATATGATACCCCCATACACACTTGGCAGGATCCTGATACACTGTGAAAAACCCATACACACCTGGCAGGTTCCTGATCCACTGTGAAAACCCCATACACACCTGGCAGGATCCTTATACACTGTGCAAACCCCATACACACCTGGCTGGATCCTGATAAACAATGAAACCCCCATACACACCTGGCAGGATCCTGATAAACTGTGAAAACCCCAGACACACCTGGCAGGATCCTGATAAACTGTGAGAGCCCCATACACACCTGGCAGGATCCTGATAAACTGTGAAACCCCCATGCACACCTGGCAGGATCCTGAAAAACTGTGAAAACCCATACACACCGAGCAGGATCCTGATAAACTGTGAAATCCCCAAACAAACCTGGCAGGATCCTGATAAACTGTGAAAACCCCATCCACACCTGGCAGGATCCTGATAAACTGTGAAACCCCACACTCACCTGGCAGGACCCTGATACACTATGAAACCCCCATACACACCTGGCAGGATCCTGATAAACTGTGAAACCCCCATACACACCTGGCAGGATGCTGCTAAACAGTGAAAACCCCATACACACCTGGCAGGATCCTGATCCACTGTGAAAAACCCATACTCACCTTGCAGGATCCTGATAAACTGTGAAACCCCCATGCACACCTGGCAGGATCCTGACAAACTGTGAAAACCCAAAGACACCTGGCAGGATCCTGATAAACTGTGAAATACCCATACACACCTGGCAGGATCCTGATAAACTGTGAAAACCCCATACACACCTGGCAGGATCCTGATAAACTGTGAAACCCCCATACAGACCTTGCAGGATACTGATAATCTGTGAAAACCCCATACTCAACAGGCAGGAACCTGGTACAATGTGAAAACCCCATACTCACCTGGCAGGACCCTGATACACTGTGAAACACCCATACACACCTGGCAGGACCCTGATACACTGTGAAAACCCCATACACACCTGGCAGGATCCTGATAAACTGTGAAACCCCCATACACACCTGGCAGGATCCTGCTAAACAGTGAAAACCCCATACACACCTGGCAGGATCCTGATCCACTGTGAAAACCCCATGCACACCTGGCAGGAACCTGATACACTGTGAAAACCCCATACACACCTGGCAGGATCCTGATACACTATGAAACCCCCATACACACCTGGCAGGATCCTGATAAACTATGAAACCCCCATACATACCTGGCAGGATCCTGATACACTGTGAAAACCCCATACACACCTGGCAGGATCCTGATAAACGATGAAACCCGTATACACACCGGGCAGGACCCTGATACACTGTGAAAACCCCATGCACACCTGGCAGGATCCTGATAAACTGTGAAACCCCCATACACACCTGGCAGGATCCTGCTAAACTGTGAAAAACCCATACACACCTGGAAGGATCCTGATCCACTGTGAAAACCCCATACACACCTGGCAGGATCCTGATACACTGCGAAAACCCCATACACACCTGGCAGGATCCTGATCCACTGTGAAAACCCCATACACACCTGGCAGGATCCTGATACACTGTGAAAACCCCATACACACCTGGCAGGATCCTGATAAACTATGAAGCCCCCATACACACCTGGCAGAATCCTGATAAACTAAGAAACCCCCATACACACCTGGCAGGATCCTGATACACTGTGAAAACCCCATACACACCTGGCAGGATCCTGATAAACTATGAAACCTTCATACACACCTGGCAGTTTCCTGATAAAATATGATACCCCCATACACACCTGGCAGGATCCTGATACACTGTGAAAACCCTATACACACCTGGCAGGATCCTGATCCACTGTGAAAACCCCATACACACCTGGCAGGATCCTTATACACTGTGAAAACCCCATACTCACCTGGCAGGACCCTGATACACTGTGAAACACCCATACACACCTGGCAGGACCCTGATACACTGTGAAAAACCCATACACACCTGGCAGGATCCTGATAAACTGTGCAACCCCCATACACACCTGGCAGGATCCTGCTAAACTGTGAAAAACCCATACACACCTGGAAGGATCCTGATCCACTGTGAAAACCCCATACACACCTGGCAGGATGCTGATACACTGCGAGAACCCCATACACACCTGGCAGGATCCTGATACACTGTGAAAACCCCATACACACCTGGCAGGATCCTGATTAAACTATGAAACCCCCATACACACCTGGCAGAATCCTGATAAACTAAGAAACCCCCATACACACCTGGCAGGATCCTAATACACTGTGAAAACCCCATACACACCTGGCAGGATCCTGATAAACTGTGAAACCCCCATACACACCTGGCAGGATCCTGCTAAACTGTGAAAAACCCATACACACCTGGAAGGATCCTGATCCACTGTGAAAACCCCATACACACCTGGCAGGATCCTGATACACTGCGAAAACCCCATACACACCTGGCAGGATCCTGATACACTGTGAAAACCCCATACACACCTGGCAGGATCCTGATAAACTATGAAACCCCCATACACACCTGGCAGAATCCTGATAAACTAAGAAACCCCCATACACACCTGGCAGGATCCTGATACACTGTGAAAATCCCATACACACCTGGCAGGATCCTGATAAACTATGAAACCTTCATACACACCTGGCAGTTTCCTGCTAAAATATGATACCCCCATACACACTTGGCAGGATCCTGATACACTGTGAAAAACCCATACACACCTGGCAGGATCCTGATCCACTGTGAAAACCCCATACACACCTGGCAGGATCCTTATACACTGTGAAAACCCCATACACACCTGGCAGGATCCTGATAAACTATGAAACCCCCATACACACCTGGCAGGATCCTGATAAACTGTGAAAACCCCAGACACACCTGGCAGGATCCTGATAAACTGTGAGAGCCCCATACACACCTGGCAGGATCCTGATAAACTGTGAAACCCCCATGCACACCTGGCAGGATCCTGATAAACTGTGAAAACCCATACACACCTGGCAGGATCCTGATACACTGTGAAAACCCCATACACACCTGGCAGGATCCTGATAAACTATGAAACCCCCATACACACCTGGTAGGATCCTGATAAACAGTGAAACCCCCATGCACACCTGGCAGGATCCTGATAAACTGTGAAAACCCATACACACCTGGCAGGATCCTGATACACTGTGAAAACCCCATACACACCTGGCAGGATCCTGATAAACTATGAAACCTTCATACACACCTGGCAGTTTCCTGCTAAAATATGATACCCCCATACACACTTGGCAGGATCCTGATACACTGTGAAAAACCCATACACACCTGGCAGGATCCTGATCCACTGTGAAAACCCCATACACACCTGGCAGGATCCTTATACACTGTGAAAACCCCATACACACCTGGCAGGATCCTGATAAACTGTGAGAGCCCCATACACACCTGGCAGGATCCTGATACACTGTGAAAACCCCATACTCACCTGGCAGGACCCTGATACACTGTGAAAACCCCATACACACCTGGCAGGATCCTGATACACTGTGAAAACCCCATACACACCTGGCAGGATCCTGATAAACTATGAAACCCCCATACACACCTGGCAGAATCCTGATAAACTAAGAAACCCCCATACACACCTGGCAGGATCCTGATACACTGTGAAAACCCCATACACACCTGGCAGGATCCTGATAAACTATGTAACCTTCATACACACCTGGCAGTTTCCTGATAAAATATGATACCCCCATACACACCTGGCAGGATCCTGATACACTGTGAAAGCCCTATACACACCTGGCAGGATCCTGATCCACTGTGAAAACCCCATACACACCTGGCAGGATCCTTATACACTGTGAAAACCCCATACTCACCTGGCAGGACCATGATACACTGTGAAACACCCATACACACCTGGCAGGACACTGATACACTGTGAAAAACACATACACACCTGGCAGGATCCTGATAAACTGTGAAACCCCCATACACACCTGGCAGGATCCTGCTAAACTGTGAAAAACCCATACACACCTGGAAGGATCCTGATCCACTGTGAAAACCCCATACACACCTGGCAGGATCCTGATACACTGCGAAAACCCCATACACACCTGGCAGGATCCTGATACACTGTGAAAACCCCATACACACCTGGCAGGATCCTGATAAACTATGAAACCCCCATACACACCTGGCAGAATCCTGATAAACTAAGAAACCCCCATACACACCTGGCAGGATCCTGATACACTGTGAAAACCCCATACACACCTGGCAGGATCCTGATAAACTATGAAACCTTCATACACACCTGGCAGTTTCCTGCTAAAATATGATACCCCCATACACACTTGGCAGGATCCTGATACACTGTGAAAAACCCATACACACCTGGCAGGATCCTGATCCACTGTGAAAACCCCATACACACCTGGCAGGATACTTATACTCTGTGAAAACCCCATACACACCTGGCAGGATCCTGATAAACTATGAAACCCCCATACAAACCTGGCAGGATCCTGATAAACTGTGAAAACCCCAGACACACCTGGCAGGATCCTGATAAACTGTGAAAACCCCAATCACACCTTGCAGGATCCTGATACACTATGAAAACCCCATACACACCTGGCAGGATCCTGATAAAATATGAAACCCGTGTACACACCTGGCAGGACCCTGATACACTGTGAAAACCCCATACATACTTGGCAGGATCCTGATAAACTGTGAAACCCCCATACACACCTGGCAGGATCCTTCTAAACTGTGAAAAACCCATACTCACCTTGCAGGATCCTGATAAACTGTGAAACCCCCATGCACACCTGGCAGGTTCCTGACAAACTGTGGAAACCCATAGACACCTGGCAGGATCCTGATAAACTGTGAAATACCCATACACACCTGGCAGGATCCTGATAAACTGTGAAAACCCCATACACACCTGGCAGGATCCTGATAAACTGTGAAACCCCCATACAGACCTTGCAGGATACTGATAATCTGTGAAAACCCCATACTCAAAAGGCAGGAACCTGATACACTGTGAAAACCCCATACTCACCTGGCAGGACCCTGATACACTGTGAAAACCCCATACACACCTGGCAGGATCCTGATCCACTGTGAAAACCCCATACACACCTGGCAGGATCCTTATACACTGTGAAAACCCCATACTCACCTGGCAGGACCCTGATACACTGTGAAACACCCATACACACCTGGCAGGACCCTGATACACTGTGAAAAACCCATACACACCTGGCAGGATCCTGATAAACTGTGAAACCCCCATACACACCTGGCAGGATCCTGCTAAACTGTGAAAAACCCATACACACCTGGAAGGATCCTGATCCACTGTGAAAACCCCATACACACCTGGCAGGATGCTGATACACTGCGAAAACCCCATACACACCTGGCAGGATCCTGATACACTGTGAAAACCCCATACACATCTGGCAGGATCCTGATAAACTATGAAACCCCCATACACATCTGGCAGAATCCTGATAAACTAAGAAACCCCCATACACACCTGGCAGGATCGTGATACACTGTGAAAACCCCATACACACCTGGCAGGATCCTGATAAACTGTGAAACCCCCATACACACCTGGCAGGATCCTGATAAACTGTGAAAACCCCATACACACCTGGCAGGATCCTGATAAACTGTGAAACCCCCATACAGACCTTGCAGGATACTGATAATCTGTGAAAACCCCATACTCAACAGGCAGGAACCTGGTACACTGTGAAAACCCCATACTCACCTGGCAGGAACCTGATACACTGTGAAACACCCATACACACCTGGCAGGACCCTGATAAACTGTGAAACCCCCATACACACCTGGCAGGATCCTGCTAAACAGTGAAAACCCCATACACACCTGGCAGGATCCTGATCCACTGTGAAAACCCCATGCACACCTGGCAGGATCCTGATACACTGTGAAAACCCCATACACACCTGGCAGGATCCTGATACACTATGAAACCCCCATACACACCTGGCAGGATCCTGATAAACTATGAAACCCCCATACATACCTGGCAGGATCCTGATACACTGTGAAAACCCCATACACACCTGGCAGGATCCTGATAAACGATGAAACCCGTATACACACCGGGCAGTACCCTGATACACTGTGAAAACCCCATGCACACCTGGCAGGATCCTGATAAACTGTGAAACCCCCATACACACCTGGCAGGATCCTGCTAAACTGTGAAAAACCCATACACACCTGGAAGGATCCTGATCCACTGTGAAAACCCCATACACACCTGGCAGGATCCTGATACACTGCGAAAACCCCATACACACCTGGCAGGATTCTGATCCACTGTGAAAACCCCATACACACCTGGCAGGATCCTGATACACTGTGAAAACCCCATACACACCTGGCAGGATCCTGATAAACTATGAAGCCCCCATACACACCTGGCAGAATCCTGATAAACTAAGAAACCCCCATACACACCTGGCAGGATCCTGATACACTGTGAAAACCCCATACACACCTGGCAGGATCCTGATAAACTATGAAACCTTCATACACACCTGGCAGTTTCCTGATAAAATATGATACCCCCATACACACCTGGCAGGATCCTGATACACTGTGAAAACCCTATACACACCTGGCAGGATCCTGATCCACTGTGAAAACCCCATACACACCTGGCAGGATCCTTATTCACTGTGAAAACCCCATACTCACCTGGCAGGACCCTGATACACTGTGAAACACCCATACACACCTGGCAGGACCCTGATACACTGTGAAAAACCCATACACACCTGGCAGGATCCTGATAAACTGTGAAACCCCCATACACACCTGGCAGGATCCTGCTAAACTGTGAAAAACCCATACACACCTGGAAGGATCCTGATCCACTGTGAAAACCCCATACACACCTGGCAGGATGCTGATACACTGCGAAAACCCCATACACACCTGGCAGGATCCTGATACACTGTGAAAACCCCATACACACCTGGCAGGATCCTGATAAAACTATGAAACCCCCATACACACCTGGCAGAATCCTGATAAACTAAGAAACCCCCATACACGCCTGGCAGGATCCTGATACACTGTGAAAAACCCATACACACCTGGCAGGATCCTGATAAACTGTGAAACCCCCATACACACCTGGCAGGATCCTGCTTAACTGTGAAAAACCCATACACACCTGGAAGGATCCTGATCCACTGTGAAAACCCCATACACACCTGGCAGGATCCTGATACACTGCGAAAACCCCATACACACCTGGCAGGATCCTGATACACTGTGAAAACCCCATACACACCTGGCAGGATCCTGATAAACTATGAAACCCCCATACACACCTGGCAGAATCCTGATAAACTAAGAAACCCCCATACACACCTGGCAGGATCCTGATACACTGTGAAAACCCCATACACACCTGGCAGGATCCTGATAAACTATGAAACCTTCATACACACCTGGCAGTTTCCTGCTAAAATATGATACCCCCATACACACTTGGCAGGATCCTGACACACTGTGAAAATCCCATACACACCTGGCAGTATCCTGATCCACTGTGAAAACCCCATACACACCTGGCAGGATCCTTATGCACTGTGAAAACCCCATACACACCTGGCAGGATCCTGATAAACTATGAAACCCCCATACACACCTGGCAGGATCCTGATAAACTGTGAAAACCCCAGACACACCTGACAGGATCCTGATAAACTGTGAGAGCCCCATACACACCTGGCAGGATCCTGATAAACTGTGAAAAACCCATACAAACCTGGCAGGATCCTGATACACTGTGAAAACCCCATACACACTTGGCAGGATCCTGATCCACTGTGAAAACCCCAATCACACCTTGCAGGATCCTGATACACTATGAAAACCCCATACACACCTGGCAGGATCCTGATAAAATATGAAACCCGTGTACACACCTGGCAGGACCCTGATACACTGTGAAAACCCCATACATACTTGGCAGGATCCTGATAAACTGTGAAACCCCCATACACACCTGGCAGGATCCTTCTAAACTGTGAAAAACCCATACTCACCTTGCAGGATCCTGATAAACTGTGAAACCCCCATGCACACCTGGCAGGTTCCTGACAAACTGTGAAAACCCATAGACACCTGGCAGGATCCTGATAAACTGTGAAATACCTATACACACCTGGCAGGATCCTGATAAACTGTGAAACCCCCATACAGACCTTGCAGGATACTGATAATCTGCGAAAACCCCATACTCAAAAGGCAGGAACCTGATACACTGTGAAAACCCCATACTCACCTGGCAGGACCCTGATACACTGTGAAAACCCCATACACACCTGGCAGGATCCTGATACACTGTGAAAACCCCATACACACCTGGCAGGATCCTGATAAACTGTGAAACCCCCATACACACCTGGCAGAATCCTGATAAACTAAGAAACCCCCATACACACCTAGCAGGATCCTGATACACTGTGAAAACCCCATACACACCTGGCAGGATGCTGATAAACTATGAAACCTTCATACACACCTGGCAGTTTCCTGATAAAATATGATACCCCCATACACACCTGGCAGGATCCTGATACACTGTGAAAACCCTATACACACCTGGCAGGATCCTGATCCACTGTGAAAACCCCATACACACCTGGCAGGATCCTTATACACTGTGAAAACCCCATACTCACCTAGCAGGACCCTGATACACTGTGAAACACCCATACACACCTGGCAGGACCCTGATACACTGTGAAAAACCCATACACACCTGGCAGGATCCTGATAAACTGTGAAAACCCCATACACATCTGGCAGGATCCTGCTAAACTGTGAAAAACCCATACACACCTGGAAGGATCCTGATCCACTGTGAAAACCCCATACACACCTGGCAGGATGCTGATACACTGCGAAAACCCCATACACACCTGGCAGGATCCTGATACACTGTGAAAGCCCCATACACATCTGGCAGGATCCTGATAAGCTATGAAACCCCCATACACACCTGGCAGAATCCTGATAAACTAAGAAACCCCCATACACACCTGGCAGGATCGTGATACACTGTGAAAACCCCATACACATCTGGCAGGATCCTGATAAACTGTGAAACCCCCATACACACCTGGCAGGATCCTGATAAACTGTGAAAACCCCATACACACCTGGCAGGATCCTGATAAACTGTGAAACCCCCATACAGACCTTGCAGGATACTGATAATCTGTGAAAACCCCATACTCAACAGGCAGGAACCTGGTACACTGTGAAAACCCCATACTCACCTGGCAGGACCCTGATACACTGTGAAACACCCATACACACCTGGCAGGACCCTGATACACTGTGAAAACCCCATACACACCTGGCAGGATCCTGATAAACTGTGAAACCCCCATACACACCTGGCAGGATCCTGCTAAACAGTGAAAACCCCATACACACCTGGCCGGATCCTGATACACTGTGAAAACCCCATACACACCTGGCAGGATCCTGATAAACTATGAAACCTTCATACACACCTGGCAGTTTCCTGCTAAAATATGATACCCCCATACACACTTGGCAGGATCCTGATACACTGTGAAAAACCCATACACACCTGGCAGTATCCTGATCCACTGTGAAAACCCCATACACACCTGGCAGGACCCTTATACACTGTGAAAACCCCATACACACCTGGCAGGATCCTGATAAACTATGAAACCCCCATACACACCTGGCAGGATCCTGATAAACTGTGAAAACCCCAGACACACCTGACAGGATCCTGATAAACTGTGAGAGCCCCATACACACCTGGCAGGATCCTGATAAACTGTGAAAAACCCATACAAACCTGGCAGGATCCTGATACACTGTGAAAACCCCATACACACTTGGCAGGATCCTGATCCACTGTGAAAACCCCAATCACACCTTGCAGGATCCTGATACACTATGAAAACCCCATACACACCTGGCAGGATCCTGATAAAATATGAAACCCGTGTACACACCTGGCAGGACCCTGATACACTATGAAAACCCCATACATACTTGGCAGGATCCTGATAAACTGTGAAACCCCCATACACACCTGGCAGGATCCTTCTAAACTGTGAAAAACCCATACTCACCTTGCAGGATCCTGATAAACTGTGAAACCCCCATGCACACCTGGCAGGTTCCTGACAAACTGTGAAAACCCATAGACACCTGGCAGGATCCTGATAAACTGTGAAATACCCATACACACCTGGCAGGATCCTGATAAACTGTGAAAACCCCATACACACCTGGCAGGATCCTGATAAACTGTGAAACCCCCATACAGACCTTGCAGGATACTGATAATCTGTGAAAACCCCATACTCAAAAGGCAGGAACCTGATACACTGTGAAAACCCCATACTCACCTGGCAGGACCCTGATACACTGTGAAAACCCCATACACACCTGGCAGGATCCTGATACACTGTGAAAACCCCATACACACCTGGCAGGATCCTGATAAACTGTGAAACCCCCATACACACCTGGCAGAATCCTGATAAACTAAGAAACCCCCATACACACCTGGCAGGATCCTGATACACTGTGAAAACCCCATACACACCTGGCAGGATGCTGATAAACTATGAAACCTTCATACACACCTGGCAGTTTCCTGATAAACTATGAAACCCCCATACACACCTGGCAGGATCCTGATACACTGTGAAAACCCTATACACACCTGGCAGGATCCTGATCCACTGTGAAAACCCCATACACACCTGGCAGGATCCTTATACACTGTGAAAACCCCATACTCACCTGGCAGGACCCTGATACACTGTGAAACACCCATACACACCTGGCAGGACCCTGATACACTGTGAAAAACCCATACACACCTGGCAGGATCCTGATAAACTGTGAAACCCCCATACACACCTGGCAGGATCCTGCTAAACTGTGAAAAACCCATACACACCTGGAAGGATCCTGATCCACTGTGAAAACCCCATACACACCTGGCAGGATGCTGATACACTGCGAAAACCCCATACACACCTGGCAGGATCCTGATACACTGTGAAAACCCCATACACATCTGGCAGGATCCTGATAAACTATGAAACCCCCATACACACCTGGCAGAATCCTGATAAACTAAGAAACCCCCATACACACCTGGCAGGATCGTGATACACTGTGAAAACCCCATACACACCTGGCAGGATCCTGATAAACTGTGAAACCCCCATACACACCTGGCAGGATCCTGATAAACTGTGAAAACCCCATACACACCTGGCAGGATCCTGATAAACTGTGAAACCCCCTTACAGACCTTGCAGGATACTGATAATCTGTGAAAACCCCATACTCAACAGGCAGGAACCTGGTACACTGTGAAAACCCCATACTCACCTGGCAGGACCCTGATACACTGTGAAACACCCATACACACCTGGCAGGACCCTGATACACTGTGAAAACCCCATACACACCTGGCAGGATCCTGATAAACTGTGAAACCCCCATACACACCTGGCAGGATCCTGCTAAACAGTGAAAACCCCATACACACCTGGCAGGATCCTGATCCACTGTGAAAACCCCATGCACACCTGGCAGGATCCTGATACACTGTGAAAACCCCATACACACCTGGCAGGATCCTGATACACTATGAAACCCCCATACACACCTGGCAGGATCCTGATAAACTATGAAACCCCCATACATACCTGGCAGGATCCTGATACACTGTGAAAACCCCATACACACCTGGCAGGATCCTGATAAACGATGAAACCCGTATACACACCGGGCAGGACCCTGATACACTGTGAAAACCCCAGGCACACCTGGCAGGATCCTGATAAACTGTGAAACCCCCATACACACCTGGCAGGATCCTGCTAAACTGTGAAAAACCCATACACACCTGGAAGGATGCTGATCCACTGTGAAAACCCCATACACACCTGGCAGGATCCTGATACACTGCGAAAACCCCATACACACCTGGCAGGATCCTGATCCACTGTGAAAACCCCATACACACCTGGCAGGATCCTGATACACTGTGAAAACCCCATACACACCTGGCAGGATCCTGATAAACTATGAAGCCCCCATACACACCTGGCAGAATCCTGATAAACTAAGAAACCCCCATACACACCTGGCAGGATCCTGATACACTGTTAAAACCCCATACACACCTGGCAGGATCCTGATAAACTATGAAACCTTCATACACACCTGGCAGTTTCCTGATAAAATATGATACCCCCATACACACCTGGCAGGATCCTGATACACTGTGAAAACCCTATACACACCTGGCAGGATCCTGATCCACTGTGAAAACCCCATACACACCTGGCAGGATCCTTATTCACTGTGAAAACCCCATACTCACCTGGCAGGAACCTGATACACTGTGAAACACCCATACACACCTGGCAGGACCCTGATACACTGTGAAAAACCCATACACACCTGGCAGGATCCTGATAAACTGTGAAACCCCCATACACACCTGGCAGGATCCTGCTAAACTGTGAAAAACCCATACACACCTGGAAGGATCCTGATCCACTGTGAAAACCCCATACACACCTGGCAGGATGCTGATACACTGCGAAAACCCCATACACACCTGGCAGGATCCTGATACACTGTGAAAACCCCATACACACCTGGCAGAATCCTGATTAAACTATGAAACCCCCATACACACCTGGCAGAATCCTGATAAACTAAGAAACCCCCATACACACCTGGCAGGATCCTGATACACTGTGAAAACCCCATACACACCTGGCAGGAACCTGATAAACTGTGAAACCCCCATACACACCTGGCAGGATCCTGCTAAACTGTGAAAAACCCATACACACCTGGAAGGATCCTGAGCCACTGTGAAAACCCCATACACACCTGGCAGGATCCTGATACACTGCGAAAACCCCATACACACCTGGCAGGATCCTGATACACTGTGAAAACCCCATACACACCTGGCAGGATCCTGATAAACTATGAAACCCCCATACACACCTGGCAGAATCCTGATACACTGTGAAAACCCCATACACACCTGGCAGGATCCTGATAAACTATGAAACCTTCATACACACCTGGCAGTTTCCTGCTAAAATATGATACCCCCATACACACTTGGCAGGATTCTGATACACTGTGAAAAACCCATACACACCTGGCAGGATCCTGATCCACTGTGAAAACCCCATACACACCTGGCAGGATCCTTATACACTGTGAAAACCCCATACACACCTGGCAGGATCCTAATAAACTATGAAACCCCCATACACACCTGGCAGGATCCTGATAAACTGTGAAAACCCCAGACACACCTGGCAGGATCCTGATAAACTGTGAGAGCCCCATACACACCTGGCAGGATCCTGATAAACTGTGAAACCCCCATGCACACCTGGCAGGATCCTGATAAACTGTGAAAACCCATACACACCTAGCAGGATCCTGATAAACTGTGAAATCCCCATACACACCTTTCAGGATCCTGATACACTATGAAACCCCCATACACACCTGGCAGGATCCTGCTAAACTGTGAAAAACCCATACACACCTGGAAGGATCCTGATCCACTGTGAAAACCCCATACACACCTGGCAGGATGCTGATACACTGCGAAAACCCCATACACACCTGGCAGAATCCTGATTAAACTATGAAACCCCCATACACACCTGGCAGAATCCTGATAAACTAAGAAACCCCCATACACACCTGGCAGGATCCTGATACACTGTGAAAACCCCATACACACCTGGCAGGATCCTGATAAACTGTGAAACCCCCATACACACCTGGCAGGATCCTGCTAAACTGTGAAAAACCCATACACACCTGGAAGGATCCTGATCCACTGTGAAAACCCCATACACACCTGGCAGGATCCTGATACACTGCGAAAACCCCATACACACCTGGCAGGATCCTGATACACTGTGAAAACCCCATACACACCTGGCAGGATCCTGATAAACTATGAAACCCCCATACACACCTGGCAGAATCCTGATACACTGTGAAAACCCCATACACACCTGGCAGGATCCTGATAAACTATGAAACCTTCATACACACCTGGCAGTTTCCTGCTAAAATATGATACCCCCATACACACTTGGCAGGATCCTGATACACTGTGAAAAACCCATACACACCTGGCAGGATCCTGATCCACTGTGAAAACCCCATACACACCTGGCAGGATCCTTATACACTGTGAAAACCCCATACACACCTGGCAGGATCCTAATAAACTATGAAACCCCCATACACACCTGGCAGGATCCTGATAAACTGTGAAAACCCCAGACACACCTGGCAGGATCCTGATAAACTGTGAGAGCCCCATACACACCTGGCAGGATCCTGATAAACTGTGAAACCCCCATGCACACCTGGCAGGATCCTGATAAACTGTGAAAACCCATACACACCTAGCAGGATCCTGATAAACTGTGAAATCCCCATACACACCTTTCAGGATCCTGATACACTATGAAAACCCCATACACACCTGGCAGGATCCTGATAAAATATGAAACCCGTGTACACACCTGGCAGGACACTGATACACTGTGAAAACCCCATACATACTTGGCAGGATCCTGATAAACTGTGAAACCCCCATACACACCTGGCAGGATCCTTCTAAACTGTGAAAACCCCATACTCACCTTGCAGGATCCTGATAAACTGTGAAACCCCCATGCACACCTGGCAGGATCCTGACAAACTCAGAAAACCCATAGACACCTGGCAGGATCCTGATAAACTGTGAAATACCCATACACACCTGGCAGGATCCTGATAAACTGTGAAAACCCCATAAACACCTGGCAGGATCCTGATAAACTGTGAAACCCCCATACAGACCTTGCAGGATACTGATAATCTGTGAAAACCCCATACTCAACAGGCAGGAACCTGATACACTGTGAAAACCCCATACTCACCTGGCAGGACCCTGATACACTGTGAAAACCCCATACACACCTGGCAGGATCCTGATACACTGTGAAAACCCCATACACACCTGGCAGGATCCTGATAAACTATGAAACCCCCATACACACCTGGCAGAATCCTGATAAACTAAGAAACCCCCATACACACCTGGCAGGATCCTGATACACTGTGAAAACCCCATACACACCTGGCAGGATCCTGATAAACTATGAAACCTTCATACACACCTGGCAGTTTCCTGATAAAATATGATACCCCCATACACACCTGGCAGGATCCTGATACACTGCGAAAACCCTATACACACCTGGCAGGATCCTGATCCACTGTGAAAACCCCATACACACCTGGCAGGATCCTTATACACTGTGAAAACCCCATACTCACCTGGCAGGAACCTGATACACTGTGAAACACCCATACACACCTGGCAGGACCCTGATACACTGTGAAAAACCCATACACACCTGGCAGGATCCTGATAAACTGTGAAACCCCCATACACACCTGGCAGGATCCTGCTAAACTGTGAAAGACCCATACACACCTGGAAGGATCCTGATCCACTGTGAAAACCCCATACACACCTGGCAGGATCCTGATACACTGCGAAAACCCCATACACACCTGGCAGGATCCTGATACACTGTGAAAACCCCATACACACCTGGCAGGATCCTGATAAACTATGAAACCCCCATACACACCTGGCAGAATCCTGATAAACTAAGAAACCCCCATACACACCTGGCAGGATCGTGATACACTGTGAAAACCCCATACACACCTGGCAGGATCCTGATAAACTATGAAACCTTCATACACACCTGGCAGTTTCTTGCTAAAATATGATACCCCCATACACACTTGGCAGGATCCTGATACACTGTGAAAAACCCATACACACCTGGCAGGATCCTGATCCACTGTGAAAACCCCATACACACCTGGCAGGATACTTATACTCTGTGAAAACCCCATACACACCTGGCAGGATCCTGATAAACTATGAAACCCCCATACACACCTGGCAGGATCCTGATAAACTGTGAAAACCCCAGACACACCTGGCAGGATCCTGATAAACTGTGAGAGCCCCATACACACCTGGCAGGATCCTGATAAACTGTGAAACCCCCATGCACACCTGGCAGGATCCTGATAAACTGTGAAAACCCATACACACCTAGCAGGATCCTGATAAACTGTGAAATCCCCATACAAACCTGGCAGGATCCTGATAAACTGTGAAAACCCCATCCACACCTGGCAAGATCCTGATAAACTCTGAAACCCCCACACTCACCTGGCAGGACCCTGATACACTATGAAACCCCCATACACACCTGGCAGGATCCTGATAAACTGTGAAACCCCCATACACACCTGGCAGGATGCTGCTAAACAGTGAAAACCCCATACACACCTGGCAGGATCCTGATCCACTGTGAAAAACCCATACACACCTGGCAGGATCCTGATACACTGTGAAAACCCCATACACACTTGGCAGGATCCTGATCCACTGTGAAAACCCCAATCACACCTTGCAGGATCCTGATACACTATGAAAACCCCATACACACCTGGCAGGATCCTGATAAAATATGAAACCCGTGTACACACCTGGCAGGACCCTGATACACTGTGAAAACCCCATACATACTTGGCAGGATCCTGATAAACTGTGAAACCCCCATACACACCTGGCAGGATCCTTCTAAACTGTGAAAAACCCATACTCACCTTGCAGGATCCTGATAAACTGTGAAACCCCCATGCACACCTGGCAGGATCCTGACAAACTGTGAAAACCCATAGACACCTGGCAGGATCCTGATAAACTGTGAAATACCCATACACACCTGGCAGGATCCTGATAAACTGTGAAAACCCCATACACACCTGGCAGGATCCTGATAAACTGTGAAACCCCCATACAGACCTTGCAGGATACTGATAATCTGTGAAAACCCCATACTCAAATGGCAGCAACCTGATACACTGTGAAAATCCCATACTCACCTGGCAGGACCCTGATACACTGTGAAAGCCCCATACACACCTGGCAGGATCCTGATACACTGTGAAAACCCCATACACACCTGGCAGTATCCTGATAAACTGTGAAACCCCCATACACACCTGGCAGAATCCTGATAAACTAAGAAAACCCCATACACACCTGGCAGGATCCTGATACACTGTGAAAACCCCATACACACCTGGCAGGATGCTGATAAACTATGAAACATTCATACACACCTGGCAGTTTCCTGATAAAATATGATACCCCCATACACACCTGGCAGGATCCTGATACACTGTGAAAACCCTATACACACCTGGCAGGATCCTGATCCACTGTGAAAACCCCATACACACCTGGCAGGATCCTTATACACTGTGAAAACCCCATACTCACCTGGCAGGACCCTGATACACTGTGAAACACCCATACACACCTGGCAGGACCCTGATACACTGTGAAAAACCCATACACACCTGGCAGGATCCTGATAAACTGTGAAACCCCCATACACACCAGGCAGGATCCTGCTAAACTGTGAAAAACCCATACACACCTGGAAGGATCCTGATCCACTGTGAAAACCCCATACACACCTGGCAGGATGCTGATACACTGCGAAAACCCCATACACACCTGGCAGGATCCTGATACACTGTGAAAACCCCATACACACCTGGCAGGATCCTGATAAACTATGAAACCCCCATACACACCTGGCAGAATCCTGATAAACTAAGAAACCCTCATACACACCTGGCAGGATCGTGATACACTATGAAAACCCCATACACACCTGGCAGGATCCTGATAAACTGTGAAACCCCCATACACACCTGGCAGGATCCTGCTAAACTGTGAAAAACCCATACACACCTGGAAGGATCCTGATCCACTGTGAAAACCCCATACACACCTGGCAGGATCCTGATACACTGCGAAAACCCCATACACACCTGGCAGGATCCTGATACACTGTGAAAACCCCATACACACCTGGCAGGATCCTGATAAACTATGAAACCCCCATACACACCTGGCAGAATCCTGATAAACTAAGAAACCCCCATACACACCTGGCAGGATCCTGATACACTGTGAAAACCCCATACACACCTGGCAGGATCCTGATAAACTATGAAACCTTCATACACACCTGGCAGTTTCCTGCTAAAATATGATACCCCCATACACACTTGGCAGGATCCTGATAAACTGTGAAAAACACATACACTCCTGGCAGGATCCTGATCCACTGTGAAAACCCCATACACACCTGGCAGGATCCTTATACACTGTGAAAACCCCATACACACCTGGCAGGATCCTGATAAACTATGAAACCCCCATACACACCTGGCAGGATCCTGATAAACTGTGAAAACCCCATACACACCCGGCAGGATCCTGATAAACTGTGAGAGCCCCATACACACCTGGCAGGATCCTGATAAACTGTGAAACCCCCATGCACACCTGGCAGGATCCTGATAAACTGTGAAAACCCATACAAACCTAGCAGGATCCTGATAAACTGTGAAATCCCCATACAAACCTGGCAGGATCCTGATAAACTGTGAAAACCCCATCCACACCTGGCAGGATCCTGATAAACTGTGAAACCCCCACACTCACCTGGCAGGACCCTGATACACTATGAAACCCCCATACACACCTGGCAGGATCCTGATAAACTGTGAAACCCCCATACACACCTGGCAGGATGCTGCTAAACAGTGAAAACCCCATACACACCTGGCAGGATCCTGATCCACTGTGAAAAACCCATACAAACCTGGCAGGATCCTGATACACTGTGAAAACCCCATACACACTTGGCAGGATCCTGATCCACTTTGAAAACCCCATACACACCTTGCAGGATCCTGATACACTATGAAAACCCCATACACACCTGGCAGGATCCTGATAAAATATGAAACCCGTGTACACACCTGTCAGGACCCTGATACACTGTGAAAACCCCATACATACTTGGCAGGATCCTGATAAACTGTGAAACCCCCATACACACCTGGCAGGATCCTTCTAAACTGTGAAAACCCCATACTCACCTTGCAGGATCCTATTAAACTGTGAAACCCCCATGCACACCTGGCAGGATCCTGACAATCAGTGAAAACCCCATACACACCTGGCAGGATTCTGATCCACTGTGAAAACCCCATAAACACCTGGCAGGATCCTGATACACTGTGAAAACCCCATACACACCTGGCAGGATCCTGATACACTATGAAACCCCCATACACACCTGGCAGGATCCTGATAAACTATGAAACCCCCATACATACCTGGCAGGATCCTGATACACTGTGAAAACCCCATACACACCTGGCAGGATCCTGATAAACGATGAAACCCGTATAAACTCCGGGCAGGACCCTGATACACTGTGAAAACCCCATGCACACCTGGCAGGATCCTGATAAACTGTGAAACCCCCATACACACCTGGCAGGATCCTGCTAAACTGTGAAAAACCCATACACACCTGGAAGGATCCTGATCCACTGTGAAAACCCCATACACACCTGGCAGGATCCTGATACACTGCGAAAACCCCATACACACCTGGCAGGATCCTGATCCACTGTGAAAACCCCATACACACCTGGCAGGATCCTGATACACTGTGAAAACCCCAGACACACCTGGCAGGATCCTGATAAACTATGAAATCCCCATACACACCTGGCAGAATTCTGATAAACTAAGAAACCCCCATACACACCTGGCAGGATCCTGATACACTGTGAAAACCCCATACACACCTGGCAGGATCCTGATAAACTATGAAACCTTCATACACACCTGGCAGTTTCCTGATAAAATATGATACCCCCATACACACCTGGCAGGATCCTGATACACTGTGAAAACCCTATACACACCTGGCAGGATCCTGATCCACTGTGAAAACCCCATACACACCTGGCAGGATCCTTATACACTGTGAAAACCCCATACACACCTGGCAGGATCCTGAATCACTATGAAACCCCTATACACACCTGGCAGGATCCTGATAAACTGTGAAAACCCCAGACACACCTGGCAGGATCCTGATAAACTGTGAGAGCCCCATACACACCTGGCAGGATCCTGATAAACTGTGAAACCCCCATGCACACCTGGCAGGATCCTGATAAACTGTGAAAACCCAAACAAACCTAGCAGGATCCTGATAAAAGCGAAATCCCCATACAAACCTGGCAGGATCCTGATAAACTGTGAAAACCCCATCCACACCTGGCAGGATCCTGATAAACTGTGAAACCCCCATACTCACCTGGCAGGACCCTGATACTCTGTGAAACCCCCATACACACCTGGCAGGATCCTGATAAACTGTGAAACCCCCATACACACCTGGCAGGATCCTGCTAAACTGTGAAAACCCCATCCACACCTGGCAGGATCCTGATCCACCGTGAAAACCCCGTACACACCTGGCAGGATCCTGGTACAATGTGAAAACACCATACACACCTGGCAGGATCCTGATCCACTGTGAAAACCCCATACACACCTGGCAGGATCCTGATACACTGTGAAAAACCCATACACACCTGGCAGGATCCTGATAAACTATGAAACCCCCAAACACACCTGGCAGTTTCCTGACAAACTATGAAACCCCCATATACACCTGGCAGGATCCTGATACACTGTGAAAACCCCATACACACCTGGCAGGATCCTGATAAACTATGAAACCCGTATACACACTTGGCAGGATCCTGATACACTGTGAAAACCCCATACACACCTGGCATATCCTGATCCACTGTGAAAACCCCACACACACCTGGCAGGACATTGATCCACTGTGAAACCCCCATACACACCTGGCAGGATCCTGATACACTGTGAAAAAAACCATACACACCTGGCAGGATCCTGATAAACTATGAAACCCCCATACACACCTGGCAGGATGCTGATACACTGTGAAAACCACATACACACCTGGCAGGATCCTGATAAACTATGAAACCCGTGCACACACCTGGCAGGATCCTGATACACTGTGAAAACCCCATAAACACCTGGCATATCCTGATACACTGTGAAAACCCCATACACACCTGGCAGGACATTGATCCACTGTGAAACCCCCATACACACCTGGCAGGATCCTGATACACTGTGAAAACCCCATACACACCTGGCAGGATCCTGATCAACTGTGAAACCCCCATGCACACCTGGCAGGATCCTGATCCACTGTGAAAATCCCATAGACACCTGGCAGGATACTGATACACTGTGAAACCCAAATACACACCTGGCAGGATCCTGATACACTGTGGAACCCCCATACACACCTGGCAGGATCCTGACACACTGTGAAAACCCCATACGCACCTGGCAGGATCCTGATACACTGTGAAACCCCCATACATACCTGACAGGATCCTGATACACTGTGAAAACCACATACACACCTGGCAGGATCCTGATAAGCTGTGAAAACCCCAAACACACCTGGCAGGATCCTCAAAAACGATGAAACACCCATACACACCTGGCAGGATCATGATAAACAATGAAAACCCCATACACACCTGGCAGGATCCTGATAAACTGTGAAAACCCCAGACACACCTGGCAGGATCCTGATCCACTGTGAAAACCCCATACACTCCTGGCAGGATCCTGATACACTGTGAAACCCCATACACACCTGGCATGTTCCTGATATACTGTGAGACCCCCATACACACCTGGCAGGATCCTGATAAAATATGAATACCCCAGACACACCTGGCAGGATCCTGATCCACTGTGAATACCCCATGCACACCTGGCATGATCCTGATACACTGTGAAACCCCATAAACACCTGGCAGGATCCTGATCCACTGTGAAAACCCCATGCACACCTGGCAGGATCCTGACAAAATTTGAAAACCCCATCCACACCTGGCAGGATCCTGATCCACTGTGAAAACCCCATACTCACCTGGCAGGATCCTGATAAACTGTGAAACCCCCATGCACACCTGGCAGGATCCCGCTAAACTGTGAAAACCCCATACACACCTGGCAGGATGCTGATCCACTGTGAAAACCCCATACACACCTGGCAGGATCCTGATACACTGTGAAAACCCCATACACACCTGGCAGGATCCTGATAAACTATGAAACCCCCATACACACCTGGCAGAATCCTGATACACAGTGAAACCCCCATACACACCTGGCAGGATCCTGATACACAGTGAAAACCCCATACACACCTGGCAGGATCCTGATGAACTATGAAACCCCCATACACACCTGGCAGGATCCTGATAAACTAAGAAACACCCATACACACTTGGCAGGATCCTGTTAAACTGTGAAAACCCCATACACACCTGGCAGGATCCTGATCCAATGTGAATACCCCATACACACCTGGCAGGATCCTGATACACTGTGAAAACCCCATACACACCTGGCAGGATCCTGATAAACTGTGAAACCCCCATACACACCTGGGAGCATCCTGAAAATCTGTGAAACCCCATACACACCTGGCAGGATCCTGATATACTGTGAAACCCCCATACACACCTGGCAGGATCGTGATACACTGAGAAAACCCCTTCACACCTGGCAGGATCCTGATCCACTGTGAAAACCCCTAACCCTAACCCTAACCCTAACCCTAACCCTAACGTGTGCCATACTGTTGGATGGTCATTACTGAGGGAGTGCCAAGCTGTCGGAGGGTCAGAACTGAGTGAGTGAAGCACTGTCGGAGGTTCAATACTGAAGGAGTGCCATAATGTCGGAGCGCCAAAACTGAGGGAGTGCCATACTGTCGGAGGGTCAGTAGTGAGGGAGTGCCGCACTGTCGGTGGCTGAGTAATGAGGGAGTGCCATACTTTCGGAGGGTCATTACTGAGGCAATGCCATACTGTCGGAGGGTAAGTACTGAGGGAGTGGCGCTCCGTCGGAAGATAAGTACTGAGAGCTTGCTGTACTGTCGGAGGATCAGTACTGAGGGAGTGCCGTACTGTCGGAGGGTAAGTACTGAGTTAGTGCCATAGTGGCAGAGGGTTAGGACTGAGGGAGAGCAGCACTTTCGGATGGCCGGTACAGAGTGAGTCTCAAAATGTCGGAAGGTCAGTGGTGAGAGAGTGCCAAAATATTGGAGGGTAGGTAATGAGAGACTGCCATACTGTCGGAGTGTCAGTACTGAGGGTGTACCGCACTGTCGGAGGGTCATTACTGATGGAGTGCCATACTGTCAGAGCGCCAGTACTGTGGGAGTGCTGAACTTTCAGAAAGTTGGTGATGAGGGAGTGACGCACAGTCAGAGGTTCCGCACTGAGGAAATGCTGCAACTTTGGAGCGTTACTACTGATGGAGGGCTGCACTGTCAGATGTTCAGTACTGAGGGAGCGCCTCATTTTTGTTCAGTCAGTACCGAGGGAGCGTTGCCCTCTCAGAGTGCCAGCACTGAGGGAGTGCTGCACTGTCAGAGGTTCAGTACTGAGGCAGTGCCCCAATGACGGAGATTCAGTACTGAGGGAGTGCCGCAGTGTAGGAGGTTCAGTGCTGAGAGATTGCCATACTGTAACAGTATTAGTACTGAGGGTGTGTCATACTGTCGGGCGGTCAGTACTGAGGGAGTGCCGCACTGTTGGAGCATCAGTAATGAGGGAGAGCCATGCTGTCGCAGGGTCAGTACTGAGAGATTGCCATACTGTCAGAGTGTCAGTACTGAGGGTGTGCCGCACTGTCGGAGGGTCAGTACTGAGTGAGTGCCATACTGTCGGAGAGTCAGTAATGAGGGAATGACATACTTTCGGAGGGTCAGTCCTGAGGGACTGCTGCACTGTCAGAGGTTGAGTAATGAGGGAGTGTTGCACTGTCAGAAAGGTGGTACAGAGGGTGTGCTGGACTGTCGGATGGTCAGTACAGAGGAAATGCCATGCTGTCGGAGGGTCAGTCCTGAGGGAGTGCCAACCTTCAGAAGGTCAGTACTAAGGTAGTGCCGCACTGTCAGAAAGTTGGTGATGAGGGAGTGCCGCACTTTCGGAACATTCGTACTGAGGAAGTGCCATACTGTCGGAGGGTCAGTACTGAGGGAGTGCCATACCGTCGGTTGGTCAGTACTAAGGGAGCGCTGCATTGTTGTTGAGTCAGTACAGAGGGAGCGCTGCACTGTCCGAGGATCAGTACTGATGGAGTGCTTCACTTTTGAAGGTTCACTGCTGAAGGCATGCTGCAGTGTCTGATAGTCAGTACTGAGGGAGTGCCAGACTGTCGGAGGGTCAGTACTGCGGGAGTACCATACTGTCGGAGGGTCAGTACTGAGGGGGCAATATATTGTTGTTGAGTCAGTACTGAGGGAGCGCTGCACTGTCAGATGGTCAGAACTGAGGGGGCGCTGCGTTGTTGTTTTGCCAGTACTGAGAAAATGCTGCACTCTCAGATTGTTCGTACTGAGGGAATTAGATTATATTAGATTCGAGTTACAGCACTGAAACAGGCCTTTTGGCACCAAGTCGGTGCGGACCAACAACCACCCATTCATACTAATCCTACTCTAATTCCATATTTCAAACACATCCCCACCTGTCCCTATCTTCCCCTACCACCTACCTATACTAGGGGCAATTGCTAATGGCCAATTTACCTATCAACCTGCAAGACTTTGGCATGTGGGAGGAAACTGGAGCACCCGGAGGAAACCCACGCAGACACAGGGAGATTTTTCATCCTCCACATGGGTAGTGCACAGAATTGAACCCGGGTCGCAGGAGATATGAGGCTGCGGTGCTAACCACTGCGCCACTGTGCCGCCCTGTGGTGCACTGTCAGACGTCCATTAGTGAGGGAGTGCTCCGTGGTCAGAGGGTCAGTACTGAGGGAGCTCTGCACTCCCAGAGTGTCAGTACTGAGGGAGTGCTGCTCTGTCAGATATTCAGTACAGAGGGAGTGCTGCACTGTTCTTGAGTCAGTACTGAGGGAATGTTGCACCCTCAGAGTGTCTGTATTGTGTAGTGCTGCACTCACAGAGAGTCAGTACTGAGGGAGTGGTGCACTGTTCTTGAGTCAGTACTGAGGGAATGTTGCACCCTCAGAGTGTCTGTATTGAGGGAGTGCTGCACTCACAGAGAGTCAGTACTGAGGGAGTGCTGCACTGTCAGTGGTTCACTTCTGAAGGAGCACTGCATTGTTGTTGAGCCATTACTGAGCGAGCGCTTCACTCTCAGAGTGTCAGTATTGAGGTATGCGGCACTCAGAGGATCAGTACTGAGGGAGCGCTGCATTGATGTTGAGTCAGTACAGAGGGAGCGCTGCACTGTCCGAGGGTCTGTACTGAGGGAGTGCTGCACTACCAGAGGATAAGTACTGTGGGAGTGCTCATCTGTCAGATGATCAGTACTGATGGAGTGTTTCACTTTTGAAGGGTCACTACTGAAGGCTGCAATGTCGGATGGTCAGTGCTGAGGGAGTGCTATACTGTCGGAGGGTCAGTACTGAGGGAGTGCTATACTGTCGGAGGGTCAGTACTGAGGGAGTGCTATACTGTCGGAGGGTCAGTACTGAGGGAGTGCTATACTGTCGGATGGTCAGTGCTGAGGGACTGCCATCCTGTCGGATGGTCAGTGCTGAGGGAGTGCTATACTGTCGGATGGTCAGTGCTGAGGGACTGCCATCCTGTCGGATGGTCAGTGCTGAGGGAGTGCTATACTGTCGGAGGGTCAGTACTGAGGGGGCAATGCATTGTTGTTGAGTCAGTACAGAAGGAATGCGGCACTGTCAGACAGTGGGTAATGAGGGAGTGCATCACTTTAGGGCGATCAGTAATGAGGGACTGCCATATTGTCGGCGGGTCAGCACTGAGGGAGTTCTGCACTCTCCAAGGGTCAGTACAGAGGGTGCGCCATACTGTCAGAGGGTCAGTACTGAGGGAGCACTGTACTGTCGGAATGTCAGTACTGAGGGAGTGCCATACTGTCGGGGGTTCAGTACTGATGGAGTGCTGCACTGTCAGATGCTCAGAAATGAGGGAGTGCCATAACGTCGGAGTGTCAGTACTGAGGGAAAACCATACTGGTGGAGGGTCAGTACAGAGGTAGAGATGCACTGTCAGATAAACAGTACTGAGGGAGTGCTGCACTGTCGGACGATCAGTACTGAGGAGGGCCATAATGTCGGAGATTCAGTACTGAAGCTGTGCCATCCTGTCGGAGGGTCAGTCCTGAGGGAGTACTGAATTTCTGGCGCACCAGTACTGAGGGATGCTGCACTGTCAGATGATCAGTACTGAGAGAATGCTGCATTGTTGTTGAGTCAGGACTGAGGGAGTACTGCACTCTCAGAGTTTCATACTGAGGGAGTGCTGCACCCTCAGAGAGTTTGTACTGTGTGAGTGCTGCACTGTCAGAGCGTCAATACTGAGGGAGTGCTGCACTGACAGTGGGTCAGTTCTGAAGGAGCACTGCATTGTTGTTGAGTCATTACTGAGGGAGCGCTTCGCTCTCAGAGTGTAAGTATTGAGGTAAGTTGCACTGTTTGAGGGTCAATGCTGAGGGAGCGCTGCAATGTTGTGGTATCAGGACAGAGGGAGAGCTGCACTGTCAGAGTGTCAGTACTGAGGGAATGCTACACAGTCAGAGCGTCAGTACTGAGACAGTGCCGCACAGTCGGAAGGTCTGGACAGAGGGAGTGTCATACTGTTGGAGTGTCAGTACTGAGGAAGTGCCAGACTGTCGGAGGGTCAGTACTGAGGGAGTGCCATACTGTCAGAAGGTCAGTGCTGAGGGAGTGCAATATTGTCGGATGGGCAGTACTGAGGGAGTGCTGCACTAATGGCAGTTCAGTACTTAGGGAGTGCCATACTGTTGGAGAGTCAGTAATGAGGGAGTGCTGCAATGTTGGGGGTTGAGTACTGAGGGAGTGCCATACTGTTGGAGGATCAGTAATGATTGATTGCTATACTATTGGAGGCTCAGTACTGAGGGAGTGCCGAACTATTTGCGTTTCGGTACTGAGGGAGGGCTATACTGGTGGAAGGTCAGTACTGAGGGAGTGCTGCAATGTCGTAGGATCAGTACTGAGTGAGAGCTGCACTGTTTGAGGGACAGTACTGAGGGAGTGCCATGCTGGCGGAGGCTCGATACTGAAGGAATGCCATACTGTTGGAGGGTCAGTGCTGAGTGAGTACCATACTGGTGGAGTGTCAGTGCGGAGGTAGAGCTGCACTGTCGGAGGATCAGTACTGAGGGAGTGCTGCCCTGTCGGAGGGTCAGTACTGAGGGAGAGCTCCACTGTCGGACGATCAATACTGAGGGAGGGCTGTGCTGTCGGAGGGTCAGTATTGAGGGTATGCCTTACTGTCGGAGGGTAAGTACAGAGGGAGTGCTTCACTTTTGGTGCGCTCGTACTGAGGGACTGCTGCACTGTCAGATGGTCAGTACAGAGTGAGTGCTGCATTGTTGTTGAGTCAGCACTGAAGGAGCGCTGCACTCTCAGAGAGTCAGTACTGAGGGAGTGCAGCACTGTCATAGGGTCAGTTCTGAAGGAGCACTGCATTGTAGTTGAGTCATTACTGAGGGAGCGCTTCTCTTTCAGAGTGCCAGTATTGTGGTATGCTGCACTGTCAAAGGGTCGGTTTGGAGGGAGCGCTGCATTGTTGTTGAGTTCGTACAGAGGGAGCGCTGCATTGTCAGAGGGTCAATACTGAGGGGCTGCTGCACTCTCATAGTGTCAGCACTGAGGGAATGCTGCACTGCCAGAGGATCAGTACTGAGGGAGTGCTCCACTTTTGAAGGATCACTACTGAGGGCGTGCTGCAATGTCGGATGGTCAGTACTGAGGGAGTGTCAAACTGTCAGAACGGTGGTGGTGAGGGAGTGCCACAGTTTCGGAGGATCAGGACTGAGGAACTGCCATACTGGCGGAGGGTACGTACGGCAGGAGGGCCATACTGTCGGAGGGTAGGTACTGAGGGAGTGTTGCACGTTTGGAGCGCCAGCACTGAGGGACTGCTGCACTGTCAGATGGTCAGTCCTGAGAGAGTGCTGCATTGTTGTTGTGTCAGTACTGAGAGAGTGCCGCACTGTTGGAGGGTCAGTACTGAGGGAGTGCTGCACTTTTGGAGCGCCAGTACTGAGGGACTGCTGCACTGTCAGATGGTCAGTCCTGAGAGATTGCTGCATTGTTCTTGTGTCAGTACTGAGAGAGTGCCGCACTGTTGGAGGGTCAGTACTGAGGGAGTGCCATCATGTCAGACCGTCACTCCTGAGGGAGTGCCGCAATGTCGGAGGGTCAGTACTGAGCGAGTGCTGCACTGTTAAATGTTCAGTACTGAGGGAGTGCTGCACTCTCAGTTGGTCAGTACTGAGGGAGAGCCATACTGTTGGAAGTTCTGTATTGAGGGAGTGCCACACTGTCGGACGGTCTGCACTGATGGAGTGCCGTACTGTCGGACGGTCAGTACTGAGGAAGTGCTGCACAGTCGGAGGGTCTGTACTACGGGAGTGCCACATTGTTGTTAATTCTGTCCTGAGATAATGCTGCACCCTCAGATTGTCACGACTGAGAGAGTGCTGCACTGTCGGAGGTTCATTAGTGAGTGACTGCTGCACTGTTAGAGGGTCAGTACTGAGCGAGTGTTGCACTGTCAGAAGGTCGGTACTGATTGAGTGTTGCACTGTCGGAGAGTCAGTACGAAGGGAGTGCCGCACTGTCGGAGGGTCAGAACTGAGGGAGTGCCATACTGTCGGAGGCTCAGTACTGAGGGAGTGCTGCACTGTCAGATGGTCAGTTCTGAAGGAGTGCTGCACTACCAGAGTGTCAGTACTGAGGGAATGCTGCCCTGCCAGAGCATCAGTACTGTGGGAGCGCCGCACTGTCAGAGGACCAGTACTGAGGGACTGCTGCACTGTTGAATGGTAACTGCTGAGGGAGTGCTGTTGTGTCGGAGGGTCAGTACTGAGAGAGTGCCATACTGTCAGAGGGTCGGTACTGAGGGGTGCAATGCTGTCGGAGTCACAGTACTGGGGAGTGCTGCACTGTTGAGGGTTTAGTACAGAGGGAGTGCCTGAATGTCGGAGGGTCAGTACAGAGGTAGTACTGAGATTGGCTGCACTCTCAGAGTGTCAGTACTGATGGAATGCTGCACTGCCAGAGGATCAGTACTGAGGGAGTGCCATACTCTTGGAGTGTTAGAACTGAGGGAGTGCAATACTGTCGGAGGGTCAGTACTGAGGGAGTGCCGCAATGTCGGAATGTCAGTACTGAGTGAGTGCCATACTGTCGTAGGGTAGGTACTGAGAGACAGCCGCACTGTTGGAGGATCAGTACTGAGGCTGTGCTGCACGTCCAGAGGCTCTGTTCTCAGGGAGTGCAAAACTGTCGGAGGGTCAGTAAAGAGGGAATGCCATACTGTCGGAGGGTCAGGACTGAGGAATTGCTGCACTGTCAGATTCTCAGTGTTGAGGGAGTGCCATAATTTCAGAGGGTCAGTGCTGAGTAGCCGCTGCATTGTTATTGAGTCAGTACTGAGGGATTGCGGCATTCTCAGAGTCCAAGGGTCAGTACCGAGGGAGGTCCATACTGTCACAGGGTCATAACTGAGGGAGTGCCATACTGTCGGAGGGTCAGCTCTGCGGGAGTGCTGCACTGTCAGAGGGTCAATACTAAGGAAGTGCTGGACTGTCGGAGGGCTGGATCTGAGGGAGTGCTGCATTTTTGGATCGTCAGTACTGAGGGAGTTCTGAACTTTCAGAAGGTCAGTACTGAGGGAGAGCTGCATTGTTGTTGAGTCTGCACTGAGAGAATGCAGCACTGTCAAAGCGTCGGTAATGAGGGAGTGCTGCATTGTATTTGAGTCAGGACTGAGGGTGTGATGCACTGTCACAGGATCAGTATTGAGGGAGTGCTTAATTGTTGTCCAGTCAGCACTGAAGGAGCGCTGCACTTTCAGATGGTCAGTTCTGAAAAAGCGCTGCATTGTTGCTGAGTCAGTACTGAGGGAGCGCTGCACTCTCAGATTGTCAGTATTGAGGGATGCTGTTCTGTCAGATGGTAGGTACTGAGGGACTGCTGCATTGTTGTTGAGTCAATAATGAGGGAGCGCTGCAATGTCAGAGGGTCAGTACTGTGATGGGCTGCACTCTCAGAGTGTCAGTACTGATGGAATGCTGCACTGCCAGAGGATCAGTACTGACGGAGTGCCATACTCTCGGCCTTTCAGAACTGAGGGAGTGCAATACTGTCGGAGGTTCAGTACTGAGGGAGTGCCGCACTGTCGGAGGGTAGGTGCTGAGGGACAGCCGCACTGTTGGAGGATCAGTACTGAGGCTGTGCCGCACTTACAGCGGCTCTGCACTCAGTGAGTGCCAAACTGTCGGAGGGTCTGGAAAGAGGGAATGCCATGCTGTCGGAGGCTCAGTACTGAGGGACTGCCACACTGGTTGATGGTCAGTACTGAGGGAGTGCCGTACATGTGGAGGGTCTGCACTGAGAAAGTGCTGCCATTTTAGAAAAAAAAACAAAGAACAAAGAAAATTACAGCACAGGAACAGGCCCTTCGGCCCTCCAAGCCTGCGCCGATCCAGATCCTCTACCTAAACATGTCGCCTATTTTCTGAGCGTCTGTATCTCTTTGCTTCCTGCCCATTCATGTCTCTGTCTAGATACATCTTAAAAGACGCTATCGTGTTCGCATCTACCACCTCTGCTGGCAAAGTGTTCCATGCACCCACCACCCTCTGTGTAAAGAACTTTCCACGCATATCCCCCCTAAACTTTACCCCTTTCACTTTGAATTCGTGACCCCGTGTATTTGAATCCCCCACTCTGGGAAAAAGCTTCTTGCTATCCACCCTGTCTATACCTCATGATTTTGTACACCTCAATCAGGTCCCCCCGCAACCTCCGCCTTTCCAATGAAAATAATCCTAATGTACTCAACCTCTCTTCATAGCGAGCGCCCTCCATACCAGGCAACATCCTGGTGAACCTCCTCTGCACCCTCTCTAAAGCATCCACATCCCTTTGGTAATGTGGCGACCAGAACTGCACGCAGTATTCCAAATGTGGCCGAACCAAAGTCCTATACAACTGTAACATGACCTTCCAAATCTTGTACTCAATATCCCGTTCGATGAAGGAAAGCATGCCGTATGCCTTCTTGACCACTCTATTGACCTGCGTTGCCACCTTCAGGGAACAATGGACCTGAACACCCAAATCTCTCTGTACATCAATTTTCCCCAGGACTTTTCCATTTACTGTACAGTTCACTCTTGAATTGGATCTTCCAAAATGCATCACCTCGCATTTACCCTGATTGAACTCAATCTGCCATTTCTCTGCCCAACTCTCCAATCTATCTATATTCTGCTGTATTCTCTGACAGTCCCCTTCACTATCTGCTACATCACCAATCATAGTGTAGTCTGCAAACTTGCTGATCAGACCACCTATACTTTCCTCCAAATCATTTATGTATATCAAAAACAACAGTGGTCCCAGCACAGATCCCTGTGGAACACCACTGGTCACACGTCTCCATTTTGAGAAACTCCCTTCCACTGCTACTCTCTGTCTCCTGTTGCCCAGCCAGTTCTTTATCCATCTAGCCAGGACACCCTGGATCCCATGCGACTTCACTTTCTCCATCAGCCTACCATGGGGACCCTTATCAAACGCCTTACTGAAGTCCATGTATATGACATCTACAGCCCTTCCCTCATCAATCAACATTGTCACTTCCTCAAAGAATTCTATTAAGTTAGTAAGACATGACCTTCCCTGCACAAAACCATGTTGCCTATCACTGATAAGCCCATTTTCTTCCAAATGGGAATAGATCCTATCCCTCAGTATCTTCTCCAGCAGCTTCCCTACCACTGACGTCAGGCTCACCGGTCTATAATTACCTGGATTATCCCTGCTACCCTTCTTAAACAAGGGGACAACATTAACAATTCTCCTGTCCTCCGGGACCTCACCCGTGTTTAAGGATGCTGCAAAGATATCTGTTAAGGCCCCAGCTATTTCCTCTCTCGTTCTCTCAGTAACCTGGGATAGATCCCATCCGGACCTGGGGACTTGTCCACCTTAATTCCTTTTAGAATACCCAAAACTTGCTCCCTCCTTATGCCGACTTGACCTAGAGTAATCAAACATCTGTCCCTAACCTCAACATCCGTCATGTCCCTCTCCTCGATGAATACCGATGCAAAGTACTCGTTTAGAATCTCACCCATTTTCTCTGACTCCACGCATAACTTTATTCCTTTGTCCTTGAGTGGGTCAATCCTTTCTCTAGTTACCTTCTTGCTCCTTATATATGAATAAAAGGCTTTGGGGTTTTCCTTAACCCTGTTTGCTCAAGATATTTCATGACCACATTTAGCCCTCTTAATACCTCGTTTCAGATTGGTCCAACATTCCCGATATACTTCCACAGCTTCGTCTTTCTTTAGCCACCTAGACCTTATGTTTGTTTCCTTTTCCCTCTTAGCTAGTCTCACAATTTCACCTGTCATCCATGGTTCCCTAATCTTGCCATTTCTATCCCTCATTTACACAGGAACATGTCTCTCCTGCACGCTGATCAACCTCTCTTTGAAAGCCTCCCACAAATCAAATGTGGATTTACCTTCAAACAGCTGCTCCCGATCTGCATTCCCCAGCTCCTGCCGAATTTTGGTATAGTTGGCCTTGACCCAATTTAGCACTCTTCCTTTAGGACCAATCTTGTCTTTGTCCATGAGTATTCTAAAACTTACGAAATTGTGATCACTATTCCCAAAGTAGTCCCCTACTGAAACTTCAACCACCTGGCCGGGCTCATTCCCCAACACCAGGTCCAGTATGGCCCCTTCCCGAGTTGGACTATTTACATACTGCTCTAGAAAACCCTCCTGGATGCTCCTTACAAATTCTGCTCCATCTAGACCTCTAACACTCAGTGAATCCCAGTCAATGTTGGGAAAATTAAAATCTCCTATCACCACCACCCTGTTGCTCCTACATCTTTCCATAATCTGTTTACATATTTGCACCTCTATCTCACGCTCGCTGTTGGGAGGCCTGTAGTACAGCCCCAACATTGTTCCCGCACCCTTCCTATTTCTGAGTTCTGCCTATATTGCCTCACAGCTCGGATCCTCCATAGTGCCTTTCTGCAGCACTGCTGTGATATCCTCTTTGACCAGTAATGCAACTCCTCCATCCCTTTTACCTCCCTCTCTATCTCGCCTGAAGCATCGATATCCTGGAATATTTAGTTGCCGATCATGCCCTTCCCTTAACCAATTCTCAGTAATAGCAATAACATCATACTCCAAGTTACTAATCCAAGCCCTAAGTTCATCTGCCTTACCTACTACACTTCTTGCATTAAAACCAATGCACCTCAGACCACCAGTCCCTTTGCTTTCATCATCTGCTCCCTGCCTACTCTTTACCTTAGTCACGCTGACTTCATTATCTAGTTCCTTACAGGCTTTAGTTACTACCTCCTTACTGTCCACTGACCTCCTCATTTGGTTCTCAACCCCCTACCACATTAGTTTAAACCCTCCCCAACGTCGTTAGCAAAAGCACCCCCAAGGACATTGGTTCCAGTCCGGCCCAGGTGTAGACCGTCCAATTTGTAATCGTCCCACCTCCCACAGAACAGGTCCCAATGTCCCAAAAATCTGAACCCCTCCCTCCTGCACCATCTCTGAAGCCATGCATTCATCCTGACTATTCTTTCATTTCCACTCTGACTATCAAGTGGCACTGGTAGCAATCCTGAGATTACTACCTCTGAGGACCTACTTTTTAACTTGGCTCCTGACTCCCGAAATTCTGCTTGTAGGACCTCATCCCGTTTTTTACCTATATCATTGGCGCCTATGTGCACAACAACAACTGGCTGTTCACCCTCCCCCTTCAGAATGTTCTGCAGCCGATCTGAGACATCCCTGACCCGTGCACCTGGGAGGCAACATCCCATTCGGGAGTGTCGTTTTCGACCACAGAACCGCCTATCTACTCCCCTTACAATCGAATCCCCTATGACGATAGCCCTTCCACTATTTTTGCCGCCCTTCTGAACAGCAGAGCCAGCCACGGTGCCATGAACCTGGCTACTGCTGCTTCCCCTGGTGAGCCATCTCCCTCAACAATATCCAAAACGGTATACCTGTTGTGGAGGGAGATGACCACAGGGGACGCCTGCGCTGCCTTCCTGCTCTTTCTCTGCCTTTTGGTCACCCATTCCCTTTCTCCCACAGCAATCCTAATCTGTGGTGTGACCAATTCGCTAAACGTGCTATCCACGACCTCCTCACCATCGCGGATGCTCCAAAGTGAGTCGATCCGCAGCTCCAGAGCCGTCATGCGGTCTAACAAGAGCTGCAGCTGGACACACTTCCTGCACGTGAAGGAGTCAGGGACATCAGCCGTGTCCCTGAGCTCCCACATTGAGCAAGAGGAGCATAACACGGGTCTGAGTTCTCCTGCCATTTTTAATCTTAAGCTTAACTTAGTCTGAAACTTAGAAAAAATTAAAACAGAACGAAAAGTTTTTACCAATCGCACGATAAAACAAAAGTAGAAAAGGCCTTACCTTATCTACACACCACCGAGTCCTTTTTTTTTGGTTTGAGGAGGAGGGCGGGTGGGAGACACTAGCCGCGCAGTTTCTCGGGTTCAGAAAAGGCCCAAATATATAGGGTTTTACTTACCCAGCAGCCCCTTGGTCCGCCGAAAGCAAAATGGAATGAAGTTTAAGCTGAAACTGATCTTCCCAGCTGCTCACTCGCTCGCACACTCTGCTCCCGAATAAGCTGCTGCAATGAAAGGTAAGTTATTTTAAACGGCCCAAATATATAGAGTTTTACTTACCCAGCAGCTCCTTGGTCCGCCGAAAACAAAAGAAAATTAAGTTTAAGCTGAAACTGACCTTCCCAGCAGCTCACTCGCTTGTACTCTCTGCTCCCGAATAAGCTGAAGCAATGAAAGGTAAGTTATTTAAAACGGCCCAAATATACAGGGTTTTACTTAACAAGCAACCTCTTGGTCCGCCGCAAACAAAAGGGAATTAAGTTTAAGCTGAAACTGACCTTCCCAGCTGCTCACTCGCTCACACTCTCTGTTCCCGAATAAGCTGCTGCTATTTTGGAGGGTCAGTACTGAGGGGGTGTTGAACTGTTTGAAAGTCGGTACTAAGGGAGTGCTGCACTACCGGAGGGTCGGTACTGAGGGACAGCCGCACTGTTGGAGGATCAGTACTGAGGCTGTGCCGCACTGACAGAGGCTCTGTATTGAGGCAGTGCCATGCAGTTGGAGGATCATTACTGAGGCAGTGCCTCACTGTCGGAGGTTCAGTGCAGTGGAAGGACAAAACTGTCGGAGGATCAGTACTGAGAGAGTGCCAAAATGCAGAAGGGTAAAAACTGAGGGAGTTGCGCACTGTCGGAGAGTCAGTACTGCAGGAGCCATACAGTCAGAGGCACCGTACAGAGGGAGTGCTTCACTCTTGGTGCGTTAGTACGAAGGGAGTGCCACACTGTTAGAAGGACAGTCCAGAGAGAGTGCTGTAGTCAGGGGGTCAGTGCTGAGAGAGTGCCACACTGTTAGAAAGTCAGTACTGATGGAGTGCTGCACTGTCATGAAGTTGGAGAAGAGGGAGTGCCGCACTGTCGGCGGGTCAGTACTGTGGAGCCATACTGTTGGAGGGTCAGTACTGAGGGAGTGCTGCACTGTCAGAAAGTTGGTAATGAGGGAGTGCTGCACTGCCGGAGGATCAGTACTGAGGGAATGCCATACTGTCGGAGGGTCAGAACTGAGGGAGTGCTGCGCTTTTGGCGGGTCTTTACTGAAGGAATGCCGCACTATCAGAAGGTCAGAACTGAAGGAGTGACGCACTGTCGGAGGGTCAGTACTGAGTGACTGCTACAATGTCGGAGGGTCAGTACTGAGGGAGTGCAATACTGTCGGAGGCGCAGTACTGATGGAGTGCTGCACTCTTGGAGAGTTAGTAAGGGAGTGCCACACTGTTAGAGTACAGAGAGAGTGCTGCACTGTCAGGGGATCAGTTCAGAGAGGGAGTGCTGCACTCTCGGATGGTCAGTTCTGAAGGAGCGATGCATTGTTGTTGAGTCAGTGCTGAGGGAGTGCTGCGCTGTCAGAGGAACAGTAAAGAGGGAGTGCTGCACTGTCAGAAACTTGATGATGAGGGATTGCCTACCGTCGGAGGAATAGTACTGAGGGGGCGCTGCATTGTTGTTGAGTCAGTCATGAGGGTGCGCTGCACTCTCAGAGTGTCAGTATGGACGAATGCTGCACTGTCAGATGGTCGGCACTGAGGGAGTGCCACACTGACGGAGGGCCAGTACTGAGGGAGTGCCATACTGTTGGAGAGTCCGTAGTGAGGGAGAGCTGCACTGTTGGTTGGTCAGTACATGGGGAGTGCCATGCTGTTGGAGTGTCAGTATTGAGGGAGTGCGAGACTGATGGAGGCTCCGTAAAATTGGTTGGCCATGCCGGTGGAGGGTCAGTACTGAGGGACTGCTGTCCAGTGAAGGAACAGTACTGAGGGAGTGCCATACTTTCGGAGAGTCTGTACTGAGGGAGTGCCATACTGTCGGAAGAAAAGTTGAGGAAGTGCCACAATGATGAAAGGTCAGCACTGAGGGAGTGCTGCACAGTCGGAGGTTCAGTACTGAGGGAGTGCCATACTGTCAGAGAGTCAGTTACTGTGGTAGTGCCATACTGATGGAGGGTCATTACTGAGGCAGTATCACACTAGTGGACTGTAAGCACTGAGGGAGTGCCATTCTGCTGTAGTGTCATTACTGAGGGAGTGCTGCACTTTTGGAGGGTCAGTACTGAGGGAGCGCTGCACTGTCAGAAACTTGGTGATGCGGGATTGCCTTCCGTCAGAGGATCAGTACTGAGATGGCGCTGCATTGTTGTGGAGTCAGTACTGAGGGAGCGCTGCACTCAGTATTGATGGATGCTGCACCGTCAGACGGTCAGCACTGAGGGAGTGCCATACCATCGGAGGGTCAGCACTGAGGGAGTGCCATACTGTTGGAGGGTCAGTACTATTGGTTGGCCATACAGGTGGAGGGTCAACACTGAGGGACTGCTGGACAGTGGCAGGAACAGTACTGAGGGTGTGCCGCACTGTCGGAGGTTCAGGTCTGAGGCAGTGCTGCACTGTCGGAGGTTACGTATTGTGGGAGTGCTGCGTATTTGGAGAGTCAGTACTGAGGGAGTGCTACCCTGTTCGAGTGTCAGTAGTGAGGGTGTGCCGCACTGTCGGAGGGTTAGTACTGAGGGGCAGACATTCTGTCGGAGGGTCAGTACTGAGGGAGTGCCATACTGTTGGAGGGTCAGTACTATTGGTTGGCCATACAGGTGGAGGGTCAACACTGAGGGACTGCTGGACAGTGGCAGGAACAGTACTGAGGGTGTGCCGCACTGTCGGAGGTTCAGGTCTGAGGCAGTGCTGCACTGTCGGAGGATACGTATTGTGGGAGTGCTGCGTATTTGGAGAGTCAGTACTGAGGGAGTGCTACCCTGTTCGAGTGTCAGTAGTGAGGGTGTGCCGCACTGTCGGAGGGTTAGTACTGAGGGGCAGACATTCTGTCGGAGGGTCAGTACTGAGGGAGTGCCATACTGTCGGATGGCCAGTACTGAGGTGGTGTTGTATTGTCGGAGGGTCCGTTCTGAGGCAGTGCGATATTTGGGTGGTCAGTACTGAGGGAGAGCTGCACTGTTGAAGGGTCAGTACTGAGGGTGTTCCATGCTATTGGAGGGTCAATACTGAGGGAGTGCCATACTGGTGGAGGGTCAGTACTGAGGGATTGCTGCAAAGTCGGAGGATCATTACTGAGGGAGTGCTGCACTGTTAGATGTTCAGTGCTGAGGGAATATCATACTATTGGCGGGTCAGTACTGAGGGTGTGCCATATTTGTGGAGGGTCAGTACTGAGAGTGTGCTGCACTGTCAGAGGATCCGTACTGAGGGAGTGCTGCACTTTCTGAGGATCAGTAGTGAGGGAGAGCTGCACTGTCAGAAAGTGGGTGATGAGGGAGAGCTGCACTGCTGGAGAATCAGTAGTGAGGGAATGCTGTACTCTCAGAGTGCCAGTACTATGTGAATGCTGCGGTGTCAGATGGTCAGTACTGAGGAAATGCTGCACTTCAGCTGGTCAGTACTGAGGGAATGCTGCACTCTCAGAATGTCAGTACTGACGGAGTGCTGCATTGTTGTTGAGTAAATACTGAGGGAACGCTGCACTCTCAGAGTGTCAGTTCTGTGGGAGCGCTGCACTGCAAGATGGTAAGTACTGAGGGAACGGCTAATTGTTGTTGAGTCAGTACTGAGGGAAAGCTGCAATCTCAGAGGGTCTGTACTGAGTGAGTGCTGCACTGTCGGGTGGTCAGATCTGAAGGATCGCTGCATTGTTGTTGAGTCAAAACTGAGGGAGAGCTGCACTCTCTCAGTTTCAGTACTGAGAGGTTCGAATTAGAATTAGAACCTTACAGCGCAGTACAGGCCCTTCGGCACTCGATGTTGTGCCGACCTGTGAAACCATCTGACCTACACTATTCCATTTTCATCCATATGTCTATCCAATGACCACTTAAATGCCCTTAAAGTTGTCGAATCTACTCATGCTGCAGGCAGGGCGTTCCACGCCCTTACTACTCTCTGAGTAAAGAAACTACCTCTCACATCTGTCCTATATCTATCACCCCTCAACTTGAAGCTATGTCCCCTCGTGTTTTCCATCACCATCCGAGGAAAAAGACGCTCACTGTCCACCCTATCTAACCCTCTGATTATCTTATATGTCTCTATTAAGTCACCTCTCCTCCTCCTTCTCTCCAACGAAAACAACCTCAAGTCCCTCAGCCTTTCCTCGTTAGACCTTCCCTCCAAACCAGGCAACATCCTAGTAAATCTCCTCTGCACCCTTTCCATAGCTTCCACATCCTTCCTATAATGCGGTGACCAGAACTGCACGCAATACTCCAGGTGCGGTCTCACCATAGATTTGTGCAGCTGCAGCATGACCTCGTGGCTCCGAAACTCGATCCCCTTACGAATAAAAGCAAACACACCATATGCCTTCTTCACAGCCCTATTAACCTAGGTAGCAACCTTCCGGGATTTATGTACCTGGACACCAAGATATCTCTGTTCATCTACACTACCGAGAATCTTCCCATTAGCCCAGTATTCTGCATTCCTGTTACTCCTTCCAAAGTCAATCACCTCGCACTTTTCCGCATTAAACTCCATTTGCTATCTCTCAGCCCAGCTCTGCAGCCTATCTAAGTCCCTCTGTTTCCGACAACATCCTTCGACACTATCCACAACTCCACCGACATTAGTGTCACCTGCAAATTAACTAACCCACCCTTCTACACCCTCTTCCAGGTCATTTATAAAAATCACAAACAGCAGTGGCCCCAAAACAGATCCTTGCGGTACACCACTAGTAACTAAACTCCAGGATGAACATTTGCCATCAACCACCACCCTCTGTCTTCTTTCAGCTCGCCAATTTCTGATCCAAAGCTCTAAATCACCTTCAACCCCATACTTCCGTATTTTCTGCAACAGCCTACCGTGGGGAACCTTATCAAACGCCTTACTGAAATCCATATGCACCACATCCACTGCTTTACCCTCATCCACCTGTTTGGTCACCTTCTCGAAAAACTCAATAAGGTTTGTGAGGCACAACCTACCCTTCACAAAACCGTGCTGACTATCTCAAATGAACTTATTCTTTTCAAGATGATTATAAATCCTGTCTCTTATAACCTTTTCCAACATTTTACCCACAACCGAAGTAAGGCTCACAAGTCTATAATTACCAGGACTGTCTCTACTCCTCTTCTTGAACAAGGGGACAACATTTGCTATCCTCCAGTCTTCCCGCACTTTTTCTGTCGACAATGACGTCATAAAACTCAAGGACAAAGGCTCTGCAATATCCTCCCCATCTTCCCAGAGAATCCTAGGATAAATCCCATCTGGCCCAGGGGACTTATCTATTTTCACACTTTCCAAAATTGCTAACACCTCCTCCTTGTGAACCTCAATCCCATCTAGCCTAGTAGCCTGAATCTCAGTATTCTCCTCAACAACATTTTCTTTCTCTACTGTAAATACTGACGCAAAATATTCATTTAACACTTCCCCTATCTCCTCTGATTCCACACACAACTTCCCACTACTGTCCTTGATTGGCCCTAATCTAACTCCAGTCATTCTTTTATTCCTGATGTACCGATAGAAAGCCTTAGGGTTTTCCCTGATCCTATCCGCCAATGACTTCTCCTGTCCTCCCCTTGCTCTTCTTATCTCTCCCTTTAGATTCTTCCTGGCAAGTTTGTAGCTCTAAAGCGGCCTAACTGAGCCTTCACGTCTCATCCTAACATAAGCCTTCTTCTTCCTCTTGAAAAGCGCTTCAACTTCCTTAGTAAACCACGGCTCCCTCGCTCGACAACTTCCTCCCTGCCTCACAGGTACATACCTATCGAGGACACGCAGTAGCTGCTCCTTGAATAACCTCCACATTTCGATTGTTCCCATCCCCTGCAGTTTCATTCCCCATCCTACGCATCCTAAATCTTGCCTGATCGCATCATAATTTCCTTTCCCCCAACGATAATTCTTGCCCTGCGGTATCCCTGCCCATCGCTAAGGTAAACCTAACCGAATTGTGATCATGATCACCAAAGTGCTCACCTACATCTAAATCTAACACCTGGCTGGGTTCATTTCCCAGTACCAAATCCAATGTGGCATCGCCCCTGGATGGCCTGTCTACATACTGTGTCAGAAAACCCTACTGCACACACTGGACAAAAACTGACCCATCTAAAGTATTCGAACTATAGTATTTCCAGTCAATATTTGGAAAGTTAAAGTCCCCCATAACAACTACCCTGTTACTCTCGCCCCTGTCGAGAATCATCATCGCTATCCTTTCCTCTCCATCTTCTGGAACAGTTTGGAGGTCTGTAAAAGACTCCCAACAGGGTAACCTCACCTCTCCTGTTTCTAACCTCGGCCCATATTACCTCAGTAGACGAGTCCTCAAACGTCCTTTCTGTCGCTGTAATACTCTCGTTGATTAACAATGCCACACCTCCCCCTCTTTTACCATCTTCTCTGTTCTTACTGAAACATCTAAATCCCGGAACCTGCAACATCCATTCCTGCCCCTGCTCTACCCATGTCTCCGAAATAGCCACAACATCGAGATCCCAGGTACCAACCCATGCTGCAAGCTCACCCACCTTATTCCGGATGCTCCTGGTGTTGAAGCAGACACACTTTAAACCAGGTTCTTGCTTGCCAGTGCCGACTTGCGTCCTTTTAAGCATATCCCTGACCTCACTACTCTCAACATCCTGTACACTGGCACTACAATTTCGGTTCCCATTCCCCTGCTGAATTAGTTTAAACCCCCCCCGAAGAGCACTCGCAAATCTCCCCCCCAGGATATTGGTCCCCCTCTGGTTCAGGTGAAGACCATCCTGTTTGTAGAGGTCCCACTTACCCCAGAAAGAGCCCCAATTATCCAGGAAACCAAAACCCTCCCTCCTGCAGCATCCCTGCAGCCACGTGTTCAACTTCTCTCTCTCCCTCGCTCTCGCTTCGCTATCACGTGGCACGGGCAACAACCCAGAGATAACAACTCTGTTTGTTCTCGCTCTAAGCTTCCACCCTAACTCCCTGAATTTCTGTCTTAAATCCTCTTCTCTCTTCCTACCCATGTCGTTGGTGCCTATGTGGACCAGGACTTGGGGCTGCTCCCCCTCCCCCTTAAGGATCCCAAAAACACGATCCGAGACATCACGAACCCTGGCACCTGGGAGGCAACATACCAACCGTGAGTCTCTCTCGTTCCCACAGAACCTCCTATCTGTTCCCCTAACTATGGAGTCCCCAATGACTAATGCTCTGCTCCTCTTCCCCCTTCCCTTCTGAGCAACAGGGACAGACTCTGTGCCAGATATCTGTACCCCATTGCTTACCCCTGGTAAGTCGTCCCCCGCAACAGTATCCAAAACGGTATACCTGTTGTTGAGGGAAACGGCCACAGGGGATCCCTGCACTGCCTGCTGGTTCCCTCTCCTTCCCCTGACGGTAACCCATCTACCTACTTATTTTACCTGAGGTGTGACTACCTCCCCATAACTCCTCTCAATAACCTCCTCCATCTCCCGAATGATCCGAAGTTCATCCAGCTCCAGCTCCAGTTCCCAAACGCGGTTCTCGAGGAGCTGGAGTTGGGTGCACTTCCCGCAGATGCAGTCAGCAGGGACACTCTTGTCGACACTTACGTCCCACATTCTGCAGGAGGAACATACAACTGCCTTAACCTCCATTCCCACTATTCTAAATTCCCAACATATCTGCTGAAAAACCAAAAAAAAAAAGGCAAAACTTGTTAGGTTAGCAATCCAACGGACAGAACTTCTTAAATAAAACGCTTACCTTATCAACACACAAGAGTCCTTTTTTTTGGTTAGAGGAGGAGGGTGGGTGGGAGACACGACACATGTAGTGTCTCGGGTACAGCCACAACCCAAATATATAGTTTTTACTTACCCCACAGTACCCTGGTCTTCCGAAAACAAAAGGGAATTAACTTTTAAACTTACACTGAAATTGACTTCGCAGCTGTAAGCCCGCTCCCGCACCTCCGTTACTATCAAAGCTGCAGTCATCGAAACTAAAAGAAAGCATTTTTAAACCACCCAAATATATAGTTTTTACTTACCCAGCAGTCCCCTGGTCCTCCGAAAACAAAAGGGAATTCACTTTTAAACTTCCACTGAAATTGACTTCGCAGCAGTCAGCCCGCTCCCGCACATCCGTTGCTATCAAAGCTGCAGTCACCGAAAACCTAATTGATGGTTCGTATTGAGGGAGTGCTATACTGTCAGAGGGTCAGTACTGAGGGAGTGACATACTGTCGGATGGTCAGTACTGGTGGAGTGCCAGACTGATGGAGGGTCAGTACTGAGCGAGCGCTGCCCTGTCTGAAGATGAGTACTGAGGGAATGCAGCACTCTGAGACGGTCAGTACTGAGGGAGTGCTGCACTGTTGTTGAGTCAGTAATGAGGGAGTGCTGCACCATCAGAAGGTCAGTACAGAGGGATTGTTGCATTATTGTTGATTCAGTACTGAGGGAGCGCTGCCTCAGTTGGAGGGGTTGACTTAGTTTGAGCTTCTGCCTTAGTTTGAGCTGCTGCCTAAGTCTGAGGGGTTGCCTTCGTCTGAGGGGTTGCCTTAGTTTGAGGGGTTGCCTTAGTTTGATCTTCTGCCTTAGTTTGAGGGGTTCTCTTAGTTTGAGGGTTGCCTTAGTTTGAGCTGCTGCCTTATTTTGAGAGTCTGCCTTAGTTTGAGGGGTTGCCTTAGTTTGAGGGGTTGCCTTAGTTTGAGAGTCTGCCTTAGTTTGATGGGTTGCCTTAGTTTGAGGGAAGGCCTTAGTTTGAGGGAAGGCCTTAGTTTGAGGGATGGCCTTAGTTTGAGGGATTGCCTTAGTTTGAGTGATTGCCTTAGTTTGAGGGATTGCCTTAGTTTGAGAGTTGCCTTCGTTTGAAGGGTTGCCTTAATTTGAGGTGCTGCATTAGTTTGAGCCCGTGCGTTAGTTTGAGGGCCGGCATTATTTTAATGGGTTGCCTTAGTTTGAGGGGTTGCCTTAGTTTGGTGGTCCCCTTAGTTTGAGGGTTGTCTTAGTTTGAGGGCCTGCCTTAGTTTGAGGCACTGCCTTAGATTGAGGGTTGCCTTTGTATGAGGGATTGCCTTAGTATGAGGGATTGCCTTAGATTGAGGGATTGCCTCAGATTGAGGGGATACCTTATTTTGAGGGGATACCTTATTTTGAGGGGATGCCTTATTTTGAGGGGATGCCATATTTTGAGGGTTGCCTTCGTTTGGGGACCTGCCTTAGTTTGGGGGGTTGCCTTAGTTTTGGGGGGTTGCCTTAGTTTGGGGGGTTGCCTTTGTTGGGGGGTTGCCTTTGTTTGGGGGGTTGCCTTTGTTGGGGGGTTGCCTTTGTTTGGGGGGTTGCCTTAGTTTGGGGGATGCCTTAGTTTGAGGTGTTGCCTTATTTTGAGGTGTTGCCTTATTTTGAGGTGTTGCCTTAGTTTGTGGTGTTGCATTAGTTTGAGGGTCTGCATTAGTTTGAGGGGATGCCTTAGTTTGAGGGGTTGCCTGAGATCGAGGGGTGGCCTTAGATCGAGGGGTTGACTTAGTTTGAGCTGCTGCCTTAGTTTGAGGGGTTGCCTTTGTTTGAGATGCTGCCTTAGTGTGTCAGGTTGCCTTAACTTGAGGGTCTGCATTAGTTTGAGGGGTTGCCTCAGTTTGAGCTGCTGCCTTAGTTTGAGGGTTTGCCTCAGATTGAGCGCTGCCTTAGTTTAAGCTTCTGCCTTATTTTGAGGGGTTGCATAAGTTGGAGAGTCTGCCTTTGTTTGAGGGGTTGCCTCAGTTTGAGCGATTGCCTTCGTTTGAGGGGGTGCCTTAGTTTAAGGGGTTGCCTCAGTTAGAGGGGGTGCCTTACTTTGAGCTTCTGCCTTTGTTTGAAGGGTTGCCTTAGTTTGAGGAGTTGCCTCAGTTTGAGACTCTGCCTCAGTTTGAGGCAACCCTCCCAAAACTAAGGCAACCCTCCCAAAACTAAGACAACCCCCCCAAAACTAAGGCAACCCCGCCAAAATGAAGGCAACCCCCCAAACTAAGGCAACCCTCAAACGAAGGCAACCCCTTAAACTGAGGCAACCCTCAAACTAAGGCAACGTTCAAACTAAGGCAACCACTCAAACTAATGCAATCCTCAAACTAATGCAACCCCACAAACTAAGGCAGGCTCACAAACGAAGTCACCACTCAAACGAAGGCAACCCCTCAAACTAAGGTAACCCTCAAACTCAGGCAGTGCCTCAAACTAATGCAACACCTCAAGCTAAGGCAGGCCCTCAAACTAACGCAACCATCAAACACAGGCAACCATCAAACTAAGGCACCCCCTTAAACTCAGGCAACCCTCAAAGTAAGGCAACTCCTTAAACTGAGGCAGGCCCTCAAACTGAGGCAACCCCTCAAACTAAGGCAACCCCTCAAACTAAGGCATCCACTCAAATTAAGGCAGCCCCTCAAACTCAGGCAACTCCTGAAACTAAGTCAGGCCCACAAACTAAGGCAGCCCCTCAAACTAAGGCAGCCCCACAAACTAAGGCAGCCCCTCAAACTAATGCAAACCTCAAACTAAGGCAACACCTCAAACTTATGCAACACCTCAAACTAAGGCAGTCCCTCATACTAAGGCAACACTCAAACAAAGGCAGTGCCTCAACTAAGGCAGTGCCTCAAACTAAGGCAGTGCCTCAAACTAAGGCAATGCCTCAAACTAAGGCAACACCTCAAACTATTGCAACACCTCAAACTAATGCAACACCTCAAAATAAGGCAACACCTCAAAATAAGGCAACACCTCAAACTAAGGCATCCCCCAAACTAAGGCAACCCCCCAAACAAAGGCAACCCCCCCAAACTAAGGCAACCCTCCAAAACTAAGGCAAACCCCCAAACTAAGGCAGGCCCCCAAACGAAGGCAACCCTCAAAATATGGCATCCCCTCAAAATAAGGCATCCCCTCAAAATAAGGTATCCCCTCAAAATAAGGTATCCCCTCAATCTAAGGCAATCCCTCAGTCTCAGGCAAACCCTCATACTAAGGCAACCCTCAATCTAAGGCAGTGCCTCAAACTAAGGCAGCACCTCAAACTAAGGCTACACCTCAAACGAAGGCAACCCTCAAATTAGGGCAACACTCACACGAAGGCAACCCTCAAACTAGTGCAACCCTCAAACTAGGGCAACCATCAAACTAGGGCAACCCTCAAACTCGGGCAACCCTCAAACTAAGGCGGCCCCTCAAACTAAGGCAGGCCCTCAAACTAAGGCAGCCCCTCAAACTAATGCACTCCCTCAAACTAATGCACTCCCTCAAACTCAGGAAGCACCTCAAACTAAGGCAGCCCTTCAAACTAAGGCACTCCCTCAAACTAAGGCACTCCCTCAAACTAAGGCACTCCCTCAAACTCAGGCAGCCCCTCAAACTAAGGCAACGCCTCAAAATAAGGCAACACCTCAAAATAAGGCAACACCTCAAACTAAGGCATCCCCCAAACTAAGACAACCCCCAAACAAAGGCAACCCCCCCAAACTAAGGCAACCCCCCAAACTAAGGCAACCCCCCCAAAGCTAAGGCTACCCTCAAACTAGGACAACCCTCAAACTAGGGCAACCATCAAACTAGGGCAACCCTCAAACTAAGGCGGCCCCTCAAACTAAGGCAGCCCCTCAAACTAAGGCAGCCCCTCAAACTAATGCACTCCCTCAAACTAATGCACTCCCTCAAACTCAGGATGCACCTCAAACGAAGGCAACCCCTCAAACGAAGGTAACCCTCAAACTCAGGCAGTGCCTCAAACTAATGCAACACCTCAAGCTAAGGCAACTCCTTAAACTGAGGCAGGCCCTCAAACTGAGGCAACCCCTCAAACTAAGGCAACCCCTGAAACTAAGGCATCCACTCAAATTAAGGCAGCCCCTCAAACTCTGGCAACTCCTTAAACTAAGGCAGGCCCACAAACTTAGGCAACCCTCAAAGTAAGGCAACTCCTCAAACTAAGGCAGCCCCTCAAAATAAGGTATCCCCTCAATCTAAGGCAATCCCTCAGTCTCAGGCAATCCCTCATACTCAGGCAATCCCTCATACTAAGGCAATCCCTCATACTAAGGCAACCCTCAATCTAAGGCAGTGCCTCAAACTAAGGCAGCACCTCAAACTAAGGCAACACCTCAAACTAAGCCAACCCTCAAATTAGGGCCACCCTCACACGAAGGCAACCCTCAAACTAGGGCAACCCTCAAACTAGGGTAACCATCAAACTAGGGCCACCCTCAAACTAGGGCAACCCTCAAAGTAAGCCTGCCCCTCAAACTAAGGCAGCCCCTCAAACTAAGGCTGCCCCTCAAACTAATGCACTCCCTCAAACTAATGCACTCCCTCAAACTCAGGAAGCACCTCAAACTAAGGCAGCCCCTCAAACTAAGGCACTCCCTCAAACTAAGGCACTCCCTCAAACTAAGGCACTCCCTCAAACTCAGGCAGCCCCTCAAACTAAGGCAATGCCTCAAACTAATGCAACGCCTCAAACTAATGCAACGCCTCAAACTAATGCAACGCCTCAAACTAAGGCCACACTCAAACTAAGGCAACAGTCAAACTAAGGCAACGCTCAAACTAAGGCAATCACTCAAACTAATGCAATCCTCAAACTAATGCAACCCCGCAAACTAAGGCAGGCTCACAAACTAAGTCAACACTCAAACGAAGGCAAATCCTCAAACTAAGGTAACCCTCAAACTCAGGCAGTGCCTCAAACCAATTCAACACCTCAAGCTAAGGCAGACCCTCAAACTAAGGCAACTCCTTAAACTGAGGCAGGCCCTCAAACTGAGGCAACCCCTCAAACTAAGGCAACCCCTCCATCTAAGGCATCCACTCAAATTAAGGCAGCCCCTCAAACTCAGGCAACTCCTTAAACTAAGGCAGGCCCACAAACTTAGGCAACCCTCAAACTAAGGCAGCCCCTCAAACTAAGGCAGCCCCTCAAACTAAGGCAGCCCCTCAAACTAAGGCAAACCTCAAACTAAGTCAAACCTCAAACTGATGCAACACCTCAAACAAAGGCAGCCCCTTAAACGAAGGCAGCCCCTCAAACGGAGGCAGCCCCTCAAACTGAGGCAGCCCCTCAAAGTAATGCAGCCCCTCAAAGTAATGCAGCCCCTCAGACGAATGCAGCCCCTCAGACCAATGCAGCCGCTCAGACGAATGCAGCCCCTCAGACTAAGGCTGCCCCTCAGACGAATGCAGCCCCTCAGACGAATGCATCCCCTCAGAAGAATGCAGCCCCTCAGACGAATGCAGCACCTCAAACTAAGGATTCCTCACAAACTAAGCCATTCTGTCAAACAAAGGCAACCCCTCAAACTAATGCAACCCCTCAAACTAAGGCAACCCCTCTACTAAGGCACCCCTCTACTGAGGCAACACCTCAAACTAAGTCAGCGCCTCAAAATAAGGCATCCCCACAAACTATGGCATCCCCTCAAACTAAGGTCAGCCCCTCAAACGAAGGCAGCCCCTCAAACGAAGGCAGCCCCTCAAACGAAGGCAACACCTCAAACTCAGGCAACACCTCAAACTAAGGCAACACCTCAAACACAGGCAGCCCCTCAAACTAAGGCTGCCCCTCAAACTAAGGCTGCCCCTCAAACTAAGGCAGCCCCTCAAACTAAGGCAATCCCTCAAACAAAGGCAACAGCCCAAACTAATGGAGCACATCAATCTAAGTCAACCCACAATCTAATGCAGCCCCTCAAACTAAGACAGCCCCTCAAACTAATGCAGCACCTCAAACTAATGCAGCCCCTCAACGAAGGCACCCTCAAACGAGGGCAATACTCAAACTCGGGCAAAACCTCAAACTCATGCAGCCCCGAGAGCAAATGCAACGCCTCAAACCAATGCAACGCCTCAAACTAATGCAACGCCTCAAACTCATGCAACGCCTCAAACTAAGGCAACATCTCAAACTAAGGCAGCCCTCAAACTGAGGCTACCCTCAAACTAAGGCAACCCCTCAAAATAAGGCAACCCCTCAAACAAGGCAACCCCACAAACTAAGGCAGTCCCTCATACTCGGGCAACCCTCATACTCGGGCAACCCTCAAACTAAGGCAGCCCCTCATACTAATGCAGCCCCTCATACTAATGCAGCCCCTCAAACTAAGGCTGCCCCACAAACTAAGGCATCCCCTCAAACTAAGGCAACCCGGCAAACTAATTCAGCCCCTCAAACGAAGGCTTCCCCACAAACTAAGCCATTCCGTCAAACTAAGGCAACCCCTCAAACCAAGGCAACCCCTCTACGAAGGCAGCCCCTCAAACTAAGGCAACCCCACAAACTAAGGCAACACCTCAAACGAAGGCAGCCCCTAAAACTAAGGCAGCCCCTCAAACTAAGGCAGCCGCTCAAACAAAGGCAGCCCCTCAAACTAGGCAACCCTCAAACTAAGGCAGACCTCAAACTAAGGCAGACCTCAAACTAAGAGGACGGTGGGAAGCAGACTGGTAAGCTCGAGGAAGTGCTCGTTAGGAGGGAAGATGTGTTGGGGTTTTTGAATAACTTGAAGATAGACAAGTCTCCCGGGCCTGACGGGGTATATCCAAGGATGTTATGGGAAGCAAGGGATGAAATTGCAGAGCCGCTGGCAATGATCTTTTCATCTTCTCTGCTGACGGGGGTGGTACCAGGTGATTGGAGGGTGGCAAATGTTGTGCCCCTGTTCAAGAAAGGGAATAGGAACAACCCTGGGAATTACAGGCCAGTTAGTCTTACTTCGGTGGTAGGCAAGTTGATGGAAAAGGTGCTGAGGGATAGGATTTCTGAGCATCTGGAAAGACACTGCTTGATTCGGGACAGTCAGCACGGTTTTGTGAGGGGTAGGTCTTGCCTCACAAGCCTGATTGAATTCTTTGAGCAGGTGACCAAGCAAGTGGATGAGGGTAAACCAGTGGATGTGGTGTACATGGATTTTAGTAAGGCATTTGATAAGGTCCCCCATGGTAGACTTATGGAGAAAGTCAGGAGGCATGGGATAGTGGGGAATGTGGCCAGTTGGATTAAGAATTGGCTAACTGATAGAAGGCAGAGAGTGGTCTTAGATGGTAAATACTCAGCCTGGAGCCCAGTTACCAGTGGCGTGCCGCAGGGATCAGTTCTGGGTCCTCTCCTGTTTGTGATTTTTATTAACGACTTGGATGAGGAAGTCGAAGGGTGGGTCAGTAAATTTGCAGATGATACAAAGGTTGGTGGAGTTGTGGATACCGAGGAGGGCTATTGTCGTCTGCAAAGGGACTTGGATAGGTTGCAGTGCTGGGCTGAAAAGTGGCAGATGGAGTTTAACCCTGAAAAGTGTGAGGTCGTCCATTTTGGAAGGACAAACATGAATGCAAAATACTGGGTTAACGGTAGGGTTCTTGGGCATGTGGAGGAGCAGAGAGACCTTGGGGTCTATGTGCATAGATCATTGAAAGTTGCAACTCAAGTGGATAGGGCTGTGAAGAAGGCATATGGGGTGTTAGCGTTCATTAGCAGAGGGATTGAATTTAAGAGCCGTGAGGTGATGATGCAGCTGTACAGGACCTTGGTAAGGCCTCATTTGGAGTACTGTGTGCAGTTCTGGTCGCCTCATTTTAGGAAGGATGTGGAAGCCTTGGAGAGGGTGCAGAGGAGATTTACCAGGATGTTGCCTGGAATGGAGAATAAGTCTTACGAGGAAAGGCTGAACATTCTAGGCCTCTTCTCATTAGAAAGGAGAAGGATGAGGGGTGACATGATAGAGGTTTATAAGATGATCAGGGGAATAGATAGGGTAGACAGTCAGAAACTTTTTCCCCGGGTGGAGCAAAGCGTTACAAGGGGTCATAAATTTAAGGTGAAGGGTGGGAGATATAAGGGGGATGTCAGGGGAAGGTTCTTTACCCAGAGAGTGGTCGAGGCATGGAATGCCTTGCCCGGGGAAGTTGTTGAGTCAGAAACTTTAGGGACTTTCAAAAGGCTTTTGGATAGGTATATGGATAAAGGAGAATGATGGGGTATAGATTAAATTGTCCTTGACAGAGGACAAAGGATCGGCACAACATTGTGGGCCGAAGGGCCTGTTCTGTGCTGTATGTTCTATGTTCTATATGTTCTATGTTCTATGTTCTATGTCAGTGTATGTCTTTGTTACTTGGTGTCAGTGTATGTCTTTGTTACTTGGTGTCAGTGTGTGTCTTTTTTACTTGGTGTTAGTGTATGTCTTTGTTACTTGGTGTCAGTGTATGTCTTTGTTACATAGTGTCAGTGTATGTCTTTGTTACTTGGTGTAAGTGTGTGTCTGCGTTACTGGGTGTCAGTGTATGTCTTTGTAAATGGGTGTCAGTGTATGTCTTTGTTACTTGGTGTCAGTGTGTGTCTGTGTTACTGGGTGTCAGTGTATGTCTTTGTTACTTGGTGTCAGTGTATGTCTTTGTTACTTGGTGTCAGTTTGTGTCTTTTTTACTTGGTGTCAGTGTATGTCTTTGTTACTTGGTGTCAGTGTATGTCTTTGTTACATGGTGTCAGTGTATGTATTTGTTACTGGGTGTCAGTGTGTGTCTTTGTGACTTGGTGTCAGTGTATGTCTTTGTTACTTGATGTAAGTGTGTGTCTGTGTTACTGGGTATCAGAGTATGTCTTTGTTACTTGTTGTCAGTGTATGTCAAAATACTTGGTGTAATTGTATGTCTTTGTTACTTGGTGTAATTGTCTGTCTTTGTTAATTGATGTCAGTGTATGTCTGTGTTACTTGGTGTAAGTGTGTGTCTTTGTTACTTGGTGTCAGTGTATGTCTTTGTTACTTGGTGTATGTGTGTGTCTGTGTTACTGGGTATCAGTGTATGTCTTTGTGACTTGGTATCAATGTATGTCTTTGTTACTTGGTGTCAGTGTATGTATTTCTTACTGGGTGTCAGTGTGTGTCTGTGTTACTTGGTGTCAGTGTATGTCTTTGTTACTTGGTGTCAGTGTGTGTCTGTGTTACTGGGTATCAGTGTATGTCTTTGTGACTTGGTATCAATGTATGTCTTTGTTGCTTTGTTTCAGTATATGTCTTTGTTACTGGGTGTCAGTGTGTGTCTTTGTTACTTGGTGTATGTGTGTGTCTGTGTTACTGGGTGTCAGTGTGTGTCTGTGTTAATTGGTGAAATGGTGTGTCTTTGTTACTGGGTGTCAGTGTATGTCTTTGTTACTTGGTGTCAGTGTATGTCTTTGTTACTGGGAGTCAGTGTTTGTCTTTGTTACTTGGTGTAAGTGTGTGTCTGTGTTTCTGGCTGTCAGTGTATGTCTTTGTTACTGGGTGTCACTGTATGTCTTTGTTACTTGGTGTCAGTGTGTATCTGTGTTACTGGGTGTCAGTGTATTGTTTTGTTACTTGGTGTCAGTGTATGTCTTTGTTACTGGGTGTCAGTGTGTGTCTTTGTTAATTGGTGTCAGTGTGTGTCTGTGTTACTGGGTGTCAGTGTATGTCTTTGTTACTTGGTGTCAGTGTGTGTCTTTGTTACTGGGTATCAGTGTCTGTCTTTGTTACTGGGTGTGTGTGTGTGTCTTAGCTTCTTGGTGCAACTGTGTGACTGTGTTACTGGGTGTCAGTGTATGTCTTTGTTACTTGGTGTAAGTTTGTGTCTGTGTTACTGGGAGTCATTGTATGTTTTTTATTACTTGGTGTAAGTGTATGTCTGTGTTACTGGGTGTCAGTGTATGTCTTTGTTAATTGGTGTAAGTGTATGTCTGTGTTACTAGGTGTCAGTGTGTGTCTGTGTTACTGGGTGTAAGTGTATGTCTTTGTTACTGGGCATCAGTGTATGTCTTTGTGACTTGGTATCAGTGTATGTCTTTGTTACTGGGTGTCAGTGTGTGTCTGTGTTACTGGGTGTCAGTGTACGTCTTTGTTACTGGGTGTCAGTATATGTCTTTGTTACTTGGTGTAAGTGTGTGTCTGTGTTACTGGGTATCAGTGTCTGTCTTTGTTACTTGGTGTAAGTGTGTGTCTGTGTTACTGGGTATCAGTGTATGTCTTTGTTACTGGGTATCAGTGTCTGCCTTTGTTACTTGGTGTAAGTGTGTGTCTGTGTTACTGGGTATCAGTGTATGTCTTTGTGACTTGGTGTCAGTGTATGTCTTTTTTACTTGGTGTTAGTGTATGTCTTTGTTACTTGGTGTCAGTGTATGTCTTTGTTACATAGTGTCAGTGTATGTCTTTGTTACTTGGTGTAAGTGTGTGTCTGTGTTACTGGGTGTCAGTGTATGTCTTTGTAAATGGGTGTCAGTGTATGTCTTTGTTACTTGGTGTCAGTGTGTGTCTGTGTTACTGGGTGTCAGTGTATGTCTTTGTTACTTGGTGTCAGTGTATGTCTTTGTTACTTGGTGTCAGTTTGTGTCTTTTTTACTTGGTGTCAGTGTATGTCTTTGTTACTTGGTGTCAGTGTATGTCTTTGTTACATGGTGTCAGTGTATGTATTTGTTACTGGGTGTCAGTGTATGTCTTTGTTACTTGATGTAAGTGTGTGTCTGTGTTACTGGGTGTCAGTATATGTCTTTGTCACTTGGTATCAGTGTATGTCTTTGTTACTGGATGTCAGTGTGTGTCTTTGTTAATTGGTGTAAGAGTGTGTCTGTGTTACTGGGTGTCAGTGTATGTCTGTGTTACTTGGTGTCAGTGTGTGTCTGTGTTACTGGGTGTCAGTGTATGTCTTTGTTACTTGGTGTCAGTGTGTGTCTTTGTTACTTGGTGCAAGTCTGTGTCTGTGTTACTGGGTGTCAGTGTATGTCTTTGTTACTTGGTGTTAGTGTATGTCTTTGTTACTTGGTGTCAGCGTATGTCTTTGTTACTTAGTGTAAGTGTGTGTCTGTGTTACTGGGTGTCAGTGTATGTCTTTGTTACTGGGTGTCAGTGTATGTCTTTGTTACTTGGTGTAAGTGTGTGTCTGTGTTACTGGGTGTCAGTGTATGTCTTTGTTACTTGGTGTCAGTGTATGTCTTTGTTACTTGGTGTCTGTTTGTGTCTTTTTTACTTCATGTCAGTGTATGTCTTTGTTACTTGGTGTCATTGTATGTCTTTGTTACATGGTGTCAGTGTATGTATTTGTTACTGGGTGTCAGTGTGTGTCTTTGTGACTTGGTGTCAGTGTATGTCTTTGTTACTTGGTGTAAGTGTGTGTCTGTGTTTCTGGGTATCAGAGTATGTCTTTGTTACTTGTTGTCAGTGTATGTCAAAATACTTGGTGTAATTGTATGTCTTTGTTACTTGGTGTAATTGTCTGTCTTTGTTAATTGATGTCAGTGTATGTCTGTGTTACTTGGTGTAAGTGTGTGTCTTTGTTACTTGGTGTCAGTGTATGTCTTTGTTACTTGGTGTCTGTGTGTGTCTGTGTTACTGGGTATCAGTGTATGTCTTTGTGACTTGGTATCAATGTATGTCTTTGTTACTTGGTGTCAGTGTATGTATTTCTTACTGGGTGTCAGTGTGTGTCTGTGTTACTTGGTGTCAGTGTATGTCTTTGTTACTTGGTGTCAGTGTGTGTCTGTGTTACTGGGTATCAGTGTATGTCTTTGTGACTTGGTATCAATGTATGTCTTTGTTGCTTTGTTTCAGTATATGTCTTTGTTACTGGGTGTCAGTGTGTGTCTTTGTTACTTGGTGTATGTGTGTGTCTGTGTTACTGGGTGTCAGTGTGTGTCTGTGTTAATTGGTGAAATGGTGTGTCTTTGTTACTGGGTGTCAGTGTATGTCTTTGTTACTTGGTGTCAGTGTATGTCTTTGTTACTGGGAGTCAGTGTTTGTCTTTGTTACTTGGTGTAAGTGTGTGTCTGTGTTTCTGGCTGTCAGTGTATGTCTTTGTTACTGGGTGTCACTGTATGTCTTTGTTACTTGGTGTCAGTGTGTATCTGTGTTACTGGGTGTCAGTGTATGTCTTTGTTACTTGGTGTCAGTGTATGTCTTTGTTACTGGGTGTCAGTGTGTGTCTTTGTTAATTGGTGTCAGTGTGTGTCTGTGTTACTGGGTGTCAGTGTATGTCTTTGTTACTTGGTGTCAGTGTGTGTCTTTGTTACTGGGTATCAGTGTCTGTCTTTGTTACTGGGTGTGTGTGTGTGTCTTAGCTTCTTGGTGCAACTGTGTGACTGTGTTACTGGGTGTCAGTGTATGTCTTTGTTACTTGGTGTAAGTTTGTGTCTGTGTTACTGGGAGTCATTGTATGTTTCTTATTACTTGGTGTAAGTGTATGTCTGTGTTACTGGGTGTCAGTGTATGTCTTTGTTAATTGGTGTAAGTGTATGTCTGTGTTACTAGGTGTCAGTGTGTGTCTGTGTTACTGGGTGTAAGTGTATGTCTTTGTTACTGGGCATCAGTGTATGTCTTTGTGACTTGGTATCAGTGTATGTCTTTGTTACTGGGTGTCAGTGTGTGTCTGTGTTACTGGGTGTCAGTGTACGTCTTTGTTACTGGGTGTCAGTATATGTCTTTGTTACTTGGTGTAAGTGTGTGTCTGTGTTACTGGGTATCAGTGTCTGTCTTTGTTACTTGGTGTAAGTGTGTGTCTGTGTTACTGGGTATCAGTGTATGTCTTTGTTACTGGGTATCAGTGTCTGCCTTTGTTACTTGGTGTAAGTGTGTGTCTGTGTTACTGGGTATCAGTGTATGTCTTTGTGACTTGGTGTCAGTGTATGTCTTTGTTACTTGGTGTAAGTGTATGTCTTTGTTACTTGGTGTAAGTGTGTGTCTGTGTTACTGGGTATCAGTGTCTGCCTTTGTCACTTGGTGTAAGTGTGTGTCTGTGTTACTGGGTATCAGTGTATGTCTTTGTTACTTGGTGTCAGTGTATGTCTTTGTTACTTGATGTAAGTGTGTGTCTGTGTTACTGGGTGTCAGTGTATGTCTTTGTTACTTGGTGTCAGTGTATGTCTTTGTTACTTGGTGTCAGTGTGTGTCTTTTTTACTTGGTGTTAGTGTATGTCTTTGTTACTTGGTGTCAGTGTATGTCTTTGTTACATAATGTCAGTGTATGTCTTTGTTACTTGGTGTAAGTGTGTGTCTGTGTTTCTGGCTGTCAGTGTGTGTCTTTGTTACTGGGTGTCAGTGTATGCCTTTGTTAATTGGTGTCAGTGCATCTCTTTGTCACTTGCTGTCAGTGTGTCTTTGTTACTTGGTGCAAGTGTGTGTCTGTGTTACTGGGTGTCAGTGTATGTCTTTGTTACTGGGTGTCAATGTATGTCTTTGTTACTTGGTGTCAGTGTGTGTCTGTGTTACTGGGTGTCAGTGTATGTCTTTGTTACCTGGTGTCAGTGTATGTCTTTGTTACTTGGTGTCAGTGTGTGTCTTTTTTACTTGGTGTTAGTGTATGTCTTTGGTACTTGGTGTCAGTGTATGTCTTTGTTACATAGTGTCAGTGTATGTCTTTGTTACTTGTTGTAAGTGTGTGTCTGTGTTACTGGGTGTCAGTGTATGTCTTTGTTACTGGGTGTCAGTGTATGTCTTTGTTACTTGGTGTCAGTGTGTGTCTGTGTTACTGGGTGTCAGTGTATGTCTTTGTTACTTGGTGTCAGTGTATGTCTTTGTTACTTGGTGTCAGTTTGTGTCTTTTTTACTTGGTGTCAGTGTATGTCTTTGTTACTTGGTGTCAGTGTATGTCTTTGTTACATGGTGTCAGTGTATGTATTTGTTACTGGGTGTCAGTGTGTGTCTTGGTGACTTGGTGTCAGTGTATGTCTTTGTTACTTGATGTAAGTGTGTGTCTGTGTTACTGGGTGTCAGTATATGTCTTTGTCACTTGGTGTCAGTGTATGTCTTTGTTACTGGATGTCAGTGTGTGTCTTTGTTAATTGGTGTAAGTGTGTGTCTGTGTTACTGGGTGTCAGTGTATGTCTGTGTTACTTGGTGTAAGTGTGTGTCTTTGTCACTGGGTGTCAGTGTATGCCTTTGTTAATTGGTGTCAGTGCATCTCTTTGTTACTTGGTGTCAGTGTGTGTCTTTGTTACTTGGTGCAAGTGTGTGTCTGTGTTACTGGGTGTCAGTGTATGTCTTTGTTACTGGGTGTCAGTGTATGTCTTTGTTACTTGGTGTCAGTGTGTGTCTTTCTTACTGGGTGTCAGTGTATGTCTTTGTTACTTGGTGTCAGTGTATGTCTTTGTTACATAGTGTCAGTGTATGTCTTTGTTACTTGGTGTCAGTGTGTGTCTGTGTTACTGGGTGTCAGTGTATGTCTTTGTTACTTGGTGTCAGTGTATGTCTTTGTTACTTGGTGTCAGTTTGTGTCTTTTTTACTTGGTGTCAGTGTGTGTCTTTGTTACTTGGAGTCAGTGCATATCTTTGTTACATGGTGTCAGTGTATGTATTTGTTACAGGGTGTCAGTGTGTGTCTTTGTGACTTGGTGTCAGTGTATGTCTTTGTTACTTGGTGTAAGTGTGTGTCTGTGTTACTGGGTGTCAGTATATGTCTTTGTTAATTGGCGTCAGTGTATGTCTTTGTTACTGGGTGTCAGTGTGTGTCTTTGTTACTTGGTGTATGTGTGTGTCTGTGTTACTGGGTGTCAGTGTGTGTCTGTGTTACTTGGTGTAAGTTTGTGTCTTTGTTACTGGGTGTCAGTGTATGTCTTTGTTACTTGGTGTCAGTGTATATCTTTGTTACTGGATGTCAGTGTGTGTCTTTGTTAATTGGTGTAAGTGTGTGTCTGTGTTCCTGGGTGTCAGTGTATGTTTGTGTTACTTGGTGTAAGTGTGTGTCTTTGTTACTGGGTGTCAGTGTATGCCTTTGTTAATTGGTGTCAGTGCATCTCTTTGTTACTTGGTGTCAGTGTGTGTCTTTGTTACTTGGTGCAAGTGTGTGTCTGTGTTACCGGGTGTCAGTGTATGTCTTTGTTACTGGGTGTCAGTGTATGTCTTTGTTACTTGGTGTCAGTGTGTGTCTGTGTTACTGGGTGTCAGTGTATGTCTTTGTTACTTGGTGTCAGTGTATGTCTTTGTTACTTGGTGGCAGTGTGTGTCTTTGTTACTTGGTGCAAGTGTGTGTCTGTGTTACTGGGTGTCAGTGTATGTCTTTGTTACTTGGTGTTAGTGTATGTGTTTGTTACTTGGTGTCAGCGTATGTCTTTGTTACATAGTGTCAGTGTATGTCTTTGTTACTTGGTGTAAGTGTGTGTCAGTGTTACTGGGTGTCAGTGTATGTCTTCGTTACTGGAGGTCAGTGTATGTCTTTGTTACTTGGTGTCAGTGTGTGTCTGTGTTACTGGGTGTCAGTGTATGTCTTTGTTACTTGGTGTCAGTTTGTGTCTTTTTTACTTGGTGTCAGTGTATGTCTTTGTTACTTGGTGTCAGTGTATGTGTTTGTTACATGGTGTCAGTGTATGTATTTGTTACTGGGTGTCAGTGTGTGTCTTTGTGACTTGGTGTCAGTGTATGTCTTTGTTACTTGGTTTCAGTGTGTGTCTGTGTTACTGGGTGTCAGTATATGTCTTTGTTACTTGCTGTCAATGTATGTCAAAATGCTTGGTGTAAGTGTATGCCTTTGTTAATTGGTGTCAGTGCATCTCTTTGTTACTTGGTGTCAGTGTGTGTCTTTGTTACTTGGTGCAAGTGTGTGTCTGTGTTACTGGGTGTCAGTGTATGTCTTTGTTACTGGGTGTCAGTGTATGTCTTTGTTACTTGGTGTCAGTGTGTGTCTGTGTTACTGGGTGTCAGTGGATGTCTTTGTTACTTGGTGTCAGTTTATGTCTTTGTTACTTGGTGTCAGTGTGTGTCTTTGTTACTTGGTGCAAGTGTGTGTCTGTGTTACTGGGTGTCAGTGTATGTCTTTGTTACTTGGTGTTAGTGTATGTGTTTGTTACTTGGTGTCAGCGTATGTCTTTGTTACATAGTGTCAGTGTATGTCTTTGTTACTTGGTGTAAGTTTGTGTCAGTGTGACTGGGTGTCAGTGTATGTCTTCGTTACTGGAGGTCAGTGTATGTCTTTGTTACTTGGTGTCAGTGTGTGTCTGTGTTACTGGGTGTCAGTGTATGTCTTTGTTACTTGGTGTCAGTTTGTGTCTTTTTTACTTGGTGTCAGTGTATGTCTTTGTTACTTGGTGTCAGTGTATGTGTTTGTTACATGGTGTCAGTGTATGTATTTGTTACTGGGTGTCAGTGTGTGTCTTTGTGACTTGGTGTCAGTGTATGTCTTTGTTACTTGGTTTCAGTGTGTGTCTGTGTTACTGGGTGTCAGTATATGTCTTTGTTACTTGCTGTCAATGTATGTCAAAATGCTTGGTGTAAGTGTATGCCTTTGTTAATTGGTGTCAGTGCATCTCTTTGTTACTTGGTGTCAGTGTGTGTCTTTGTTACTTGGTGCAAGTGTGTGTCTGTGTTACTGGGTGTCAGTGTATGTCTTTGTTACTGGGTGTCAGTGTATGTCTTTGTTACTTGGTGTCAGTGTGTGTCTGTGTTACTGGGTGTCAGTGGATGTCTTTGTTACTTGGTGTCAGTTTATGTCTTTGTTACTTGGTGTCAGTGTGTGTCTTTGTTACTTGGTGCAAGTGTGTGTCTGTGTTACTGGGTGTCAGTGTATGTCTTTGTTACTTGGTGTTAGTGTATGTGTTTGTTACTTGGTGTCAGCGTATGTCTTTGTTACATAGTGTCAGTGTATGTCTTTGTTACTTGGTGTAAGTTTGTGTCAGTGTGACTGGGTGTCAGTGTATGTCTTCGTTACTGGAGGTCAGTGTATGTCTTTGTTACTTGGTGTCAGTGTGTGTCTGTGTTACTGGGTGTCAATGTATGTCTTTGTTACTTGGTGTCAGTTTGTGTCTTTTTTACTTGGTGTCAGTGTATGTCTTTGTTACTTGGTGTCAGTGTATGTGTTTGTTACATGGTGTCAGTGTATGTATTTGTTACTGGGTGTCAGTGTGTGTCTTTGTGACTTGGTGTCAGTGTATGTCTTTGTTACTTGGTGTAAGTGTGTGTCTGTGTTACTGGGTATCAGTGTATGTCTTTGTTACTTGCTTTCAGTGTATGTCAAAATGCTTGGTGTAAGTGTATGCCTTTGTTAATTGGTGTCAGTGCATCTCTTTGTTACTTGGTGTCAGTGTGTGTCTTTGTTACTTGGTGCAAGTGTGTGTCTGTGTTACTGGGTGTCAGTGTATGTCATTGTTACTGGGTGTCAGTGTATGTCTTTGTTACTTGGTGTCAGTGTGTGTCTGTGTTACTGGGTGTCAGTGTATGACTTTGTTACTTGGTGTCAGTGTATGTCTTTGTTACATAGTGTCAGTGCATGTCTTTGATACTTGGTGTAAGTGTGTGTCTGTGTTACTGGGTGTCAGTGTATGTCTTTGTTACTGGGTGTCAGTGTATGTCTTTGTTACTTGGTGTCAGTGTGTGTCTGTGTTACTGGGTGTCAGTGTATGTCTCTGTTACTTGGTTTCAGTGTATGTCTTTGTTACTTGGAGTCAGTTTGTGTCTTTTTTACTTGGTGTCAGTGTATGTCTTTGTTACTTGGTGTCAGTGTATGTCTTTGTTACTGGGTGTCAGTGTGTGTCTTTGTTACTTGGTGTATGTGTGTGTCTGTGTTACTGGGTGTCAGTGTGTGTCTGTGTTACTTGGTGTAAGTTTGTGTCTTTGTTACTGGGTGTCAGTGTATGTCTTTGTTACTTGGTGTCAGTGTATATCTTTGTTACTGGATGTCAGTGTGTGTCTTTGTTAATTGGTGTAAGTGTGTGTCTGTGTTCCTGGGTGTCAGTGTATGTTTGTGTTACTTGGTGTAAGTGTGTGTCTTTGTTACTGGGTGTCAGTGTATGCCTTTGTTAATTGGTGTCAGTGCATCTCTTTGTTACTTGGTGTCAGTGTGTGTCTTTGTTACTTGGTGCAAGTGTGTGTCTGTGTTACCGGGTGTCAGTGTATGTCTTTGTTACTGGGTGTCAGTGTATGTCTTTGTTACTTGGTGTCAGTGTGTGTCTGTGTTACTGGGTGTCAGTGTATGTCTTTGTTACTTGGTGTCAGTGTATGTCTTTGTTACTTGGTGGCAGTGTGTGTCTTTGTTACTTGGTGCAAGTGTGTGTCTGTGTTACTGGGTGTCAGTGTATGTCTTTGTTACTTGGTGTTAGTGTATGTGTTTGTTACTTGGTGTCAGCGTATGTCTTTGTTACATAGTGTCAGTGTATGTCTTTGTTACTTGGTGTAAGTGTGTGTCAGTGTTACTGGGTGTCAGTGTATGTCTTCGTTACTGGAGGTCAGTGTATGTCTTTGTTACTTGGTGTCAGTGTGTGTCTGTGTTACTGGGTGTCAGTGTATGTCTTTGTTACTTGGTGTCAGTTTGTGTCTTTTTTACTTGGTGTCAGTGTATGTCTTTGTTACTTGGTGTCAGTGTATGTGTTTGTTACATGGTGTCAGTGTATGTATTTGTTACTGGGTGTCAGTGTGTGTCTTTGTGACTTGGTGTCAGTGTATGTCTTTGTTACTTGGTTTCAGTGTGTGTCTGTGTTACTGGGTGTCAGTATATGTCTTTGTTACTTGCTGTCAATGTATGTCAAAATGCTTGGTGTAAGTGTATGCCTTTGTTAATTGGTGTCAGTGCATCTCTTTGTTACTTGGTGTCAGTGTGTGTCTTTGTTACTTGGTGCAAGTGTGTGTCTTTGTTACTGGGTGTCAGTGTATGTCTTTGTTACTGGGTGTCAGTGTATGTCTTTGTTACTTGGTGTCAGTGTGTGTCTGTGTTACTGGGTGTCAGTGGATGTCTTTGTTACTTGGTGTCAGTTTATGTCTTTGTTACTTGGTGTCAGTGTGTGTCTTTGTTACTTGGTGCAAGTGTGTGTCTGTGTTACTGGGTGTCAGTGTATGTCTTTGTTACTTGGTGTTAGTGTATGTGTTTGTTACTTGGTGTCAGCGTATGTCTTTGTTACATAGTGTCAGTGTATGTCTTTGTTACTTGGTGTAAGTTTGTGTCAGTGTGACTGGGTGTCAGTGTATGTCTTCGTTACTGGAGGTCAGTGTATGTCTTTGTTACTTGGTGTCAGTGTGTGTCTGTGTTACTGGGTGTCAATGTATGTCTTTGTTACTTGGTGTCAGTTTGTGTCTTTTTTACTTGGTGTCAGTGTATGTCTTTGTTACTTGGTGTCAGTGTATGTGTTTGTTACATGGTGTCAGTGTATGTATTTGTTACTGGGTGTCAGTGTGTGTCTTTGTGACTTGGTGTCAGTGTATGTCTTTGTTACTTGGTGTAAGTGTGTGTCTGTGTTACTGGGTATCAGTGTATGTCTTTGTTACTTGCTTTCAGTGTATGTCAAAATGCTTGGTGTAAGTGTATGCCTTTGTTAATTGGTGTCAGTGCATCTCTTTGTTACTTGGTGTCAGTGTGTGTCTTTGTTACTTGGTGCAAGTGTGTGTCTGTGTTACTGGGTGTCAGTGTATGTCATTGTTACTGGGTGTCAGTGTATGTCTTTGTTACTTGGTGTCAGTGTGTGTCTGTGTTACTGGGTGTCAGTGTGTGACTTTGTTACTTGGTGTCAGTGTATGTCTTTGTTACATAGTGTCAGTGCATGTCTTTGTTACTTGGTGTAAGTGTGTGTCTGTGTTACTGGGTGTCAGTGTATGTCTTTGTTACTGGGTGTCAGTGTATGTCTTTGTTACTTGGTGTCAGTGTGTGTCTGTGTTACTGGGTGTCAGTGTATGTCTCTGTTACTTGGTTTCAGTGTATGTCTTTGTTACTTGGAGTCAGTTTGTGTCTTTTTTACTTGGTGTCAGTGTATGTCTTTGTTACTTGGTGTCAGTGTATGTCTTTGTTACATGGTGTCAGTGTATGTATTTGTTACTGGGTGTCAGTGTATGTCTTTGTTACTTGGTGTCAGTGTGTGTCTTTTTTACTTGGTGTCAGTGTATGTCTTTGTTACTTGGTGTAAGTGTGTGTCTGTGTTTCTGGCTGTCAGTGTGTGTCTTTGTTACTGGCTGTCAGTGTATGCCTTTGTTAATTGGTGTCAGTGCATCTCTTTGTCACTTGGTGTCAGTGTGTCTTTGTTACTTGGTGCAAGTGTGTGTCTGTGTTACTGGGTGTCAGTGTATGTCTTTGTTACTGGGTGTCAATGTATGTCTTTGTTACTTGGTGTCAGTGTGTGTCTGTGTTACTGGGTGTCAGTGTATGTCTTTGTTACTTGGTGTCAGTGTATGTCTTTGTTACTTGGTGTCAGTGTGTGTCTTTTTTACTTGGTGTTAGTGTATGTCTTTGTTACTTGGTGTCAGTGTATGTCTTTGTTACATAGTGTCAGTGTATGTCTTTGTTACTTGGTGTAAGTGTGTGTCTGTGTTACTGGGTGTCAGTGTATGTCTTTGTTACTGGGTGTCAGTGTATGTCTTTGTTACTTGGTGTCAGTGTATGTATTTGTTACTGTGTGTCAGTGTGTGTCTTGGTGACTTGGTGTCAGTGTATGTCTTTGTTACTTGATGTAAGTGTGTGTCTGTGTTACTGGGTGTCAGTATATGTCTTTGTCACTTGGTGTCAGTGTATGTCTTTGTTACTGGATGTCAGTGTGTGTCTTTGTTAATTGGTGTAAGTGTGTGTATGTGTTACTGGGTGTCAGTGTATGTCTTTGTTACTGGGTGTCAGTGTATGTCTTTGTTACATAGTGTCAGTGTATGTCTTTGTTACTTGGTGTAAGTGTGTGTCTGTGTTACTGGGTGTCAGTGTATGTCTTTGTTACTGGGTGTCAGTGTATGTCTTTGTTACTTGGTGTCAGTGTGTGTCTGTGTTACTGGGTGTCAGTGTATGTCTTTGTTACTTGGTGTCAGTGTATGTCTTTGTTACTTGGTGTCAGTTTGTGTCTTTTTTACTTGGTGTCAGTGTGTGTCTTTGTTACTTGGTGTCAGTGCATGTCTTTGTTACATGGTGTCAGTGTATGTATTTGTTACTGGGTGTCAGTGTGTGTCTTTGTGACTTGGTGCCAGTGTATGTCTTTGTTACTTGGTGTAAGTGTGTGTCTGTGTTACTGGGTGTCAGTATATGTCTTTGTTAATTGGTGTCAGTGTATGTCTTTGTTACTGGGTGTCAGTGTGTGTCTTTGTTACTTGGTGTATGTGTGTGTCTGTGTTACTGGGTGTCAGTGTGTGTCTGTGTTACTTGGTGTAAGTGTGTGTCTTTGTTACTGGGTGTCAGTGTATGTCTTTGTTACTTGGTGTCAGTTTATGTCTTTGTTACTGGATGTCAGTGTGTGTCTTTGTTAATTGGTGTAAGTGTGTGTCTGTGTTACTGGGTGTCAGTGTATGTTTGTGTTACTTGGTGTAAGTGTGTGTCTTTGTTACTGGGTGTCAGTGTATGCCTTTGTTAATTGGTGTCAGTGCATCTCTTTGTTACTTCGTGTCAGTGTGTGTCTTTGTTACTTGGTGCAAGTGTGTGTCTGTGTTACTGGGTGTCAGTGTATGTCTTTGTTACTGGGTGTCAGTGTATGTCTTTGTTACTTGGTGTCAGTGTGTGTCTGTGTTACTGGGTGTCAGTGTATGTCTTTGTTACTTGGTGTCAGTGTATGTCTTTGTTACTTGGTGGCAGTGTGTGTCTCTGTTACTTGGTTTCAGTGTATGTCTTTGTTACTTGGAGTCAGTTTGTGTCTTTTTTACTTGGTGTCAGCGTATGTCTTTGTTACTTGGTGTCAGTGTATGTCTTTGTTTCATGGTGTCAGTGTATGTATTTGTTACTGGGTGTCAGTGTATGTCTTTGTTACTTGGTGTCAGTGTGTGTCTTTTTTACTTGGTGTTAGTGTATGTCTTTGTTACTTGGTGTCAGTGTATGTCTTTGTTACATAGTGTCAGTGTATGTCTTTGTTACTTGGTGTAAGTGTGTGTCTGTGTTTCTGGCTGTCAGTGTGTGTCTTTGTTACTGGGTGTCAGTGTATGCCTTTGTTAATTGGTGTCAGTGCATCTCTTTTGTCACTTGGTGTCAGTGTGTCTTTGTTACTTGGTGCAAGTGTGTGTCTGTGTTACTGGGTGTCAGTGTATGTCTTTGTTACTGGGTGTCAATGTATGTCTTTGTTACTTGGTGTCAGTGTGTGTCTGTGTTACTGGGTGTCAGTGTATGTCTTTGTTACTTGGTGTCAGTGTATGTCTTTGTTACTTGGTGTCAGTGTGTGTCTTTTTTACTTGGTGTTAGTGTATGTCTTTGTTACTTGGTGTCAGTGTATGTCTCTGTTACATAGTGTCAGTGTATGTCTTTGTTACTTGGTGTAAGTTTGTGTCTGTGTTACTGGGTGTCAGTGTATGTCTTTGTTACTGGGTGTCAGTGTATGTCTTTGTTACTTGGTGTCAGTGTATGTATTTGTTACTGTGTGTCAGTGTGTGTCTTGGTGACTTGGTGTCAGTGTATGTCTTTGTTACTTGATGTAAGTGTGTGTCTGTGTTACTGGGTGTCAGTATATGTCTTTGTCACTTGGTGTCAGTGTATGTCTTTGTTACTGGATGTCAGTGTGTGTCTTTGTTAATTGGTGTAAGTGTGTGTCTGTGTTACTGGGTGTCAGTGTATGTCTGTGTTACTTGGTGTAAGTGTGTGTCTTTGTTACTGGGTGTCAGTGTATGCCTTTGTTAATTGGTGTCAGTGCATCTCTTTGTTACTTGGTGTCAGTGTGTGTCTTTGTTACTTTGTGCAAGTGTGTGTCTGTGTTACTGGGTGTCAGTGTATGTCTTTGTTACTGGGTGTCAGTGTATGTCTTTGTTACTTGGTGTCAGTGTGTGTCTGTCTTACTGGGTGTCAGTGTATGTCTTTGTTACTTGGTGTCAGTGTATGTCTTTGTTACATAGTGTCAGTGTATGTCTTTGTTACTTGGTGTAAGTGTGTGTCTGTGTTACTGGGTGTCAGTGTATGTCTTTGTTACTGGGTGTCAGTGTATGTCTTTGTTACTTGGTGTCAGTGTGTGTCTGTGTTACTGGGTGTCAGTGTATGTCTTTGTTACTTGGTGTCAGTGTATGTCTTTGTTACTTGGTGTCAGTTTGTGTCTTTTTTACTTGGTGTCAGTGTGTGTCTTTGTTACTTGGTGTCAGTGCATGTCTTTGTTACATGGTGTCAGTGTATGTATTTGTTACTGGGTGTCAGTGTGTGTCTTTGTGACTTGGTGTCAGTGTATGTCTTTGTTACTTGGTGTAAGTGTGTGTCTGTGTTACTGGGTGTCAGTATATGTCTTTGTTAATTGGTGTCAGTGTATGTCTTTGTTACTGGGTGTCAGTGTGTGTCTTTGTTACTTGGTGTATGTGTGTGTCTGTGTTACTGGGTGTCAGTGTGTGTCTGTGTTACTTGGTGTAAGTGTGTGTCTTTGTTACTGGGTGTCAGTGTATGTCTTTGTTACTTGGTGTCAGTGTATGTCTTTGTTACTGGATGTCAGTGTGTGTCTTTGTTAATTGGTGTAAGTGTGTGTCTGTGTTACTGGGTGTCAGTGTATGTTTGTGTTACTTGGTGTAAGTGTGTGTCTTTGTTACTGGGTGTCAGTGTATGCCTTTGTTAATTGGTGTCAGTGCATCTCTTTGTTACTTCGTGTCAGTGTGTGTCTTTGTTACTTGGTGCAAGTGTGTGTCTGTGTTACTGGGTGTCAGTGTATGTCTTTGTTACTGGGTGTCAGTGTATGTCTTTGTTACTTGGTGTCAGTGTGTGTCTGTGTTACTGGGTGTCAGTGTATGTCTTTGTTACTTGGTGTCAGTGTATGTCTTTGTTACTTGGTGGCAGTGTGTGTCTTTGTTACTTGGTGGCAGTGTGTGTCTTTGTTACTTGGTGCAAGTGTGTGTCTGTGTTACTGGGTGTCAGTGTATGTCTTTGTTACTGGGTGTCAGTGTATGTCTTTGTTACTTGGTGTTAGTGTATGTCTTTGTTACTTGGTGTCAGCGTATGTCTTTGTTACTTGGTGCAAGTGTGTGTCTGTGTTACTGGGTGTCAGTGTATGTCTTTGTTACTGGGTGTCAGTGTATGTCTTTGTGACTTGGTGTCAGTGTGTGTCTGTGTTACTGGTTGTCAGTGTATGTCTTTGTTACTTGGTGTCAGTTTATGTCTTTGTTACTTGGTGTCAGTGTGTGTCTTTGTTACTTGGTGCAAGTGTGTGTCTGTGTTACTGGGTGTCAGTGTATGTCTTTGTTACTGGGTGTCAGTGTATGTCTTTGTTACTTGGTGTTAGTGTATGTGTTTGTTACTTGGTGTCAGCGTATGTCTTTGTTACATAGTCTCAGTGTATGTCTTTGTTACTTGGTGTCAGTTTGTGTCTTTTTTACTTGGTGTCAGTGTATGTCTTTGTTACTTGGTGTCAGTGTATGTGTTTGTTACATGGCGTCAGTGTATGTATTTGTTACTGGGTGTCAGTGTGTGTCTTTGTGACTTGGTGTCAGTGTATGTCTTTGTTACTTGGTGTAAGTGTGTGTCTGTGTTACTGGGTATCAGTGTATGTCTTTGTTACTTGCTGTCATTGTATGTCAAAATGCTTGGTGCAAGTGTATGCCTTTGTTAATTGGTGTCAGTGCATCTCTTTGTTACTTGGTGTCAGTGTGTGTCTTTGTTACTTGGTGCAAGTGTGTGTCTGTGTTACTGGGTGTCAGTGTATGTCTTTGTTACTGGGTTTCAGTGTATGTCTTTGTTACTTGGTGTCAGTGTGTGTCTGTGTTACTGGGTGTCAGTGTATGACTTTGTTACTTGGTGTCAGTGTCTGTCTTTGTTTCATAGTGTCAGTGTATGTCTTTGTTACTTGGTGTAAGTGTGTGTCTGTGTTACTGGGTGTCAGTGTATGTCTTTGTTACTGGGTGTCAGTGTATGTCTTTGTTACTTGGTGTCAGTGTGTGTCTGTGTTACTGGGTGTCAGTGTATGTCTCTGTTGCTTGGTTTCAGTGTATGTCTTTGTTACTTGGAGTCAGTTTGTGTCGTTTTTACTTGGTGTCAGTGTATTTCTTTGTTACTTGGTGTCAGTGTATGTCTTTGTTACATGGTGTCAGTGTATGTATTTGTTACTGGGTGTCAGTGTGTGTCTTTGTGAGTTGGTGTCAGTGTATGTCTTTGTTACTTAGTGTAAGTGTGTGTCTGTGTTACTGGGTGTCAGTATATGTCTTTGTCACTTGGAGTCAGTGTATGTCTTTGTTACTGGATGTCAGTGTGTGTCTTTGTTAATTGGTGTAAGTGTGTGTCTGTGTTACTGGGTGTCAGTGTATGTCTGTGTTACTTGGTGTAAGTGTGTGTCTTTGTTACTGGGTGTCAGTGTATGCCTTTGTTAATTGGTGTCAGTGCATCTCTTTGTTACTTGGTGTCAGTGTGTGTCTTTGTTACTTGGTGCAAGTGTGTGTCTGTGTTACTGGGTGTCAGTGTATGTCTTTGTTACTGGGTGTCAGTGTATGTCTTTGTTACTTGGTGTTAGTGTATGTCTTTGTTACTTGGTGTCAGCGTATGTCTTTGTTACATAGTGTCAGTGTATGTCTTTGTTACTTGGTGTAAGTGTGTGTCTGTGTTACTGGGTGTCAGTGTATGTCTTTGTTACTGGGTGTCAGTGTATGTCTTTGTTACTTGGTGTCAGTGTGTGTCTGTGTTACTGGGTGTCAGTGTATGTCTTTGTTACTTGGTGTCAGTTTGTGTCTTTTTTACTTGGTGTCAGTGTATGTCTTTGTTACTTGGTGTCAGTGTATGTCTTTGTTTCATGGTGTCAGTGTATGTATTTGTTACTGGGTGTCAGTGTGTGTCTTTGTGACTTGGTGTCAGTGTATGTCTTTGTTACTTGCTGTCAGTGTATGTCAAAATAATTGGTGTAAGTATATGTCTTTGTTACTTGGTGTAATTGTCTGTCTTTGTTACTTGATGTCAGTGTGTGTCTGTGTTACTGGGTGTCAGTGTATGTCTTTGTTACTTGGTGTCAGTGTATGTCTTTGTTACATAGTGTCAGTGTATGTCTTTGTTACTTGCTGTCAGTGTATGTCAAAATACTTGGTGTAAGTGTATGTCTTTGTTACTTGGTGTAATTGTCTGTCTTTGTTACTTGATGTCAGTGTAAGTCTTTGTGACTTGGTGTCAGTGTATGTCTTTGTTACTTGGTGCAAGTGTGCGTCTGTGTTACTGGGTATCAGTGTATGTCTTTGTTACTTGCTGTCAGTGTATGTCAAAATACTTGGTGTAAGTGTATGCCTTTGTTAATTGGTGTCAGTGCATCTCTTTGTTACTTGGTGTCAGTGTGTGTCTTTGTTACTTGGTGCAAGTGTGTGTCTGTGTTACTGGGTGTCAGTGTATGTCTTTGTTACTGGGTGTCAGTGTATGTCTTTGTTACTTGGTGTAAGTGTGTGTCTGTGTTACTGGGTATCAGTATATGACTTTGTCACTTGGAGTCAGTGTATGTCTTTGTTACTGGATGTCAGTGTGTGTCTTTGTTAGTTGGTGTAAGTGTGTGTCTGTGTTACTGGGTGTCAGTGTATGTCTGTGTTACTTGGTGTAAGTGTGTGTCTTTGTTACTGGGTGTCAGTGTATGTCTTTGCTACTTGGTGTCAGTGTATGTCTTTGTTACTTGGTGTCAGTGTGTGTCTTTGTTACTTGGTGCAAGTGTGTGTCTGTGTTACTGGGTGTCAGTGTATGTCTTTGTTACTGGGTGTCAGTGTATGTCTTTGTTACTTGGTGTAAGTGTGTGTCTGTGTTACTGGGTATCAGTGTCTGTCTTTGTTACTTGGTGTAAGTGTGTGTCTGTGTTACTGGGTATCAGTGTATGTCTTTGCTACTTGGTGTCAGTGTATGTCTTTGTTACTTGGTGTAAGTGTGTGTCTGTGTTACTGGGTATCAGTGGCTGCCTTTGTTACTTGGTGTAAGTGTGTGTCTGTGTTACTGGGTATCAGTGTATGTCTTTGTTACTTGGTGTCAGTGTATGTCTTTGTTACTTGGTGTAAGTGTGTGTCTGTGTTACTGGGTATCAGTGTATGTCTTTGTGACTTGGTGTAAGTGTGTGTCTGTGTTACTGGGTATCAGTGTATGTCTTTGTTACTTGGTGTCAGTGTATGTCTTTGTTACTTGGTGTAAGTGTGTGTCTGTGTTACTGGGTATCAGTGTATGTCTTTGTGACTTGATGTCAGTGTATGTCTGTGTTACTTGGTGTAAGTGAGTGTCTTTGTTACTTTGTGTCAGTGTATGTCTTTGTTACTTGGTGTCTGTGTGTGTCTGTGTTACTGGGTATCAGTGTATGTCTTTGTGACTTGGTATCAATGTATGTCTTTGTTACTTGATGTCAGTGTATGTATTTCTTACTGGGTGTCAGTGTGTGTCTGTGTTACTGGGTATCAGTGTATGTCTTTGTGACTTGGTATCAATGTATGTCTTTGTTGCTTGGTGTCATTGTATGTCTTTGTTTCTGGGTGTCAGTGCGTGTCTTTGTTACCTGGTGTATGTGTGTGTCTGTGTTACTGGGTGTCAGTGTGTGTCTATGTTAATTGGTGTAAGTGTGTGTCTTTGTTACTGGGTGTCAGTGTATGTCTTTGATACTTGGTGTCAGTGTATGTCTTTGTTACTGGGAGTCAGTGTTTGTCTTTGTTACTTCGTGTAAGTGTGTGTCTGTGTTTCTGGCTGTCAGTGTGTATCTTTGTTACTGGGTGTCAGTGTATGCCTTTGTTAATTGGTGTCAGTGCATCTCTTTGTTACTTGGTGTCAGTGTGTGTCTTTGTTACTTGGTGCAAGTGTGTGTCTGTGTTACTGGGTGTCAGTGTATGTCTTTGTTACTGGGTGTCAATGTATGTCTTTGTTACTTGGTGTCAGTGTATGTCTTTGTTACTTGGTGTCAGTGTGTGTCTTTTTTACTTGGTGTTAGTGCATGTCTTTGTTACTTGGTGTCAGTGTATGTCTTTGTTACATAGTGTCAGTGTATGTCTTTGTTACTTGGTGTAATTGTGTGTCTGTGTTACTGGGTGTCAGTGTGTGTCTTTGTTACTGGGTGTTAGTGTATGTCTTTGTTACTTGGTGTCAGTGTGTGTCTGTGTTACTGGGTGTCAGTGTATGTCATTATTACTTGGTGTAAGTGGATGTCTTTGTTACTTGGTGTCAGTGTATGTCTTTGTTACTTGGTGTCAGTGTTTGTCTGTGTTACTGGGTATCAGTGTATGTCTTTGTGAGTTGTTATCAGTGTATGTCTTTGTTACTGGGTGTCAGTGTATGTCTTTGTTACTTGTTGTAAGCTTGTGTCTGTGTTACTGGGTATCAGTGTCTGTCTTTGTTACTTGGTGTAAGTGTGTGTCTGTGTTACTGGGTATCAGTGTATGTCTTTGTTACTTGGTGTCAGTGTATGTCTTTGTTACTTGGTGTAAGTGTGTGTCTGTGTTACTGGGTATCATTGTATGTCTTTGTGAATTGGTGTCAGTCTATGTCTTTGTTACCGGGTGTCAGTGTGTGTCTTTGTGACTTGGTGTCAGTGTATGTCTTTGTTACTTGGTGTAAGTGTGTGTCTGTGTTACTGGGTATCAGTGTATGTCTTTGTTACTTGGTGTCAGTGTATGTCAAAATACTTGGTGTAAGTGTATGTCATTGTTACTTGGTGTAATTGTCTGTCTTTGTTACTTGGTGCAAGTGTATGTCTTTGTTACTTGGTGTCAGTGTATGTCTTTGTTACTTGGTGTCAGTGTATGTCTGTGTTACTTGGTGCAAGTGTGTGTCTTTGTTACTTGGTGTAAGTGTATGTCTTTGTTACTTGGTGTCAGTGTATGTCTTTGTTACTTGGTGTCAGTGTGTGTCTGTGTTACTGGTATCAGTGTATGTCTTTGTGACTTGGTATCAGTGTATGTCTTTGTAACTGGGTGTCAGTGTGTGTCTGTGTTACTGGGTATCAGTGTATGTCTTTGTGACTTGGTATCAGTGTGTGTCTTTGTTACTGGGTGTCAGTGTGTGTCTTTGTGACTTGGTGTCAGTGTATGTCTTTGTTACTTGCTGTCAGTGTATGTCAAAATACTTGGTGTAAGTATATGTCTTTGTTACTTGGTGTAATTGTCTGTCTTTGTTACTTGATGTCAGTGTGTGTCTGTGTTAATGGGTGTCAGTGTATGTCTTTGTTACTTGGTGTCAGTGTATGTCTTTGTTACATAGTGTCAGTGTATGTCTTTGTTACTTGCTGTCAGTGTATGTCAAAATACTTGGTGTAAGTGTATGTCTTTGTTACTTGGTGTAATTGTCTGTCTTTGTTACTTGATGACAGTGTAAGTCTTTGTGACTTGGTGTCAGTGTATGTCTTTGTTACTTGGTGCAAGTGTGCGTCTGTGTTACTGGGTATCAGTGTATGTCTTTGTTACTTGCTGTCAGTGTATGTCAAAATACTTGGTGTAAGTGTATGCCTTTGTTAATTGGTGTCAGTGCATCTCTTTGTTACTTGGTGTCAGTGTGTGTCTTTGTTACTTGGTGCAAGTGTGTGTCTGTGTTACTGGGTGTCAGTGTATGTCTTTGTTACTGGGTGTCAGTGTATGTCTTTGTTACTTGGTGTAAGTGTGTGTCTGTGTTACTGGGTATCAGTATATGACTTTGTCACTTGGAGTCAGTGTATGTCTTTGTTACTGGATGTCAGTGTGTGTCTTTGTTAGTTGGTGTAAGTGTGTGTCTGTGTTACTGGGTGTCAGTGTATGTCTGTGTTACTTGGTGTAAGTGTGTGTCTTTGTTACTGGGTGTCAGTGTATGCCTTTGTTAATTGGTGTCAGTGCATCTCTTTGTTACTTGGTGTCAGTGTGTGTCTTTGTTACTTGGTGCAAGTGTGTGTCTGTGTTACTGGGTGTCAGTGTATGTCTTTGTTACTGGGTGTCAGTGTATGTCTTTGTTACTTGGTGTAAGTGTGTGTCTGTGTTACTGGGTATCAGTGTCTGTCTTTGTTACTTGGTGTAAGTGTGTGTCTGTGTTACTGGGTATCAGTGTATGTCTTTGCTACTTGGTGTCAGTGTATGTCTTTGTTACTTGGTGTAAGTGTGTGTCTGTGTTACTGGGTATCAGTGGCTGCCTTTGTTACTTGGTGTAAGTGTGTGTCTGTGTTACTGGGTATCAGTGTATGTCTTTGTTACTTGGTGTCAGTGTATGTCTTTGTTACTTGGTGTAAGTGTGTGTCTGTGTTACTGGGTATCAGTGTATGTCTTTGTGACTTGGTGTAAGTGTGTGTCTGTGTTACTGGGTATCAGTGTATGTCTTTGTTACTTGGTGTCAGTGTATGTCTTTGTTACTTGGTGTAAGTGTGTGTCTGTGTTACTGGGTATCAGTGTATGTCTTTGTGACTTGATGTCAGTGTATGTCTGTGTTACTTGGTGTAAGTGAGTGTCTTTGTTACTTTGTGTCAGTGTATGTCTTTGTTACTTGGTGTCTGTGTGTGTCTGTGTTACTGGGTATCAGTGTATGTCTTTGTGACTTGGTATCAATGTATGTCTTTGTTACTTGATGTCAGTGTATGTATTTCTTACTGGGTCTCAGTGTGTGTCTGTGTTACTGGGTATCAGTGTATGTCTTTGTGACTTGGTATCAATGTATGTCTTTGTTGCTTGGTGTCATTGTATGTCTTTGTTTCTGGGTGTCAGTGCGTGTCTTTGTTACCTGGTGTATGTGTGTGTCTGTGTTACTGGGTGTCAGTGTGTGTCTATGTTAATTGGTGTAAGTGTGTGTCTTTGTTACTGGGTGTCAGTGTATGTCTTTGATACTTGGTGTCAGTGTATGTCTTTGTTACTGGGAGTCAGTGTTTGTCTTTGTTACTTCGTGTAAGTGTGTGTCTGTGTTTCTGGCTGTCAGTGTGTATCTTTGTTACTGGGTGTCAGTGTATGCCTTTGTTAATTGGTGTCAGTGCATCTCTTTGTTACTTGGTGTCAGTGTGTGTCTTTGTTACTTGGTGCAAGTGTGTGTCTGTGTTACTGGGTGTCAGTGTATGTCTTTGTTACTGGGTGTCAATGTATGTCTTTGTTACTTGGTGTCAGTGTATGTCTTTGTTACTTGGTGTCAGTGTGTGTCTTTTTTACTTGGTGTTAGTGCATGTCTTTGTTACTTGGTGTCAGTGTATGTCTTTGTTACATAGTGTCAGTGTATGTCTTTGTTACTTGGTGTAATTGTGTGTCTGTGTTACTGGGTGTCAGTGTGTGTCTTTGTTACTGGGTGTTAGTGTATGTCTTTGTTACTTGGTGTCAGTGTGTGTCTGTGTTACTGGGTGTCAGTGTATGTCATTATTACTTGGTGTAAGTGGATGTCTTTGTTACTTGGTGTCAGTGTATGTCTTTGTTACTTGGTGTCAGTGTTTGTCTGTGTTACTGGGTATCAGTGTATGTCTTTGTGAGTTGTTATCAGTGTATGTCTTTGTTACTGGGTGTCAGTGTATGTCTTTGTTACTTGTTGTAAGCTTGTGTCTGTGTTACTGGGTATCAGTGTCTGTCTTTGTTACTTGGTGTAAGTGTGTGTCTGTGTTACTGGGTATCAGTGTATGTCTTTGTTACTTGGTGTCAGTGTATGTCTTTGTTACTTGGTGTAAGTGTGTGTCTGTGTTACTGGGTATCATTGTATGTCTTTGTGAATTGGTGTCAGTCTATGTCTTTGTTACCGGGTGTCAGTGTGTGTCTTTGTGACTTGGTGTCAGTGTATGTCTTTGTTACTTGGTGTAAGTGTGTGTCTGTGTTACTGGGTATCAGTGTATGTCTTTGTTACTTGGTGTCAGTGTATGTCAAAATACTTGGTGTAAGTGTATGTCATTGTTACTTGGTGTAATTGTCTGTCTTTGTTACTTGGTGCAAGTGTATGTCTTTGTTACTTGGTGTCAGTGTATGTCTTTGTTACTTGGTGTCAGTGTATGTCTGTGTTACTTGGTGCAAGTGTGTGTCTTTGTTACTTGGTGTAAGTGTATGTCTTTGTTACTTGGTGTCAGTGTATGTCTTTGTTACTTGGTGTCAGTGTGTGTCTGTGTTACTGGTATCAGTGTATGTCTTTGTGACTTGGTATCAGTGTATGTCTTTGTAACTGGGTGTCAGTGTGTGTCTGTGTTACTGGGTATCAGTGTATGTCTTTGTGACTTGGTATCAGTGTGTGTCTTTGTTACTGGGTGTCAGTGTGTGTCTGTGTTACTGGGTATCAGTGTATGTCTTTGTGACTTGGTATCAGTGTATGTCTTTGTTACTGGGTGTCAGTGTGTGTCTTTGTGACTTGGTTTCAGTGTATGTCTTTGTTACTTGGTGTAAGTGTGTGTCTGTGATACTGGGTATCAGTGTATGTCTTTGTTACTTGGTGTCAGTGTATGTCTGTGTTACTTGGTGTAAGTGTGTGTCTGTGTATCAGTGTATGTCTTTGTGACTTGGTGTCAGTGTATGTTTTTGTTACTGGGTGTCAGTGTGTGTCTTTGTGACTTGGTGTCAGTGTATGTCTGTGTTACTGGGGGTCAGTGTGTGTCTGTGTTACTGGGTATCAGTGTATGACCTTGTGACTTGGTATCAGTGCATGACTTTGTTACTGGGTGTCAGTGCATATCTTTGTTACTTGGTGTAAGTGTGTGTCTGTGTTACTGGGTATCAGTGTATGTCTTTGTGACTTGGTGTCAGTGTATGTCTTTGTTACTGGGTGTCAGTGTGTGACTTTGTGACTTGGTGTCAGTGTATGTCTTTGTTACTTGGTGTATGTGTGTGTCTGTGTTACTGGGTATCAGTGGATGTCTTTGTTACTTGGTGTAAGTGTGTGTCCGTGTTACTTGGTGTAAGTGTGTGTCTGTGTTACTGGGTATCAGTGTCTGTCTTTGTTACTTGGTGTAAGTGTGTGTCTGTATTACTGGGTATCAGTGTATGTCTTTGTTACTTGGTGTCAGTGTATGTCTGTGTTACTTGGTGTAAGTGTGTGTCTTTGTTACTTGGTGTAAGTGTATGTCTTTGTTACTTGGTGTCAGTGTATGTCTTTGTTACTTGGTGTCAGTGTGTGTCTGTGTTACTGGGTATCAGTGTATGTCTTTGTGACTTGGTATCAGTGTATGTCTTTGTTACTGGCTTTCAGTGTTTGTCTGTGTTACTGGGTATCAGTGTATGTCTTTGTGACTTGGTATCAGTCTGTGTCTTTGTTACTGCGTGTCAGTGTGTGTCTGTGTTACTGGGTATCAGTGTATGTCTTTGTTACTTTGTGTCAGTGTACGTCTGTGTTACTTGGTGTCAGTGTGTTTGTTTTTGTTACTGGGTGTCAGTGTGTGTCTGTGTTACTTGGTGTAAGTGTATGTCTTTGTTACTTGGTGTCCGTGTGTGTGTGTGTTACTGCGTGTCAGTGTATGTCTTTGTTACTTGGTGTCAGTGTATGTCTGTGTTACTTGTTGTAAGTGGGTGTCTGTGTTACTGGGTGTCAGCGTGTGTCTGTGTTACTTGGTGTAAGTGTGAGTCTTTGTTACTTGGTGTCAGTGTATGTTTTTGTTACTGGGTGTCAGTGTGTGTCTTTGTGACTTGGTGTCAGTGTATGTCTGTGTTACTGGGGGTCAGTGTGTGTCTGTGTTACTGGGTATCAGTGTATGACCTTGTGACTTGGTATCAGTGCATGACTTTGTTACTGGGTGCCAGTGTGTGTCTCTGTTACTGGGTGTCAGTGTGTGTCTTTGTGACTTGGTGTCAGTGTATGTCTGTGTTACTGGGGGTCAGTGTGTGTCTGTGTTACTGGGTATCAGTGTATGACCTTGTGACTTGGTATCAGTGCATGACTTTGTTACTGGGTGCCAGTGTGTGTCTGTGTTACTGGGTGTCAGTGTGTGTCTGTGTTACTAGGTGTAAGTGTGTGTCTTTGTTACTTGGTGTCCGTGTGTGTCTGTGTTACTGGGTGTCAGTGTATGTCTTTGTTACTGGGTGTCAGTGCATATCTTTGTTACTTGGTGTAAGTGTGTGTCTGTGTTACTGGGTATCAGTGTATGTCTTTGTGACTTGGTGTCAGTGTATGTCTTTGTTACTTGGTGTATGTGTGTGTCTGTGTTACTGGGTATCAGTGGATGTCTTTGTTACTTGGTGTAAGTGTGTGTCCGTGTTACTTGGTGTAAGTGTGTGTCTGTGTTACTGGGTATCAGTGTCTGTCTTTGTTACTTGGTGTAAGTGTGTGTCTGTATTACTGGGTATCAGTGTATGTCTTTGTTACTTGGTGTCAGTGTATGTCTTTGTTACTTGGTGTCAGTGTGTGTCTGTGTTACTGGGTATCAGTGTATGTCTTTGTGACTTGGTATCAGTGTATGTCTTTGTTACTGGCTTTCAGTGTTTGTCTGTGTTACTGGGTGTCAGTGTATGTCTTTGTGACTTGGTATCAGTCTGTGTCTTTGTTACTGCGTGTCAGTGTGTGTCTGTGTTACTGGGTATCAGTGTATGTCTTTGTTACTTTGTGTCAGTGTACGTCTGTGTTACTTGGTGTCAGTGTGTTTGTTTTTGTTACTGGGTGTCAGTGTGTGTCTGTGTTACTTGGTGTAAGTGTGTGTCTTTGTTACTTGGTGTCCGTGTGTGTGTGTGTTACTGCGTCTCAGTGTATGTCTTTGTTACTTGGTGTCAGTGTATGTCTGTGTTACTTGTTGTAAGTGGGTGTCTGTGTTACTGGGTGTCAGCGTGTGTCTGTGTTACTTGGTGTAAGTGTGAGTCTTTGTTACTTGGTGTCCGTGTGTGTCTGTGTTACTGGGTGTCAGTGTATGTCTTTGTTACTGGGTGTAAGTGTGTGTCTGTGTTAATTGTTGTAAGAGTGTGTCTGTGTTACTGGGTATCAGTGTATGTCTTTGGGACTTGGTGTCAGTGTATGTCTTTGTTACTGGGTGTCAGTGTTTGTCTTTGTTACTTGGTGTCCGTGTGTGTCTGTGTTACTGGGTGTCAGTGTATGTCTTTGTTACTTGGTGTCAGTGTATGTCTGTGTTACTTGGTGTAAGAGTGTGTCTTTGTTACTGGGTGTCAGTGTGTGTCTGTGTTACTTGGTGTAAGTGTGTGTCTTTGTTACTTGGTGTCCGCGTGTGTCTGTGTTACTGGGTGTCAGTGTATGTCTTTGTTACTGGGTGTCAGTGTATGTCTTTGTTACTTGGTGTAAGTGTGTGTCTGTGTTACTGGGTATCAATGTCTGTCTTTGTTACTTGGTGTAAGTGTGTGTCTGTGTTACTGGGTATTAGTGTATGTCTTTGTTACTTGGTTTCAATGTATGTCTGTGTTACTTGGTGTAAGTGTGTGTCTGTGTTACTGGGTATCAGTGTATGCCTTTGTGACTTGATGTCAGTGTAGTGTTTGTTACTGGGTGTCAGTGTGTGTCTTTGTGGCTTGGTGTCAGTGTACGTCTTTGTTACTTGGTGTCAGTGTGTGTCTGTGTTACTGGGTATTAGTGCATGTCTTTGTTAATTGGTGTCAGTGTATGTCAGAATACTTGGTGTAAGTGTATGTCTTTGTTACTAGGTGTAATTGTCTGTCTTTGTTACTTGGTGTCAGTGTATGTCTGTGTTACTGGGTGTCAGTGTGTGTCTGTGTTACTTGGTGCAAATGTGTGTCTTTGTTACTTGGTGTCCGTGTGTGTCTGTGTTACTGGGTGTCAGTGTATGTCTTTGTTACTTTGTGTCAGTGTATGTCTGTGTTACTGGGTATCAGTGTGTTGTGTTACTTGGTGTAAGTGTGTGTCTGTGTTACTTGGTGTCAGTGTATGTCTTTGTTACTTGGTGTCAGTGTATGTCTTTGTTACTTGGTGTCAGTGTGTTGTGTTACTTGGTGTCAGCGTGTGTCTGTGTTACTTGGTGTAAGTGTGAGTCTTTGTTACTTGGTGTCCGTGTGTGTCTGTGTTACTGGGTGTCAGTGTATGTCTTTGTTACTGGGTGTAAGTGTGTGTCTGTGTTAATTGTTGTAAGAGTGTGTCTGTGTTACTGGGTATCAGTGTATGTCTTTGTGACTTGGTGTCAGTGTATGTCTTTGTTACTCGGTGTCAGTGTTTGTCTTTGTTACTTGGTGTCCGTGTGTGTCTGTGTTACTGGGTGTCAGTGTATGTCTTTGTTACTTGGTGTCAGTGTATGTCTGTGTTACTTGGTGTAAGAGTGTGTCTTTGTTACTGGGTGTCAGTGTGTGTCTGTGTTACTTGGTGTAAGTGTGTGTCTTTGTTACTTGGTGTCCGCGTGTGTCTGTGTTACTGGGTGTCAGTGTATGTCTTTGTTACTGGGTGTCATTGTATGTCTTTGTTACTTGGTGTAAGTGTGTGTCTGTGTTACTGGGTATCAATGTCTGTCTTTGTTACTTGGTGTAAGTGTGTGTCTGTGTTACTGGGTATTAGTGTATGTCTTTGTTACTTGGTCTCAATGTATGTCTGTGTTACTTGGTGTAAGTGTGTGTCTGTGTTACTGGGTATCAGTGTATGCCTTTGTGACCTGATGTCAGTGTAGTGTTTGTTACTGGGTGTCAGTGTGTGTCTTTGTGGCTTGGTGTCAGTGTACGTCTTTGTTACTTAGTGTCAGTGTGTGTCTGTGTTACTGGGTATTAGTGTATGTCTTTGTTAATTGGTGTCAGTGTATGTCAGAATACTTGGTGTAAGTGTATGTCTTTGTTACTAGGTGTAATTGTCTGTCTTTGTTACTTGGTGTCAGTGTATGTCTGTGTTACTGGGTGTCAGTGTGTGTCTGTGTTACTTGGTGCAAATGTGTGTCTTTGTTACTTGGTGTCCGTGTGTGTCTGTGTTACTGGGTGTCAGTGTATGTCTTTGTTACTTTGTGTCAGTGTATGTCTTTGTTACTTGATGTCAGTGTGTGTCTGTGTTACTGGGTATCAGTGTATGTCTTTGTTACTTGGTGTCAGTGTATGTCTGTGTTACTTGGTGTAAGTGTGTGCCTGTGTTACTGGGTATCAGTGTATGTCTTTGAGACTTGGTGTCAGTGTATGTCTTTGTTACTTGGTGTAAGTGTGTGTCTGTGTTACTGGGTATCAGTGTATGTCTTTGTTACTTGGTTTCAGTGTATGTCTGTGTTACTTGGTGTAAGTGTGTGTCTGTGTTACTGGGTTTCATTATATGTCTTTGTGAATTGGTGTCAGTCTATGTCTTTGTTACTGGGTATCAGTGTATGTCTTTGTGGCTTGTTATCAGTGTATGTCTTTGTTACTGGGTGTCAGTGTATGTCTTTGTTACTTGGCGTAAGCTTATGTCTGTGTTACTGGGTATCAGTGTCTGTCTTTGTTACTTGGTCTAAGTGTGTGTCTGTGTTACTCGGTATCAGTGTATGTCTTTGTTACTTGGTGTCAGTGTATGTCTTTGTTACTTGGTGTAAGAGTGTGTCTGTGTTACTGGGTATCATTGTATGTCTTTGTGAATTGGTGTCAGTCGATGTCTTTGTTACCGGGTGTCAGTGTGTGTCTTTGTGACTTGGTGTCAGTGTATGTCTTTGTTACTTGGTGCAAGTGTGTGTCTGTGTTACTGGGTATCAGTGTATGTCTTTGTTACTTGGTGTCAGTGTATGTCAAAATACTTGGTGTAAGTGTATGTCATTGTTACTTGGTGTAATTGTCTGTCTTTGTTACTTGGTGCAAGTGTATGTCTTTGTTACTTGGTGTCAGTGTATGTCTTTGTTACTTGGTGTCAGTGTATGTCTGTGTTACTTGGTGCAAGTGTGTGTCTTTGTTACTTGGTGTAAGTGTATGTCTTTGTTACTTGGTGTCAGTGTATGTCTTTGTTACTTGGTGTCAGTGTGTGTCTGTGTTACTGGGTATCAGTGTATGTCTTTGTGACTTGCTATCAGTGTATGTCTTTGTAACTGGGTGTCAGTGTGTGTCTGTGTTACTGGGTATCGGTGTATGTCTTTGTGACTTGGTATCAGTGTGTGTCTTTGTTACTGGGTGTCAGTGTGTGTCTGTGTTACTGGGTATCAGTGTATGTCTTTGTGACTTGGTATCAGTGTATGTCTTTGTTACTGGGTGTCTGTGTGTGTCTTTGTGACTTGGTTTCAGTGTATGTCTTTGTTACTTGGTGTAAGTGTGTGTCTGTGATACTGGGTATCAGTGTATGTCTTTGTTACTTGGTGTCAGTGTATGTCTGTGTTACTTGGTGTAAGTGTGTGTCTGTGTATCAGTGTATGTCTTTGTGACTTGGTGTCAGTGTATGTTTTTGTTACTGGGTGTCAGTGTGTGTCTTTGTGACTTGGTGTCAGTGTATGTCTGTGTTACTGGGGGTCAGTGTGTGTCTGTGTTACTGGGTATCAGTGTATGACTTTGTGACTTGGTATCAGTGCATGACTTTGTTACTGGGTGCCAGTGTGTGTCTGTGTTACAGGGTGTCAGTGTGTGTCTGTGTTACTAGGTGTAAGTGTGTGTCTTTTTTACTTGGTGTCCGTGTGTGTCTGTGTTACTGGGTGCCAGTGTATGTCTTTGTTACTGGGTGTCAGTGCATATCTTTGTTACTTGGTGTAAGTGTGTGTCTGTGTTACTGGGTATCAGTGTATGTCTTTGTGACTTGGTGTCAGTGTATGTCTTTGTTACTTGGTGTATGTGTGTGTCTGTGTTACTGGGTATCAGTGGATGTCTTTGTTACTTGGTGTAAGTGTGTGTCTGTGTTACTTGGTGGACGTGTGTGTCTGTGTTACTGGGTGTCAGTGTCTGTCTTTGTTACTTGGTGTCAGTGTGTGTCTGTGTTACTGGGTATCAGTGTATGTCTTTGTTACTTGGTGTCAGTGTACGTCTGTGTTACTTGGTGTCAGTGTGTTTGTTTTTGTTACTGGGTGTCAGTGTGTGTCTGTGTTACTTGGTGTAAGTGTGTGTCTTTGTTACTTGGTGTCCGTGTGTGTGTGTGTTACTGCGTGTCAGTGTATGTCTTTGTTACTTGGTGTCAGTGTATGTCTCTGTTACTTGTTGTAAGTGTGTGTCTTTGTTACTGGGTGTCAGCGTGTGTCTGTGTTACTTGGTGTAAGTGTGAGTCTTTGTTACTTGGTGTTCGTGTGTGTCTGTGTTACTGGGTATCAGTGTATGTCTTTGTGACTTGGTGTCAGTGTATGTCTTTGTTACTGGGTGTCAGTGTTTGTCTTTGTTACTTGGTGTACGTGTGTGTCTGTGTTACTGGGTGTCAGTGTATGTCTTTGTTACTTGGTGTCAGTGTATGTCTGTGTTACTTGGTGTAAGAGTGTGTCTTTGTTACTGGGTGTCAGTGTGTGTCTGTGTTACTTGGTGTAAGTGTGTGTCTTTGTTACTTGGTGTCCGTGTGTGTCTGTGTTACTGGGTGTCAGTGTATGTCTTTGTTACTGGGTGTCAGTGTATGTCTTTGTTACTTGGTGTATGTGTGTGTCTGTGTTACTGGGTATCAGTGGATGTCTTTGATACTTGGTGTAAGTGTGTGTCTGTGTTACTTGGTGTAAGTGTGTGTCTGTGTTACTGGATATCAGTGTCTGTCTTTGTTACTTGGTGTCAGTGTGTGTCTGTGTTACTGGGTATCAGTGTATGTCTTTGTTACTTGGTGTCAGTGTACGTCTGTGTTACTTGGTGCCAGTGTGTGTGTCTTTGTTACTGGGTGTCAGCGTGTGTCTGTGTTACTTGGTGTAAGTGTGAGTCTTTGTTACTTGGTGTCCGTGTGTGTCTGTGTTACTGGGTGTCAGTGTATGTCTTTGTTACTGGGTGTAAGTGTGTGTCTGTGTTAATTGTTGTAAGAGTGTGTCTGTGTTACTGGGTATCAGTGTATGTCTTTGTGACTTGGTGTCAGTGTATGTCTTTGTTACTCGGTGTCAGTGTTTGTCTTTGTTACTTGGTGTCCGTGTGTGTCTGTGTTACTGGGTGTCAGTGTATGTCTTTGTTACTTGGTGTCAGTGTATGTCTGTGTTACTTGGTGTAAGAGTGTGTCTTTGTTACTGGGTGTCAGTGTGTGTCTGTGTTACTTGGTGTAAGTGTGTGTCTTTGTGACTTGGTGTCCGCGTGTGTCTGTGTTACTGGGTGTCAGTGTATGTCTTTGTTACTGGGTGTCATTGTATGTCTTTGTTACTTGGTGTAAGTGTGTGTCTGTGTTACTGGGTATTAGTGTATGTCTTTGTTACTTGGTCTCAATGTATGTCTGTGTTACTTGGTGTAAGTGTGTGTCTGTGTTACTGGGTATCAGTGTATGCCTTTGTGACCTGATGTCAGTGTAGTGTTTGTTACTGGGTGTCAGTGTGTGTCTTTGTGGCTTGGTGTCAGTGTACGTCTTTGTTACTTAGTGTCAGTGTGTGTCTGTGTTACTGGGTATTAGTGTATGTCTTTGTTAATTGGTGTCAGTGCATGTCAGAATACTTGGTGTAAGTGTATGTCTTTGTTACTAGGTGTAATTGTCTGTCTTTGTTTCTTGGTGTCAGTGTATGTCTGTGTTACTGGGTGTCAGTGTGTGTCTGTGTTACTTGGTGCAAATGTGTGTCTTTGTTACTTGGTGTCCGTGTGTGTCTGTGTTACTGGGTGTCAGTGTATGTCTTTGTTACTTTGTGTCAGTGTATGTCTTTGTTACTTGATGTCAGTGTGTGTCTGTGTTACTGGGTGTCAGTGTATGTCTTTGTTACTTGGTGTCAGTGCATGTCTGTGTTACTTGGTGTAAGTGTGTGCCTGTGTTACTGGGTATCAGTGTATGTCTTTGAGACTTGGTGTCAGTGTATGTCTTTGTTACTTGGTGTAAGTGTGTGTCTGTGTTACTGGGTATCAGTGCATGTCTTTGTTACTTGGTTTCAGTGTATGTCTGTGTTACTTGGTGTAAGTGTGTGTCTGTGTTACTGGGTATCATTGTATGTCTTTGTGAATTGGTGTCAGTCTATGTCTGTGTTACTTGGTGTAAGTGTGTGTCTGTGTTACTGGGTATCAATGTCTGTCTTTGTTACTTGGTGTAAGTGTGTGTCTGTGTTACTGGGTATTAGTGTATGTCTTTGTTACTTGGTCTCAATGTATGTCTGTGTTACTTGGTGTAAGTGTGTGTCTGTGTTACTGGGTATCAGTGTATGCCTTTGTGACCTGATGTCAGTGTAGTGTTTGTTACTGGGTGTCAGTGTGTGTCTTTGTGGCTTGGTGTCAGTGTACGTCTTTGTTACTTAGTGTCAGTGTGTGTCTGTGTTACTGGGTATTAGTGTATGTCTTTGTTAATTGGTGTCAGTGCATGTCAGAATACTTGGTGTAAGTGTATGTCTTTGTTACTAGGTGTAATTGTCTGTCTTTGTTTCTTGGTGTCAGTGTATGTCTGTGTTACTGGGTGTCAGTGTGTGTCTGTGTTACTTGGTGCAAATGTGTGTCTTTGTTACTTGGTGTCCGTGTGTGTCTGTGTTACTGGGTGTCAGTGTATGTCTTTGTTACTTTGTGTCAGTGTATGTCTTTGTTACTTGATGTCAGTGTGTGTCTGTGTTACTGGGTGTCAGTGTATGTCTTTGTTACTTGGTGTCAGTGCATGTCTGTGTTACTTGGTGTAAGTGTGTGCCTGTGTTACTGGGTATCAGTGTATGTCTTTGAGACTTGGTGTCAGTGTATGTCTTTGTTACTTGGTGTAAGTGTGTGTCTGTGTTACTGGGTATCAGTGCATGTCTTTGTTACTTGGTTTCAGTGTATGTCTGTGTTACTTGGTGTAAGTGTGTGTCTGTGTTACTGGGTATCATTGTATGTCTTTGTGAATTGGTGTCAGTCTATGTCTTTGTTACTGGGTATCAGTGTATGTCTTTGTGAGTTGTTATCAGTGTATGTCTTTGTTACTGGGTGTCAGTGTATGTCTTTGTTACTTGGTGTAAGCTTATGTCTGTGTTACTGGGTATCAGTGTCTGTCTTTGTTACTTGGTGTAAGTGTGTGTCTGTGTTACTGGGTATCAGTGTATGTCTTTGTTACTTGGTGTCAGTGTATGTCTTTGTTACTTGGTGTAAGAGTGTGTCTGTGTTACTGGGTATCATTGTATGTCTTTGTGAATTGGTGTCAGTCGATGTCTTTGTTACCGGGTGTCAGTGTGTGTCTTTGTGACTTGGTGTCAGTGTATGTCTTTGTTACTTGGTGCAAGTGTGTGTCTGTGTTACTGGGTATCAGTGTATGTCTTTGTTACTTGGTGTCAGTGTATGTCAAAATACTTGGTGTAAGTGTATGTCATTGTTACTTGGTGTAATTGTCTGTCTTTGTTACTTGGTGCAAGTGTATGTCTTTGTTACTTGGTGTCAGTGTATGTCTTTGTTACTTGGTGTCAGTGTATGTCTGTGTTACTTGGTGCAAGTGTGTGTCTTTGTTACTTGGTGTAAGTGTATGTCTTTGTTACTTGGTGTCAGTGTATGTCTTTGTTACTTGGTGTCAGTGTGTGTCTGTGTTACTGGGTATCAGTGTATGTCTTTGTGACTTGCTATCAGTGTATGTCTTTGTAACTGGGTGTCAGTGTGTGTCTGTGTTACTGGGTATCGGTGTATGTCTTTGTGACTTGGTATCAGTGTGTGTCTTTGTTACTGGGTGTCAGTGTGTGTCTGTGTTACTGGGTATCAGTGTATGTCTTTGTGACTTGGTATCAGTGTATGTCTTTGTTACTGGGTGTCTGTGTGTGTCTTTGTGACTTGGTTTCAGTGTATGTCTTTGTTACTTGGTGTAAGTGTGTGTCTGTGATACTGGGTATCAGTGTATGTCTTTGTTACTTGGTGTCAGTGTATGTCTGTGTTACTTGGTGTAAGTGTGTGTCTGTGTATCAGTGTATGTCTTTGTGACTTGGTGTCAGTGTATGTTTTTGTTACTGGGTGTCAGTGTGTGTCTTTGTGACTTGGTGTCAGTGTATGTCTGTGTTACTGGGTGTCAGTGTATGTCTTTGTTACTGGGTGTCATTGTATGTCTTTGTTACTTGGTGTAAGTGTGTGTCTGTGTTACTGGGTATCAATGTCTGTCTTTGTTACTTGGTGTAAGTGTGTGTCTGTGTTACTGGGTATTAGTGTATGTCTTTGTTACTTGGTCTCAATGTATGTCTGTGTTACTTGGTGTAAGTGTGTGTCTGTGTTACTGGGTATCAGTGTATGCCTTTGTGACCTGATGTCAGTGTAGTGTTTGTTACTGGGTGTCAGTGTGTGTCTTTGTGGCTTGGTGTCAGTGTACGTCTTTGTTACTTAGTGTCAGTGTGTGTCTGTGTTACTGGGTATTAGTGTATGTCTTTGTTAATTGGTGTCAGTGCATGTCAGAATACTTGGTGTAAGTGTATGTCTTTGTTACTAGGTGTAATTGTCTGTCTTTGTTACTTGGTGTCAGTGTATGTCTGTGTTACTGGGTGTCAGTGTGTGTCTGTGTTACTTGGTGCAAATGTGTGTCTTTGTTACTTGGTGTCCGTGTGTGTCTGTGTTACTGGGTGTCAGTGTATGTCTTTGTTACTTTGTGTCAGTGTATGTCTTTGTTACTTGATGTCAGTGTGTGTCTGTGTTACTGGGTATCAGTGTATGTCTTTGTTACTTGGTGTCAGTGTATGTCTGTGTTACTTGGTGTAAGTGTGTGCCTGTGTTACTGGGTATCAGTGTATGTCTTTGAGACTTGGTGTCAGTGTATGTCTTTGTTACTTGGTGTAAGTGTGTGTCTGTGTTACTGGGTATCAGTGTATGTCTTTGTTACTTGGTTTCAGTGTATGTCTGTGTTACTTGGTGTAAGTGTGTGTCTGTGTTACTGGGTTTCATTATATGTCTTTGTGAATTGGTGTCAGTCTATGTCTTTGTTACTGGGTATCAGTGTATGTCTTTGTGGCTTGTTATCAGTGTATGTCTTTGTTACTGGGTGTCAGTGTATGTCTTTGTTACTTGGCGTAAGCTTATGTCTGTGTTACTGGGTATCAGTGTCTGTCTTTGTTACTTGGTCTAAGTGTGTGTCTGTGTTACTCGGTATCAGTGTATGTCTTTGTTACTTGGTGTCAGTGTATGTCTTTGTTACTTGGTGTAAGAGTGTGTCTGTGTTACTGGGTATCATTGTATGTCTTTGTGAATTGGTGTCAGTCGATGTCTTTGTTACCGGGTGTCAGTGTGTGTCTTTGTGACTTGGTGTCAGTGTATGTCTTTGTTACTTGGTGCAAGTGTGTGTCTGTGTTACTGGGTATCAGTGTATGTCTTTGTTACTTGGTGTCAGTGTATGTCAAAATACTTGGTGTAAGTGTATGTCATTGTTACTTGGTGTAATTGTCTGTCTTTGTTACTTGGTGCAAGTGTATGTCTTTGTTACTTGGTGTCAGTGTATGTCTTTGTTACTTGGTGTCAGTGTATGTCTGTGTTACTTGGTGCAAGTGTGTGTCTTTGTTACTTGGTGTAAGTGTATGTCTTTGTTACTTGGTGTCAGTGTATGTCTTTGTTACTTGGTGTCAGTGTGTGTCTGTGTTACTGGGTATCAGTGTATGTCTTTGTGACTTGCTATCAGTGTATGTCTTTGTAACTGGGTGTCAGTGTGTGTCTGTGTTACTGGGTATCGGTGTATGTCTTTGTGACTTGGTATCAGTGTGTGTCTTTGTTACTGGGTGTCAGTGTGTGTCTGTGTTACTGGGTATCAGTGTATGTCTTTGTGACTTGGTATCAGTGTATGTCTTTGTTACTGGGTGTCTGTGTGTGTCTTTGTGACTTGGTTTCAGTGTATGTCTTTGTTACTTGGTGTAAGTGTGTGTCTGTGATACTGGGTATCAGTGTATGTCTTTGTTACTTGGTGTCAGTGTATGTCTGTGTTACTTGGTGTAAGTGTGTGTCTGTGTATCAGTGTATGTCTTTGTGACTTGGTGTCAGTGTATGTTTTTGTTACTGGGTGTCAGTGTGTGTCTTTGTGACTTGGTGTCAGTGTATGTCTGTGTTACTGGGGGTCAGTGTGTGTCTGTGTTACTGGGTATCAGTGTATGACTTTGTGACTTGGTATCAGTGCATGACTTTGTTACTGGGGGCCAGTGTGTGTCTGTGTTACAGGGTGTCAGTGTGTGTCTGTGTTACTAGGTGTAAGTGTGTGTCTTTTTTACTTGGTGTCCGTGTGTGTCTGTGTTACTGGGTGCCAGTGTATGTCTTTGTTACTGGGTGTCAGTGCATATCTTTGTTACTTGGTGTAAGTGTGTGTCTGTGTTACTGGGTATCAGTGTATGTCTTTGTGACTTGGTGTCAGTGTATGTCTTTGTTACTTGGTGTATGTGTGTGTCTGTGTTACTGGGTATCAGTGGATGTCTTTGTTACTTGGTGTAAGTGTGTGTCTGTGTTACTTGGTGGACGTGTGTGTCTGTGTTACTGGGTGTCAGTGTCTGTCTTTGTTACTTGGTGTCAGTGTGTGTCTGTGTTACTGGGTATCAGTGTATGTCTTTGTTACTTGGTGTCAGTGTACGTCTGTGTTACTTGGTGTCAGTGTGTTTGTTTTTGTTACTGGGTGTCAGTGTGTGTCTGTGTTACTTGGTGTAAGTGTGTGTCTTTGTTACTTGGTGTCCGTGTGTGTGTGTGTTACTGCGTGTCAGTGTATGTCTTTGTTACTTGGTGTCAGTGTATGTCTCTGTTACTTGTTGTAAGTGTGTGTCTTTGTTACTGGGTGTCAGCGTGTGTCTGTGTTACTTGGTGTAAGTGTGAGTCTTTGTTACTTGGTGTTCGTGTGTGTCTGTGTTACTGGGTATCAGTGTATGTCTTTGTGACTTGGTGTCAGTGTATGTCTTTGTTACTGGGTGTCAGTGTTTGTCTTTGTTACTTGGTGTACGTGTGTGTCTGTGTTACTGGGTGTCAGTGTATGTCTTTGTTACTTGGTGTCAGTGTATGTCTGTGTTACTTGGTGTAAGAGTGTGTCTTTGTTACTGGGTGTCAGTGTGTGTCTGTGTTACTTGGTGTAAGTGTGTGTCTTTGTTACTTGGTGTCCGTGTGTGTCTGTGTTACTGGGTGTCAGTGTATGTCTTTGTTACTGGGTGTCAGTGTATGTCTTTGTTACTTGGTGTATGTGTGTGTCTGTGTTACTGGGTATCAGTGGATGTCTTTGATACTTGGTGTAAGTGTGTGTCTGTGTTACTTGGTGTAAGTGTGTGTCTGTGTTACTGGATATCAGTGTCTGTCTTTGTTACTTGGTGTCAGTGTGTGTCTGTGTTACTGGGTATCAGTGTATGTCTTTGTTACTTGGTGTCAGTGTACGTCTGTGTTACTTGGTGCCAGTGTGTGTGTCTTTGTTACTGGGTGTCAGCGTGTGTCTGTGTTACTTGGTGTAAGTGTGAGTCTTTGTTACTTGGTGTCCGTGTGTGTCTGTGTTACTGGGTGTCAGTGTATGTCTTTGTTACTGGGTGTAAGTGTGTGTCTGTGTTAATTGTTGTAAGAGTGTGTCTGTGTTACTGGGTATCAGTGTATGTCTTTGTGACTTGGTGTCAGTGTATGTCTTTGTTACTCGGTGTCAGTGTTTGTCTTTGTTACTTGGTGTCCGTGTGTGTCTGTGTTACTGGGTGTCAGTGTATGTCTTTGTTACTTGGTGTCAGTGTATGTCTGTGTTACTTGGTGTAAGAGTGTGTCTTTGTTACTGGGTGTCAGTGTGTGTCTGTGTTACTTGGTGTAAGTGTGTGTCTTTGTGACTTGGTGTCCGCGTGTGTCTGTGTTACTGGGTGTCAGTGTATGTCTTTGTTACTGGGTGTCATTGTATGTCTTTGTTACTTGGTGTAAGTGTGTGTCTGTGTTACTGGGTATTAGTGTATGTCTTTGTTACTTGGTCTCAATGTATGTCTGTGTTACTTGGTGTAAGTGTGTGTCTGTGTTACTGGGTATCAGTGTATGCCTTTGTGACCTGATGTCAGTGTAGTGTTTGTTACTGGGTGTCAGTGTGTGTCTTTGTGGCTTGGTGTCAGTGTACGTCTTTGTTACTTAGTGTCAGTGTGTGTCTGTGTTACTGGGTATTAGTGTATGTCTTTGTTAATTGGTGTCAGTGCATGTCAGAATACTTGGTGTAAGTGTATGTCTTTGTTACTAGGTGTAATTGTCTGTCTTTGTTTCTTGGTGTCAGTGTATGTCTGTGTTACTGGGTGTCAGTGTGTGTCTGTGTTACTTGGTGCAAATGTGTGTCTTTGTTACTTGGTGTCCGTGTGTGTCTGTGTTACTGGGTGTCAGTGTATGTCTTTGTTACTTTGTGTCAGTGTATGTCTTTGTTACTTGATGTCAGTGTGTGTCTGTGTTACTGGGTGTCAGTGTATGTCTTTGTTACTTGGTGTCAGTGCATGTCTGTGTTACTTGGTGTAAGTGTGTGCCTGTGTTACTGGGTATCAGTGTATGTCTTTGAGACTTGGTGTCAGTGTATGTCTTTGTTACTTGGTGTAAGTGTGTGTCTGTGTTACTGGGTATCAGTGCATGTCTTTGTTACTTGGTTTCAGTGTATGTCTGTGTTACTTGGTGTAAGTGTGTGTCTGTGTTACTGGGTATCATTGTATGTCTTTGTGAATTGGTGTCAGTCTATGTCTGTGTTACTTGGTGTAAGTGTATGTCTGTGTTACTGGGTATCAATGTCTGTCTTTGTTACTTGGTGTAAGTGTGTGTCTGTGTTACTGGGTATTAGTGTATGTCTTTGTTACTTGGTCTCAATGTATGTCTGTGTTACTTGGTGTAAGTGTGTGTCTGTGTTACTGGGTATCAGTGTATGCCTTTGTGACCTGATGTCAGTGTAGTGTTTGTTACTGGGTGTCAGTGTGTGTCTTTGTGGCTTGGTGTCAGTGTACGTCTTTGTTACTTAGTGTCAGTGTGTGTCTGTGTTACTGGGTATTAGTGTATGTCTTTGTTAATTGGTGTCAGTGCATGTCAGAATACTTGGTGTAAGTGTATGTCTTTGTTACTAGGTGTAATTGTCTGTCTTTGTTTCTTGGTGTCAGTGTATGTCTGTGTTACTGGGTGTCAGTGTGTGTCTGTGTTACTTGGTGCAAATGTGTGTCTTTGTTACTTGGTGTCCGTGTGTGTCTGTGTTACTGGGTGTCAGTGTATGTCTTTGTTACTTTGTGTCAGTGTATGTCTTTGTTACTTGATGTCAGTGTGTGTCTGTGTTACTGGGTGTCAGTGTATGTCTTTGTTACTTGGTGTCAGTGCATGTCTGTGTTACTTGGTGTAAGTGTGTGCCTGTGTTACTGGGTATCAGTGTATGTCTTTGAGACTTGGTGTCAGTGTATGTCTTTGTTACTTGGTGTAAGTGTGTGTCTGTGTTACTGGGTATCAGTGCATGTCTTTGTTACTTGGTTTCAGTGTATGTCTGTGTTACTTGGTGTAAGTGTGTGTCTGTGTTACTGGGTATCATTGTATGTCTTTGTGAATTGGTGTCAGTCTATGTCTTTGTTACTGGGTATCAGTGTATGTCTTTGTGAGTTGTTATCAGTGTATGTCTTTGTTACTGGGTGTCAGTGTATGTCTTTGTTACTTGGTGTAAGCTTATGTCTGTGTTACTGGGTATCAGTGTCTGTCTTTGTTACTTGGTGTAAGTGTGTGTCTGTGTTACTGGGTATCAGTGTATGTCTTTGTTACTTGGTGTCAGTGTATGTCTTTGTTACTTGGTGTAAGAGTGTGTCTGTGTTACTGGGTATCATTGTATGTCTTTGTGAATTGGTGTCAGTCGATGTCTTTGTTACCGGGTGTCAGTGTGTGTCTTTGTGACTTGGTGTCAGTGTATGTCTTTGTTACTTGGTGCAAGTGTGTGTCTGTGTTACTGGGTATCAGTGTATGTCTTTGTTACTTGGTGTCAGTGTATGTCAAAATACTTGGTGTAAGTGTATGTCATTGTTACTTGGTGTAATTGTCTGTCTTTGTTACTTGGTGCAAGTGTATGTCTTTGTTACTTGGTGTCAGTGTATGTCTTTGTTACTTGGTGTCAGTGTATGTCTGTGTTACTTGGTGCAAGTGTGTGTCTTTGTTACTTGGTGTAAGTGTATGTCTTTGTTACTTGGTGTCAGTGTATGTCTTTGTTACTTGGTGTCAGTGTGTGTCTGTGTTACTGGGTATCAGTGTATGTCTTTGTGACTTGCTATCAGTGTATGTCTTTGTAACTGGGTGTCAGTGTGTGTCTGTGTTACTGGGTATCGGTGTATGTCTTTGTGACTTGGTATCAGTGTGTGTCTTTGTTACTGGGTGTCAGTGTGTGTCTGTGTTACTGGGTATCAGTGTATGTCTTTGTGACTTGGTATCAGTGTATGTCTTTGTTACTGGGTGTCTGTGTGTGTCTTTGTGACTTGGTTTCAGTGTATGTCTTTGTTACTTGGTGTAAGTGTGTGTCTGTGATACTGGGTATCAGTGTATGTCTTTGTTACTTGGTGTCAGTGTATGTCTGTGTTACTTGGTGTAAGTGTGTGTCTGTGTATCAGTGTATGTCTTTGTGACTTGGTGTCAGTGTATGTTTTTGTTACTGGGTGTCAGTGTGTGTCTTTGTGACTTGGTGTCAGTGTATGTCTGTGTTACTGGGGGTCAGTGTGTGTCTGTGTTACTGGGTATCAGTGTATGACTTTGTGACTTGGTATCAGTGCATGACTTTGTTACTGGGGGCCAGTGTGTGTCTGTGTTACAGGGTGTCAGTGTGTGTCTGTGTTACTAGGTGTAAGTGTGTGTCTTTTTTACTTGGTGTCCGTGTGTGTCTGTGTTACTGGGTGCCAGTGTATGTCTTTGTTACTGGGTGTCAGTGCATATCTTTGTTACTTGGTGTAAGTGTGTGTCTGTGTTACTGGGTATCAGTGTATGTCTTTGTGACTTGGTGTCAGTGTATGTCTTTGTTACTTGGTGTATGTGTGTGTCTGTGTTACTGGGTATCAGTGGATGTCTTTGTTACTTGGTGTAAGTGTGTGTCTGTGTTACTTGGTGGACGTGTGTGTCTGTGTTACTGGGTGTCAGTGTCTGTCTTTGTTACTTGGTGTCAGTGTGTGTCTGTGTTACTGGGTATCAGTGTATGTCTTTGTTACTTGGTGTCAGTGTACGTCTGTGTTACTTGGTGTCAGTGTGTTTGTTTTTGTTACTGGGTGTCAGTGTGTGTCTGTGTTACTTGGTGTAAGTGTGTGTCTTTGTTACTTGGTGTCCGTGTGTGTGTGTGTTACTGCGTGTCAGTGTATGTCTTTGTTACTTGGTGTCAGTGTATGTCTCTGTTACTTGTTGTAAGTGTGTGTCTTTGTTACTGGGTGTCAGCGTGTGTCTGTGTTACTTGGTGTAAGTGTGAGTCTTTGTTACTTGGTGTTCGTGTGTGTCTGTGTTACTGGGTGTCAGTGTATGTCTTTGTTACTGGGTGTAAGTGTGTGTCTGTGTTAATTGTTGTAAGAGTGTGTCTGTGTTACTGGGTATCAGTGTATGTCTTTGTGACTTGGTGTCAGTGTATGTCTTTGTTACTGGGTGTCAGTGTTTGTCTTTGTTACTTGGTGTACGTGTGTGTCTGTGTTACTGGGTGTCAGTGTATGTCTTTGTTACTTGGTGTCAGTGTATGTCTGTGTTACTTGGTGTAAGAGTGTGTCTTTGTTACTGGGTGTCAGTGTGTGTCTGTGTTACTTGGTGTAAGTGTGTGTCTTTGTTACTTGGTGTCCGTGTGTGTCTGTGTTACTGGGTGTCAGTGTATGTCTTTGTTACTGGGTGTCAGTGTATGTCTTTGTTACTTGGTGTATGTGTGTGTCTGTGTTACTGGGTATCAGTGGATGTCTTTGATACTTGGTGTAAGTGTGTGTCTGTGTTACTTGGTGTAAGTGTGTGTCTGTGTTACTGGATATCAGTGTCTGTCTTTGTTACTTGGTGTCAGTGTGTGTCTGTGTTACTGGGTATCAGTGTATGTCTTTGTTACTTGGTGTCAGTGTACGTCTGTGTTACTTGGTGCCAGTGTGTTTGTTTTTGTTACTGGGTGTCAGTGTGTGTCTGTGTTACTTGGTGTAAGTGTGTGTCTTTGTTACTTGGTGTCCGTGTGTGTGTGCGTTACTGCGTGTCAGTGTATGTCTTTGTTACTTGGTGTCAGTGTATGTCTCTGTTACTTGTTGTAAGTGTGTGTCTTTGTTACTGGGTGTCAGCGTGTGTCTGTGTTACTTGGTGTAAGTGTGAGTCTTTGTTACTTGGTGTCCGTGTGTGTCTGTGTTACTGGGTGTCAGTGTATGTCTTTGTTACTGGGTGTAAGTGTGTGTCTGTGTTAATTGTTGTAAGAATGTGTCTGTGTTACTGGGTATCAGTGTATGTCTTTGTGACTTGGTGTCAGTGTATGTCTTTGTTACTCGGTGTCAGTGTTTGTCTTTGTTACTAGGTATCCGTGTGTGTCTGTGTTACTGGGTGTCAGTGTATGTCTTTGTTACTTGGTGTCAGTGTATGTCTGTGTTACTTGGTGTAAGAGTGTGTCTTTGTTACTGGGTGTCAGTGTGTGTCTGTGTTACTTGGTGTAAGTGTGTGTCTTTGTTACTTGGTGTCCGCGTGTGTCTGTGTTACTGGGTGTCAGTGTATGTCTTTGTTACTGGGTGTCATTGTATGTCTTTGTTACTTGGTGTAAGTGTGTGTCTGTGTTACTGGGTATCAATGTCTGTCTTTGTTACTTGGTGTAAGTGTGTGTCTGTGTTACTGGGTATTAGTGTATGTCTTTGTTACTTGGTCTCAATGTATGTCTGTGTTACTTGGTGTAAGTGTGTGTCTGTGTTACTGGGTATCAGTGTATGCCTTTGTGACCTGATGTCAGTGTAGTGTTTGTTACTGGGTGTCAGTGTGTGTCTTTGTGGCTTGGTGTCAGTGTACGTCTTTGTTACTTAGTGTCAGTGTGTGTCTGTGTTACTGGGTATTAGTGTATGTCTTTGTTAATTGGTGTCAGTGCATGTCAGAATACTTGGTGTAAGTGTATGTCTTTGTTACTAGGTGTAATTGTCTGTCTTTGTTACTTGGTGTCAGTGTATGTCTGTGTTACTGGGTGTCAGTGTGTGTCTGTGTTACTTGGTGCAAATGTGTGTCTTTGTTACTTGGTGTCCGTGTGTGTCTGTGTTACTGGGTGTCAGTGTATGTCTTTGTTACTTTGTGTCAGTGTATGTCTTTGTTACTTGATGTCAGTGTGTGTCTGTGTTACTGGGTGTCAGTGTATGTCTTTGTTACTTGGTGTCAGTGCATGTCTGTGTTACTTGGTGTAAGTGTGTGCCTGTGTTACTGGGTATCAGTGTATGTCTTTGAGACTTGGTGTCAGTGTATGTCTTTGTTACTTGGTGTAAGTGTGTGTCTGTGTTACTGGGTATCAGTGTATGTCTTTGTTACTTGGTTTCAGTGTATGTCTGTGTTACTTGGTGTAAGTGTGTGTCTGTGTTACTGGGTATCATTGTATGTCTTTGTGAATTGGTGTCAGTCTATGTCTTTGTTACTGGGTATCAGTGTATGTCTTTGTGAGTTGTTATCAGTGTATGTCTTTGTTACTGGGTGTCAGTGTATGTCTTTGTTACTTGGTGTAAGCTTATGTCTGTGTTACTGGGTATCAGTGTCTGTCTTTGTTACTTGGTGTAAGTGTGTGTCTGTGTTACTGGGTATCAGTGTATGTCTTTGTTACTTGGTGTCAGTGTATGTCTTTGTTACTTGGTGTAAGAGTGTGTCTGTGTTACTGGGTATCATTGTATGTCTTTGTGAATTGGTGTCAGTCGATGTCTTTGTTACCGGGTGTCAGTGTGTGTCTTTGTGACTTGGTGTCAGTGTATGTCTTTGTTACTTGGTGCAAGTGTGTGTCTGTGTTACTGGGTATCAGTGTATGTCTTTGTTACTTGGTGTCAGTGTATGTCAAAATACTTGGTGTAAGTGTATGTCATTGTTACTTGGTGTAATTGTCTGTCTTTGTTACTTGGTGCAAGTGTATGTCTTTGTTACTTGGTGTCAGTGTATGTCTTTGTTACTTGGTGTCAGTGTATGTCTGTGTTACTTGGTGCAAGTGTGTGTCTTTGTTACTTGGTGTAAGTGTATGTCTTTGTTACTTGGTGTCAGTGTATGTCTTTGTTACTTGGTGTCAGTGTGTGTCTGTGTTACTGGGTATCAGTGTATGTCTTTGTGACTTGGTATCAGTGTATGTCTTTGTAACTGGGTGTCAGTGTGTGTCTGTGTTACTGGGTATCGGTGTATGTCTTTGTGACTTGGTATCAGTGTGTGTCTTTGTTACTGGGTGTCAGTGTGTGTCTGTGTTACTGGGTATCAGTGTATGTCTTTGTGACTTGGTATCAGTGTATGTCTTTGTTACTGGGTGTCTGTGTGTGTCTTTGTGACTTGGTTTCAGTGTATGTCTTTGTTACTTGGTGTAAGTGTGTGTCTGTGATACTGGGTATCAGTGTATGTCTTTGTTACTTGGTGTCAGTGTATGTCTGTGTTACTTGGTGTAAGTGTGTGTCTGTGTATCAGTGTATGTCTTTGTGACTTGGTGTCAGTGTATGTTTTTGTTACTGGGTGTCAGTGTGTGTCTTTGTGACTTGGTGTCAGTGTATGTCTGTGTTACTGGGGGTCAGTGTGTGTCTGTGTTACTGGGTATCAGTGTATGACTTTGTGACTTGGTATCAGTGCATGACTTTGTTACTGGGTGCCAGTGTGTGTCTGTGTTACAGGGTGTCAGTGTGTGTCTGTGTTACTAGGTGTAAGTGTGTGTCTTTTTTACTTGGTGTCCGTGTGTGTCTGTGTTACTGGGTGCCAGTGTATGTCTTTGTTACTGGGTGTCAGTGCATATCTTTGTTACTTGGTGTAAGTGTGTGTCTGTGTTACTGGGTATCAGTGTATGTCTTTGTGACTTGGTGTCAGTGTATGTCTTTGTTACTTGGTGTATGTGTGTGTCTGTGTTACTGGGTATCAGTGGATGTCTTTGTTACTTGGTGTAAGTGTGTGTCTGTGTTACTTGGTGGACGTGTGTGTCTGTGTTACTGGGTGTCAGTGTCTGTCTTTGTTACTTGGTGTCAGTGTGTGTCTGTGTTACTGGGTATCAGTGTATGTCTTTGTTACTTGGTGTCAGTGTACGTCTGTGTTACTTGGTGTCAGTGTGTTTGTTTTTGTTACTGGGTGTCAGTGTGTGTCTGTGTTACTTGGTGTAAGTGTGTGTCTTTGTTACTTGGTGTCCGTGTGTGTGTGTGTTACTGCGTGTCAGTTTATGTCTTTGTTACTTGGTGTCAGTGTATGTCTCTGTTACTTGTTGTAAGTGTGTGTCTTTGTTACTGGGTGTCAGCGTGTGTCTGTGTTACTTGGTGTAAGTGTGAGTCTTTGTTACTTGGTGTTCGTGTGTGTCTGTGTTACTGGGTGTCAGTGTACGTCTTTGTTACTGGGTGTAAGTGTGTGTCTGTGTTAATTGTTGTAAGAGTGTGTCTGTGTTACTGGGTATCAGTGTATGTCTTTGTGACTTGGTGTCAGTGTATGTCTTTGTTACTGGGTGTCAGTGTTTGTCTTTGTTACTTGGTGTACGTGTGTGTCTGTGTTACTGGGTGTCAGTGTATGTCTTTGTTACTTGGTGTCAGTGTATGTCTGTGTTACTTGGTGTAAGAGTGTGTCTTTGTTACTGGGTGTCAGTGTGTGTCTGTGTTACTTGGTGTAAGTGTGTGTCTTTGTTACTTGGTGTCCGTGTGTGTCTTTGTTACTGGGTGTCAGTGTATGTCTTTGTTACTGGGTGTCAGTGTATGTCTTTGTTACTTGGTGTAAGTGTGTGTCTGTGTTACTGGGTATCAATGTCTGTCTTTGTTACTTGGTGTAAGTGTGTGTCTGTGTTACAGGGTATTAGTGTATGTCTTTGTTACTTGGTTTCAATGTATGTCTGTGTTACTTGGTGTAAGTGTGTGTCTGTGTTACTGGGTATCAGTGTATGCCTTTGTGACTTGATGTCAGTGTAGTGTTTGTTACTGGGTGTCAGTGTGTGTCTTTGTGACTTGGTGTCAGTGTATGTCTTTGTTACTTGGTGTCAGTGTGTGTCTGTGTTACTTGGTATTAGTGTATGTCTTTGTTAATTGGTGTCAGTGTATGTCAAAATACTTGGTGTAAGTGTATGTCTTTGTTACTAGGTGTAATTGTCTGTCTTTGTTACTTGGTGTCAGTGTATGTCTGTGTTACTGGGTGTCAGTGTGTGTCTGTGTTACTTGGTGCAAATGTGTGTCTTTGTTACTTGGTGTCCGTGTGTGTCTGTGTTACTGGGTGTCAGTGTATGTCTTTGTTACTTTGTGTCAGTGTATGTCTTTGTTACTTGGTGTCAGTGTGTGTCTGTGTTACTGGGTATCAGTGTCTGTCTTTGTTACTTGGTGTAAGTGTGTGTCTGTGTTACTGGGTATCAGTGCATGTCTTTGTTACTTGGTGTCAGTGTATGTCTGTGTTACTTGGTGTAAATGTGTGTCTGTGTTACTGGGTATCAGTGTATGTCTTTGTGACTTGGCGTCAGTGTACGTCTTTGTTACTTGGTGCAAGTGTGTGTCTGTGTTACTGGGTATCAGTGTCTGTCTTTGTTACTTGGTGTCAGTGTATGTCAGAATACTTGGTGTAAGTGTATGTCTTTGTTACTTGGTGTAATTGTCTGTCTTTGTTACTTGGTGTCATTGTATGTCTGTGTTACTTGGTGTAAGTGTATGTCTTTGTTACTTGGTGTCAGTGTATGTCTCTGTTACTTGGTGTAAGTGTGTGTCTGTGTTACTGGGCATCAGTGTATGTCTTTGTGACTTGGTATCAGTGTATGTCTTTTTTACTGGGTGTCAGTGTGTGTCTGTGTTACTTGGTGTCAGTGTATGTCTGTGTTACTGGGCATCAGTGTATGTCTTTGTGACTTGGTATCAGTGTATGTCTTTTTTACTGGGTGTCAGTGTGTGTCTGTGTTACTTGGTGTCTGTGTATCAGTGTTTCTCTGTGTGACTGGGGGTCAGTGTGTCTTTGTTTGTGTTACTGGGTGGCAGTGACACTAGGTGTCAGTATTTAGTTTAGTTTAGAGGTACAGCACTTAAACAGGCCCTTCGGCCCACCGAGTCTGTGCCGACCATCAACCACCCATTTATACTAATCCTACACTAATCCCGTATTCCTATCACATCCCCACCTATCCCTATATATTTCCCTACCACCTACCTATACTAGGGGCAATTTATGATTGCCAATTAACCGATCAACCTGCAAGTCTTTGGCATGTGGGAGGAAACCGGAGCACCGGGAGGAAACCCACGCAGACACAGGGAGAACTTGCAAACTCCGCACACGCAGTACCCAGAATCTAACCCGGGTCCCTGGAGCTGTGAGGCTGCGGTCCGAACCACTGCGCCACTGTGCCGCCCAGTGTGTGTCTGTGTTACTGGGTGTCAGTGTATGTCTTTGTTACTTGTTGTCAGTGTATGTCTGTGTTACTTGGTGTCAGTGTGTTTGTTTGTGTTCCTTGGTGTCAGTGTGCGTCTGTGTTACTTGGTGTAAGTGTGTGTCTTTCTTACTTGGTGACCGTGTGTGTCTTTGGTACTGGGGGTCAGTGTATGTCTTTGTTACTTGGTGTAAGTGTGTGTCTGTGTTACTGGGTATCAGTGTCTGTCTTTGTTACTTGGTGTAAGTGTGTGTCTGTGTTACTGGGTATCAGTGCATGTCTTTGTTACTTAGTGTCAGTGTATGTCTGTGTTACTTGGTGTAAGTGTGTGTCTGTGTTACTGGGTATCAGTGTATGTCATTGTGACTTGGTGTCAGTGTATGTCAAAATACTTGGTGTAAGTGTATGTCTTTGTTACTTGGTGTAATGGTCTGTCTTTGTTACTTGGTGTCAGTGTATGTGTGTGTTACTGGGTGTCAGTGTGTGTCTGTGTTACTTGGTGCAAGTGTGTGTCTTTGTTACTTGGTGTCCGTGTTTGTCTGTGTTACTGGGTGTCAGTGTATGTCTTTGTTACTGGGTGTCAGTGTATATCTTTGTTACTTGGTGTAAGTGTGTGTCTGTGTTACTGGGCATCAGTGTATGTCTTTGTTACTTGGTGTCAGTGTATGTCTGTGTTCCTTGGTGAAAGTGTATGTCTGCGTTACTGGGTATCAGTGTATGTCTTTGTGACTTCGTGTCAGTGTATGTCTTTGTTACTTGGTGTCAGTGTGTGTCTTTGTGACTTGGTGTCAGTGTATGTCTTTGTTACTTGGTGTAAGTGTGTGTCTGTGTTACTGGGTATCAGTGTATGTCTTTGTTACTTGGTGTCAGTGTATGTCAAAATACTTGGTGTAAGTGTATGTCTTTGTTACTTGGTGTCAGTGTATGTCTTTGTTACTTGGTGTAAGTGTGTGTCTTTGTTACTTCGTGTCAGGGTATGTCTTTGTTACTTGGTGTAAGTGTGTGTCTTTGTTACTTGGTGTCATTGTATGTGTTTGTGACTTGGTGTCAGTGGATGTATTTGTTACTGGGTGTCACTGTATGTCTTTGTTACTTGGTATAAGTGTATGTCAAAATACTTGGTGTAAGTGTATTTCTTTGTTAATTGGTGTAAGTGTATGTCTTTGTTACTTGGTGTAAGTGTGTGTCTGTGTTACTGGGTATCAGTGTCTGTCTTTGTTACTTGGTGTCAGTGTATGTCTGTGTTACTTGTTGAAAGTGTGTGTCTGCGTTACTGGGTATCAGTGTATGTCTTTGTGACTTGGTGTCAGTGTATGTCTTTGTTACTTGGTGTCAGTGTGTGTCTTTGTGACTTGGTGTCAGTGTATGTCTTTGTTACTTGGTGTAAGTTTGTGTCTGTGTTACTGGGTATCAGTGTCTGTCTTTGTTACTTGGTGTCAGTGTGTGTCTGTGTTACTGGGTATCAGTGTATGTCTTTGTTACTTGGTGTCAGTGTATGTCAAAATACTTGGTGTAAGTGTATGTCTTTGTTACTTGGTGTCAGTGTATGTCTTTGTTACATGGTGTAAGTGTGTGTCTTTGTTACATGGTGTCCGTGTGTGTCTGTGTTACTGGGTGTCAGTGTATGTATTTGTTACTGTTTGTCAGTGTATGTCTTTGTTACTTGGTGTCCGTGTATGTCTTTGATACTTGGTGTAATTGTGTGTCTGTGCATCAGTGTATGTCTGTGTTACTGGGAGTCAGTGTGTGTCTGTGTTACTGGGGGTCAGTGTGTGTTTCTAACTGGGTGTCAGTGTGTGTCTGTGTGACTGGATATCAGTGTATGTCTTTGTTACTTGATGTCAGTGTATGTGTTTGTGACTTGGTGTCAGTGTATGTCTTTGATACTTGGTGTAATTGTGTGTCTGTGTTACTGGGTATCAGTGTATGTCTGTGTTACTGGGGGTCAGTGTGTGTCTGTGTTACTGGGGGTCATTGTGTGTTTCAAACTGGGTGTCAGTGTGTGTCTCTGTTCTTGGGTGTCAGTGTATGTCTTTGTTACTTGGTGTAAGTGTATGTCTTTGTTACTTGGTGTCATTGTATGTGTTTGTGACTTGGTGTCAGTGGATGTCTTTGTTACTGGGTGTCACGGTATGTCTTTGTTACTTGGTGTAAGTGTATGTCAAAATACTTGGTGTAAGTTTATGTCTTTGTTACTTCGTGTCAGGGTATGTCTTTGTTACTTGGTGTAAGTGTGTGTCTTTGTTACTTGGTGTCAGTGTGTGCCGGTGTTCCTGGGTGTCAGTGTATGACTTTGTTACTTGGTGTAAGTGTATGTCTTTGTTACTTGGTGTCATTGTACGTGTTTGTAACTTGGTGTCAGTGGATGTCATTGTTACTGGGTGTCACTGTATGTCTTTGTTACTTGGTGTAAGTGTATGTCAAAATACTTGGTATAAGTGTATGTCTGTGTTACTTGGTGTAAGTGTATGTCTTTGTTACTTGGTGTAAGTGTGTGTCTGTGTTACTGGGTATCAGTGTCTGTCTTTGTTACTTGGTGTCAGTGTATGTCTGTGATACTTGGTGAAAGTGTGTGTCTGTGTTACTGGGTATCAGTGTATGTCTTGGTGACTTGGTGTCAGTGTATGTCTTTGTTACTTGGTGTCAGTGTGTGACTTTGTGACTTGGTGTCAGTGTATGTCTTTATTACTTGGTGTAAGTGTGTGTCTGTGTTACTGGATATCAGTGTATGTCTTTGTTACTTGTTGTCAGTGTATGTCAAAATACTTGGTGTAAGTGTATGTCTTTGTTACTTCGTGTCAGGGTATGTCTTTGTTACTTGGTGTAAGTGTGTGTCTTTGTCACTTGGTGTCAGTGTGTGCCAGTGTTCCTGGGTTTCAGTGTATGTCTTTGTTACTTGGTGTAAGTGTATGTCTTTGTTACTTGGTGTCATTGTATGTGTTTGTGACTTGGTGTCAGTGGATGTCTTTGTTACTGGGTGTCACTGTATGTCTTTGTTACTTGGTGTAAGTGTATGTCAAAATGCTTGGTGTAAGTGCATGTCTGTGTTACTTGGTGTAATTGTTTGTCTTTGTTACTTGGTGTAAGTGTGCGTCTGTGTTACTGGGTATCAGTGTATGTCTTTGTTACTTGGTGTCAGTGTCTGTCTTTGATACTTGGTGTAAGTGTGTGTCTGTGTTACTGGGTATCAGTGTATGTCTGTGTTACTGGGGGTCAGTGTGTGTCTGTGTTACTGGGTATCAGCGTATGTCTTTGTTACTTGGTGTCAGTGTATGTGTTTGTGACTTGGTGTCATTGTATGTCTTTGTTACTGGCTTTCAGTGTATGTCTTTGTTACTTGGTGTAAGTGTATGTTTTTGTTACTTGGTGTCAGTGTATGTCTTTGTTACTTGGTGTCAGTGTATGTCTGTGTTACTTGGTGTAAGTGTGTGTCTTTGTTTCTTGGTGTAAGTGTGTGTCTTTGTTACTTGGTGTAAGTGTATGTCTTTGTTACTTGGTGTCAGTGTATGTCTTTGTTACTTGGTGTCAGTGTGTTGTGTTACTTGGTGTAAGTGTGTGTCTGTGTTACTTGGTGTCAGTGTATGTCTTTGTTACTTGGTGTCAGTGTATGTCTTTGTTACTTGGTGTCAGTGTGTTGTGTTACTGGGTGTCAGTGTGTGACTGTGTTACTTGGTGTAAGTGTGTGTCTTTGATACTTGGTGTAATTGTGTGTCTGTGTTACTGGGTATCAGTGTATGTCTGTGTTACTGGGGGTCAGTGTGTGTCTGTGTTACTGTGGTCAGTGTGTGTTTCTAACTGGGTGTCAGTGTGTATCTGTGTTACTGGGTATCAGTGTATGTCTTTGTTACTTGGTGTAAGTGTATGTCTTTGTTACTTGGTGTCAGTGTACGTGTTTGTGACTTGGTGTCATTCTATGTCTTTGTTACTGGGTGTCAGTGTATGTCTTTGTTTCTTGGTGTAAGTGTATGTCAAAATACTTGGTGTAATTGTATGTCTTTGTTACTTGGTGTAAGTGTATTTTTTTGTTACTTGGTGTCAGTGTATGTCTTTGTTACTTGGTGTCAGTGTATGTCTTTGTTACTTGGTGTCAGTGTATGTCTATGTTTATTGGTGTAGGTGTGTGTCTTTGTTACTTGGTGTCAGTGTATGTCTTTGTTACTTGGTGTAGGTGTGTGTCTTTGTTACTTGGTGTAAGTGTGTGTCTGTGTTAATGGGTATCAGTGTATGTCTTTGTTACTTGGTGTCAGTGTATGTCTATGTTAATTGGTGTAGGTGTGTGTCTTTGTTACTTGGTGTAAGTGTGTGTCTGTGTTCCTGAGTATCAGTGTATGTCTTTGTTACTTGGTGTCAGTGTATGTCTGTGTTACTTGGTGTAAGTGTCTGTCTGTGTTACTTGGTGTAAGTCTGTGTCTTTGTTACTTGGTGTCCGTGTGTGTCTGTGTTACTGGGTGTCAGTGTATGTCTTTGTTACTGGGTATCAGTGTATGTCTTTGTTACTTGGTGTCAGTGTATGTCTTTGTTACTGGGTGTCAGTGTGTGTCTTTGCGACTTGGTGTCAGTGTATGTCTGTGTTACTTGGTGTAAGTTTGTGTCTGTGTTACTGGGTATCAGTGTATGTCATTGTTACTTGGTGTCAGTGTATGTCCGTGTTACTTGGTGTAAGTGTGTGTCTGTGTTACTTGGTGTAAGTCTGTGTCTTTGTTACTTGGAGTCCGTGTGTGTCTGTGTTACTGGGTGTCAGTGTATGTCTTTGTTACTGGGTATCAGTGCATGTCTTTGTTACTTGATGTCAGTGTATGTCTTTGTTACTGGGTGTCAGTGTGTGTCTTTGCGACTTGGTGTCAGTGTATGTCTGTGTTACTTGGTGTAAGTGTGTGTCTGTGTTACTGTGTATCAGTGTATGTCTTTGTTACTTGGTGTCCGTGTGTGTCTGTGTTACTGGGTGTCAGTGCATGTCTTTGTTACTTGGTGTCAGTGTATATCTGTGTTACTTGGTGTAAGTGTGTGTCTTTGTTACTTGGTGTAATTGTATGTCTTTGTTACTTGGTATCAGTGTATGTCTGTGTTACTTGGTGTAAGTGTATTTCTTTGTTACTGGGTATCAGTGTATGTCTTTGTTATTTGGTGTCAGAGTATTTCTGTGTTACTTGGTGTAAGTGCGTGTCTGTGTTACTGGGTATCAGTGTATGTCTTTGTTACTTGGTGTAAGTGTGTGTCTTTGTTACTTGGTGTAAGTGTATGTCTTTGTTACTTGGTGTCAGTGTATGTCTTTGTTACTTGGTGAAAGTGTGTGTCTGTGTTACTTGGTGTAAGTGTGTGTCTGTGTTCCTGGGTATCAGTGTATGTCTTTGTTACTTGGTGTCAGTGTATGTCTGTGTTACTTGGTGTAAGTTTGTGTCTGTGTTGCTGGGTATCAGTGTATGTCTGTGTTACTTGGTGTAAGTGTATTTCTTTGTTACTTGGTGTAAGTGTGTGTCTGTGTTACTTGGTGTAAGTGTGTGGCTATGTTCCAGGATAACAGTGTATGTCTTTGTTACTTGGTGTCAGTGTATGTCTGTGTTACTTGGTGTAAGTGTGTGTCTGTGTTACTGGGTATCAGTGTATGTCTTTGTTACTTGGTGTCAGTGTATGACTGTGTTGCTTGGTGTAAGTTTGTGTCTGTGTTACTGGGTGTCAGTGTGTGTCTGTGTTACTTGGTGTAAGTGTGTGTCTTTGTTACTTGGTGTCCGTGTGTGTCCGTGTTACTGGGTGTCAGTATATGTCTTTGTTACTGGGTGTCAGTGTATGTCTTTGTTACTTGGTGTAAGTGTGTGTCTGTGTTACTGGGTATCAGTGTCTGTCTTTGCTATTTGGTGTAAGTGAGTGTCTGTGTTACTGGGTATCAGTGTCTGTCTTTGTTACTTGGTGTCAGTGTATGTCTGTGTTACTTGGTGTAAGTGTGTGTCTTTGTTACTTGGTGTAAGTATATGTCTTTGTTACTTTGTGTCAGTGTATGTTTTTGTTACTTGTTGTCAGTGTATGTCTGTGTTACTGGGTATCAGTATATGTGTTTGTGACTTGGTATCAGTGTATGTCTTTGTTACTGGTTGTCAGTGTGTGTCTGTGTTACTGGGTATCAGTGTATGTCTTTGTGACTTGGTATCAGTGTATGTCTTTGTTACTGGGTGTCAGTGTGTGTTGTGTTACTGGGTATCTGTGTATGTCTTTGTGACTTGTTATCAGTGTATGTCTTTGTTACTGGGTGTCAGTGTGTGTCTGTGTTCCAGGGTATCATTGTATGTCTTTGGGACTTGGTGTCAGTGTATGTCTTTGTTACTTGGTGTCAGTGTGTGTCTTTGTGACTTGGTGTCAGTGTTTGTCTGTGATACTGTTTATTAGTGTATCTCTGTGTTACCGGGTGTCAGTGTGTGTTTGCTTGTGTTACTGGGTGTCAGTGTATTTCTTTGTTACTTGGTGTAACTGTGTGTCTCTGTTTCTGGGTATCAGTGTCTGTCTTTGTTACTTTGTGTAAGTGTGTGTCTTTGTTACTTGGTGTAATTGTATGTCTTTGTTACTTGGTGTAAGTGTGTGTCTGTGTTATTTGGTATAAGTGTGTGTCTGTGTTCCTGGGTATCAGTGTATGTCTTTGTTAGTTGGTGTCAGTGTATGTCTGTGTTAGTTGGTGTACGTGTGTGTCTGTGTTACTGGGTATCAGTGTATGTCTTTGTTTCTTGGTGTCAGTGTATGACTGTGTTACTTGGTGTAAGTGTGTGTCTGTGTTACTGGGTGTCTTTGTGTGTCTATGTTACTTGGTGTAAGTGTGCGTCTTTGTTACTTGGTGTCCGTGTGTGTCTGTGTTACTGGGTGTCAGAGTATGTCTTTGTTACTTGGTGTCAGTGTATATCTGTGTTACTTGGTGTAGGTCTGCGTCTTTGTTACTTGGTGTAATTGTATGTCTTTGTTACTTGGTGTCAGTGTATGTCTGTGTTACTTGGTGTAAGTGTATGTCTTTGTTACTTGGTGTAAGTGTGTCTTTGTGTTACTTGGTGTAAGTGTGTGTCTGTGTTCCTGGTTATCAGTGTATGTCTTTGTTACTTGGTGTCAGTGTATGTCTGTGTTACTTGGTGTAAGTGTGTGTCTGTGTTTCTGGGTATCAGTGTATGTCTTTGTTACTTGGTGTCAGTGTATGTCTGTGTTGCTTGGTGTAAGTGAGTGTCTGCGTTACTTGGTGTAATTGTGTGTCTTTGTTACTTGGTGTCCGTGTGTGTCTGTGTTACTGGGTGTCAGTGTATGTCTTTGTTCCTGGGTGTCAGTGTATGTCTTTGTTAGTTGGTGTAAGTGTGTGTCTGTGTTACTGGGTATCAGTGTCTGTCTTTGTTACCTGGTGTAAGTATGTGCCTGTGTTACTGGGTATCAGTGTATGTCTTTGTTACTTGGTGTCTGTGTATGTCTGTGTTAATTTTTGTGAGTGTGTGTCTGTGTTACTGGGTATCAGTGTATGTCTTTGTGACTTGGTAACAGTGTATGTCTTTGTTACTGGGTGTCATTGTGTGTCTTTGTGACTTGGTGTCAGTGTATGTCTTTGTTACTTGGTGTAAGTGTGTGTCTGTGTTACTGGGTATCAGTGTATGTCTTTGTTAATTGGTGTCAGTGTATGTCAAAATACTTGGTGTCAGTGTATGTCTTTGTTACTTGGTGTAATTGTCTGTCTTTGTTACCTGGTGTAAGTGAATGTCTTTGTAACTTGGTGTCAGTGTATGTATTTGTTACTTGGTGTCAGTGTATGTCTGTGTTACTTGGTGTCAGTGTGTGTCTTTGTTACTTGGTGTATGTGTATGCCTTTGTTACTTGGTGTCTGTGTATGTCTTTGTTACTGGGTGTCAGTGTATGTCTTTGTTACTTGGTGTCAGTGTATGTCTGTGTTACTTGGTGTCAGTGTGTGCCTTTGTTACTTGGTGTCTGTGTATGTCTTTGTTACAGGGTGTCAGTGTGTGTCTGTGTTCCTGGGTATCAGTGTATGTCTTTGTGACTTGGTGCCAGTGTATGTCTTTGTTACTGGGTGTCAGTGTGTGTCTTTGTGACTTGGTGTCAGTGTATCTCTGTGTTACTTGTTGTAAGTCTGTGTCGTTGTTACTTGGTGTCCGTGTGTGCCTGTGTTACTGGGTATCAGTGTATGTCTTTGTTACTTGGTGTCAGTGTGTTTCTGTGTTACTTGGTGTAAGTCTGTGTCTTTGTTACTTGGTGTCCGTGTGTGTCTGTGTTACTGGGTGTCAGTGTATGTCGTTGTTACTGGGTGTCAGTGTATGTCTTTTTTACTTGGTGTAAGTGTGTGTCTGTGTTACTGGGTGTCAGTGTGTGTCTGTGTTACTTGGTGTAAGTCTGTGTCTCTGTTACTGGGTATCAGTGTATGTCTTTGTGACTTGGTGTCAGTGTATGTCTTTGTTACTGGTTGTCAGTGTGTGTCTTTGTGACTTGGTGTCAGTGTATATCTTTGTTACGTGGCGTAAGTGTGTGTCTGTGTTACTGGGTATCAGTGTCTGTCTTTGTTACTTGGTGTAAGTATGTGACTGTGTTACTGGGTATCAGTGTATGTCTTTGTTACTTGGTGTCTGTGTATGTCTGTGTTACTTGGTGTGAGTGTGTGTCTGTGTTACTGGGTATCAGTGTATGTCTTTGTGACTTGGTAACAGTGTATGTCTTTGTTACTGGGTGTCATTGTGTGTCTTTGTGACTTGGTGTCAGTGTATGTCTTTGTTACTTGGTGTAAGTGTGTGTCTGTGTTACTGGGTATCAGTGTATGTCTTTGTTAATTGGTGTCAGTGTATGTCAAAATACTTGGTGTCAGTGTATGTCTTTGTTACTTGGTGTAATTGTCTGTCTTTGTTACTTGGTGTAAGTGAATGTCTTTGTAACTTGGTGTCAGTGTATGTATTTGTTACTTGGTGTCAGTGTATGTCTGTGTTACTTGGTGTCAGTGTGTGTCTTTGTTACTTGGTGTATGTGTATGCCTTTGTTACTTGGTGTCTGTGTATGTCTTTGTTACTGGGTGTCAGTGTATGTCTTTGTTACTTGGTGTCAGTGTATGTCTGTGTTACTTGGTGTCAGTGTGTGCCTTTGTTACTTGGTGTCTGTGTATGTCTTTGTTACAGGGTGTCAGTGTGTGTCTGTGTTCCTGGGTATCAGTGTATGTCTTTGTGACTTGGTGCCAGTGTATGTCTTTGTTACTGGGTGTCAGTGTGTGTCTTTGTGACTTGGTGTCAGTGTATCTCTGTGTTACTTGTTGTAAGCCTGTGTCGTTGTTACTTGGTGTCCGTGTGTGCCTGTGTTACTGGGTATCAGTGTATGTCTTTGTTACTTGGTGTAAGTGTGTGTCTGTGTTACTGGGTGTCAGTGTGTTTCTGTGTTACTTGGTGTAAGTCTGTGTCTTTGTTACTTGGTGTCCGTGTGTGTCTGTGTTACTGGGTGTCAGTGTATGTCGTTGTTACTGGGTGTCAGTGTATGTCTTTTTTACTTGGTGTAAGTGTGTGTCTGTGTTACTGGGTGTCAGTGTGTGTCTGTGTTACTTGGTGTAAGTCTGTGTCTCTGTTACTGGGTATCAGTGTATGTCTTTGTGACTTGGTGTCAGTGTATGTCTTTGTTACTGGTTGTCAGTGTGTGTCTTTGTGACTTGGTGTCAGTGTATATCTTTGTTACGTGGCGTAAGTGTGTGTCTGTGTTACTGGGTATCAGTGTCTGTCTTTGTTACTTGGTGTAAGTATGTGACTGTGTTACTGGGTATCAGTGTATGTCTTTGTTACTTGGTGTCTGTGTATGTCTGTGTTACTTGGTGTGAGTGTGTGTCTGTGTTACTGGGTATCAGTGTATGTCTTTGTGACTTGGTATCAGTGTATGTCTTTGTTACTGGGTGTCATTGTGTGTCTTTGTGACTTGGTGTCAGTGTATGTCTTTGTTACTTGGTGTAAGTGTGTGTCTGTGTTACTGGGTATCAGTGTATGTCTTTGTTACTTGGTGTCAGTGTATGTCAAAATACTTGGTGTCAGTGTATGTCTTTGTTACTTGGTGTAATTGTCTGTCTTTGTTACTTGGTGTAAGTGAATGTCTTTGTAACTTGGTGTCAGTGTATGTCTTTGTTACTTGGTGTCAGTGTATGTCTGTGTTACTTGGTGTCAGTGTGTGTCTTTGTTACTTGGTGTAAGTGTATGCCTTTGTTACTTGGTGTCTGTGTATGTCTTTGTTACTGGGTGTCAGTGTATGTCTTTGTTACTTGGTGTCAGTGTATGTCTGTGTTACTTGGTGTAAGTGTGTGTCTTTGTTACTTGGTGTAAGTATATGTCTTTGTTACTTTGTGTCAGTGTATGTTTTTGTTACTTGGTGTGATTGTATGTCTGTGTTACTGGGTATCAGTATATGTCTTTGTGACTTGGTATCAGTGTATGTCTTTGTTACTGGGTGTCAGTGTGTGTCTGTGTTACTGGGTATCAGTGTATGTCTTTGTGACTTGGTATCAGTGTATGTCTTTGTTACTGGGTGTCAGTGTGTGTTGTGTTACTGGGTATCTGTGTATGTCTTTGTGACTTGTTATCAGTGTATGTCTTTGTTACTGGGTGTCAGTGTGTGTCTGTGTTCCAGGGTATCATTGTATGTCTTTGGGACTTGGTGTCAGTGTATGTCTTTGTTACTTGGTGTCTGTGTATGTCTTTGTTACAGGGTGTCAGTATGTGTCTGTGTTCCTGGGTATCAGTGTATGTCTTTGTGACTTGGTGTCAGTGTATGTCTTTGTTACTGGGTGTCAGTGTGTGTCTTTGTGACTTGGTGTCAGTGTATCTCTGTGTTACTTGGTGTAAGTCTGTGTCGTTGTTACTTGGTGTCCGTGTGTGCCTGTGTTACTGGGTATCAGTGTATGTCTTTGTTACTTGGTGTAAGTGTGTGTCTGTGTTACTGGGTGTCAGTGTGTTTCTGTGTTACTTGGTGTAAGTCTGTGTCTTTGTTACTTGGTGTCCGTGTGTGTCTGTGTTACTGGGTGTCAGTGTATGTCTTTGTTACTGGGTGTCAGTGTATGTCTTTTTTACTTGGTGTAAGTGTGTGTCTGTGTTACTGGGTGTCAGTGGGTGTCTGTGTTACTTGGTGCAAGTGTGTGTCTCTGTTACTGGGTATCAGTGTATGTCTTTGTGACCTGGTGTCAGTGTATGTCTTTGTTACTGGTTGTCAGTGTGTGTCTTTGTGACTTGGTGTCAGTGTATGTCTTTGTTACGTGGCGTAAGTGTGTGTCTGTGTTACTGGGTACAAGTGTATGTATTTGTTACTTGGTGTCAGTGTATGTCAAAATACTTGGTGTAAGTGTATGTCTTTGTTACTTGGTGTAATTGTCTGTCTTTGTTACTTGGTGTAAGTGTATGTCTTTGTTACATGGTGTCAGTGTATGTCTTTGTTACTTGGTGTCAGTGTGAGTCTGTGTTACTGGGTATCAGTGTATGTCTTTGTGACTTAGTATCAGTGTATGTCTTTGTGACTTGGTGTCAGTGTATGTCTTTGTTACTGGGTCTCAGTGTGTGTCTGTGTTACTTGGTGTCAGTGTTTGTCTTTGTTACTGTTTATTAGTGTTTCTCTGTGTTACTGGGTGTCAGTGTGTGCTTGTTTGTGTTACTGTTTGTCAGTGTATGTCTTTGTTACTTGGTGTAAGTGTGTGTCTGTGTTACTGGGTATCAGTGTCTGTCTTTGTTACTTGGTGTAAGTGTGTGTCCTTGTTACTTGGTGTAATTGTATGTCTGTGTTACTTGGTGTAAGTGTGTGTCTGTGTCACTGGGTATCAGTGTATGTCTTTGTTACTTGGTGTCAGTGTATGTCTGTGTTACTTGGTGTAAGTGTGTGTCTGTGTTGCTGGGTGTCAGTGTATGTCTGTGTTACTTGGTGTAAGTGTGTGTCTGTGTTACTGGGTGTCAGTGTCTGTCTTTGTTACTTGGTGTAAGAGTGTGTCATTGTTACTTGGTGTCTGTGTATGTCTTTGTTACCTGGAGTCTGTGTGTGTCTGTGTTACTCTGTATCAGTGTATGTCTTTCTGACTTGGTATCAGTGTATGTCTTTGTTACTGGGTGTCAGTGTGTGTCTGTGTTACTGGGTATCAGTGTATGTCTTTGTGAATTGGTATCAGTGTATGTCTTTGTTAATGGGTGTCAGTGTGTGTCTGTGTTACTGGGTATCAGTGTATGTCTTTGTGAATTGGTATCAGTCTATGTCTTTGTTAAAGGGTGTCAGTGTGTGTCTGTGTTCCTGGGAATCAGTGTATGTCTTTGTGGCTTGGTGTCAGTGTATGTCTTTGTTACTGGGTGTCAGTGTGTGTCTTTGTGACTTGGTGTCAGTGTATGTCTGTGTTACTTGGTGTAAGTGTGTGTCTGTGTTACTGGATATCAGTGTATGTCTTTGTTACTTGGTGTCAGTGCATGTCTTTGTTACTGTTTATTAGTATTTCTCTGTGTTACTGGGTGTCAGTGTGTGTTTGTTTGTGCTACTGGGTGTCAGTGTATGTCTTTTTTACTTGGTGTAAGTGTGTGTCTGTGTTCCTGGGTATCAGTGTCTGTCTTTGTTACTTGGTGTAAGTGTATAACTTTGTATCATGGTGTAATTGTATGTCTTTGTTACTTGGTGTAAGTGTGTGTCTGTGTTACTGAGTATCAGTGTATGTCTTTGTTACTTGGTGGCAGTGTATGTCAAAATACTTGGTGTAAGTGTGTGTCTGTGTTGCTGGGTGTCAGTGTATGTCTGTGTTACTTGGTGTAAGTATGTGTCTTTGTTACTTGGTGTAAGTGTATGTCTGTGTTACTGGGTATCAGTGTATGTCTTTGTTACTTGGTGTCCGTGTGTGTCTGTGTTACTGGGTGTCAGTGTATGTCTTTGTTACTGGGTGTCAGTGTGTGTTTGTGTTACTTGGTGTAAGTGTGTGTCGTTTTTACTTGGTGTCCATGTGTGTCTGTGTTACTGGGTGTCAGTGTATGTCTTTGTTACTGGGTGTCAGTGTATGTCTTTGTTACTTGGTGTAAGTGTGTGTCTGTGTTACTGGGTATCAGTGTGTGTCTTTGTTACTTCGTGTAAGTTTGTGTCTGTGTTACAGGCTGTCAGTGTATGTCTTTGTTACTTGGTGTCCATGTGTGTCTGTGTTACTGGGTGTCAGTGTATGTCTTTGTTACTTGGTGTAAGTGTGTGTCTGTGTTGCAGTGTGTCAGTGTATGTCTGTGTTACTTGGTGTAAGTGTATGTCTTTGTTAATTGGTGTAAGTGTGCGTCTGTGTTACTGGGTATCAATGTATATCTTTGTTACTTGGTGTTAGCGTATGTCTTTGTTACTTGGTGTAAGTGTGCGTCCGTGTTACTGGGTATCAGTGTATGTCTTTGTTACTTGGTGTCAGTGCGTGTCTGTGTTTCTTGGTGTCAGTGTGTTTGTTTTTGTTACTGGGTGTCAGTGTGTGTCTGAGTTTCTTGGTGTAAGTTTGTCTCTTTGTTACTGGGTGTCAGTGTATGTCTTTGTTACTTGGTGTCCGTGTGCGCCTGTGTTTCTGGGTATCAGTGTATGTCTTTGTTACTTGGTGTAAGTGTGTGTCTGTGTTACTGGGTCTCAGTGTGTGTCTGTGTTACTTGGTGTCAGTGTTTGTCTTTGTTACTGTTTATTAGTGTTTCTCTGTGTTACTGGGTGTCAGTGTGTGCTTGTTTGTGTTACTTTTTGTCAGTGTATGTCTTTGTTACTTGGTGTAAGTGTGTGTCTGTGTTACTTTGTGTAATTGTATGTCTGTGTTACTTGGTGTAAGTGTGTGTCTGTGTCACTGGGTATCAGTGTATGTCTTTGTTACTTGGTGTCAGTGTATGTCTGTGTTACTTGGTGTAAGTGTGTGTCTGTGTTGCTGGGTGTCAGTGTATGTCTGTGTTACTTGGTGTAAGTGTGTGTCTGTGTTACTGGGTGTCAGTGTCTGTCTTTGTTACTTGGTGTAAGAGTGTGTCATTGTTACTTGGTGTCTGTGTATGTCTTTGTTACCTGGAGTCTGTGTGTGTCTGTGTTACTCTGTATCAGTGTATGTCTTTCTGACTTGGTATCAGTGTATGTCTTTGTTTTGGGTGTCAGTGTGTGTCTGTGTTACTGGGTATCAGTGTATGTCTTTGTGAATTGGTATCAGTGTATGTCTTTGTTAATGGGTGTCAGTGTGTGTCTGTGTTACTGGGTATCAGTGTATGTCTTTGTGAATTGGTATCAGTCTATGTCTTTGTTAAAGGGTGTCAGTGTGTGTCTGTGTTCCTGGGTATCAGTGTATGTCTTTGTGACTTGGTGTCAGTGTATGTCTTTGTTACTGGGTGTCAGTGTGTGTCTTTGTGACTTGGTGTCAGTGTATGTCTGTGTTACTTGGTGTAAGTGTGTGTCTGTGTTACTGGATATCAGTGTATGTCTTTGTTACTTGGTGTCAGTGCATGTCTTTGTTACTGTTTATTAGTATTTCTCTGTGTTGCTGGGTGTCAGTGTGTGTTTGATTGTGTTACTGGGTGTCAGTGTATGTCTTTTTACTTGGTGTAAGTGTGTGTCTGTGTTCCTGGGTATCAGTGTCTGTCTTTGTTACTTGGTGTAAGTGTATAACTTTGTATCATGGTGTAATTGTATGTCTTTGTTACTTGGTGTCAGTGTATGTCTGTGCTACTTGGTGTAAGTGTATGTCTTTGTTGCTTGGTGTAAGTGTGTGTCTGTGTTACTTGGTGTAAGTGTGTGTCTGTGTTCCTGGGTATCATTGTATGTCTTGGTTACTTGGTGTCAGTGTATGTCTGTGTTACTTGGTGTAAGTGTGTGTCTGTGTTACTGGGTATCGGTGTATGTCTTTGTTACTTGGAGTCAGCGTATGTCTGTGTTACTTGGTGTAAGTGTGTGTCTGTGTTACTGAGTGTCAGTGTGTGTCTCTGTTACTTGGTGTAAGTGTGTGTCTTTGTTACTTGGTGACCGTGTGTGTCTGTGTTACTGGGTATCAGTGTATGTCTTTGTTACTTGGCGTAAGTGTGTGTCTGTGTTACTGGGTGTCAGTGTGTTTCTGTGTTACTTGGTGTAAGTCTGTGTCTTTGTTACTTGGTGTCCGTGTGTGTCTGTGTTACTGGGTGTCAGTGTATGTCTTTGTTACTGGGTGTCAGTGTATGTCTTTTTTACTTGGTGTAAGTGTGTGTCTGTGTTACTGGGTGTCAGTGGGTGTCTGTGTTACTTGGTGCAAGTGTGTGTCTCTGTTACTGGGTATCAGTGTATGTCTTTGTGACCTGGTGTCAGTGTATGTCTTTGTTACTGGTTGTCAGTGTGTGTCTTTGTGACTTGGTGTCAGTGTATGTCTTTGTTACGTGGCGTAAGTGTGTGTCTGTGTTACTGGGTACAAGTGTATGTATTTGTTACTTGGTGTCAGTGTATTTCAAAATACTTGGTGTAAGTGTATGTCTTTGTTACTTGGTGTAATTGTCTGTCTTTGTTACTTGGTGTAAGTGTATGTCTTTGTTACATGGTGTCAGTGTATGGCTTTGTTACTTGGTGTCAGTGTGAGTCTGTGTTACTGGGTATCAGTGTATGTCTTTGTGACTTAGTATCAGTGTATGTCTTTGTGACTTGGTGTCAGTGTATGTCTTTGTTACTGGGTCTCAGTGTGTGTCTGTGTTACTTGGTGTCAGTGTTTGTCTTTGTTACTGTTTATTAGTGTTTCTCTGTGTCACTGGGTGTCAGTGTGTGCTTGTTTGTGTTACTGTTTGTCAGTGTATTTCTTTGTTACTTGGTGTAAGTGTGTGTCTGTGTTACTGGGTATCAGTGTCTGTCTTTGTTACTTGGTGTAAGTGTGTGTCCTTGTTACTTGGTGTAATTGTATGTCTGTGTAACTTGGTGTAAGTGTGTGTCTGTGTCACTGGGTATCAGTGTATGTCTTTGTTACTTGGTGTCAGTGTATGTCTGTGTTACTTGGTGTAAGTGTGTGTCTGTGTTGCTGGGTGTCAGTGTATGTCTGTGTTACTTGGTGTAAGTGTGTGTCTGTGTTACTGGGTGTCAGTGTCTGTCTTTGCTACTTGGTGTAAGAGTGTGTCATTGTTACTTGGTGTCTGTGTATGTCCTTGTTACCTGGAGTCTGTGTGTGTCTGTGTTACTCTGTATCAGTGTATGTCTTTCTGACTTGGTATCAGTGCATGTCTTTGTTACTGGGTGTCAGTGTGTGTCTGTGTTACTGGGTATCAGTGTATGTCTTTGTGAATTGGTATCAGTGTATGTCTTTGTTAATGGGTGTCAGTGTGTGTCTGTGTTACTGGGTTTCAGTGTATGTCTTTGTGAATTGGTATCAGTCTATGTCTTTGTTAAAGGGTGTCAGTGTGTGTCTGTGTTCCTGGGTATCAGTGTATGTCTTTGTGACTTGGTGTCAGTGTATGTCTTTGTTACTGGGTGTCAGTGTGTGTCTTTGTGACTTGGTGTCAGTGTATGTCTGTGTTACTTGGTGTAAGTGTGTGTCTGTGTTACTGGATATCAGTGTATGTCTTTGTTACTTGGTGTCAGTGCATGTCTTTGTTACTGTTTATTAGTATTTCTCTGTGTTACTGGGTGTCAGTGTGTGTTTGTTTGTGTTACTGGGTGTCAGTGTATGTCTTTTTTACTTGGTGTAAGTGTGTGTCTGTGTTCCTGGGTATCAGTGTCTGTCTTTGTTACTTGGTGTAAGTGTATAACTTTGTATCATGGTGTAATTGTATGTCTTTGTTACTTGGTGTCAGTGTATGTCTGTGCTACTTGATGTAAGTGTATGTCTTTGTTACTTGGTGTAAGTGTGTGTCTGTGTTACTTGGTGTAAGTGTGTGTCTGTGTTCCTGGGTATCATTGTATGTCTTTGTTACTTGGTGTCAGTGTATGTCTGTGTTACTTGGTGTAAGTGTGTGTCTGTGTTACTGGGTATCGGTGTATGTCTTTGTTACTTGGAGTCAGCGTATGCCTGTGTTACTTGGTGTAAGTGTGTGTCTGTGTTACTGGGTGTTAGTGTATGTCTTTGTTACTGGGTGTCAGTGTATGTCTTTGTTACTTAGTGTAAGTGTGTGTCTGTGTTACTGGGTATCAGTGTCTGTCTTTGTTACTTGGTGTAAGTGTGTGTCTGTGTTACTTGGTGTCAGTGTGTGTCTGTGTTACTTGGTGTAAGTGCATGTCTTTGTTACTTGGTGTCAGTGTGTGTCTGTGTTACTGGGTATCAGTGTATGTCTTTGTGATTGGTATCAGTGTATGTCTTTGTTACTGGGTGTCAGTGTGTGTCTGTGTTACTGGGTATCAGTGTATGTCTTTGTGATTGGTATCAGTGTATGTCTTTGTTACTGGGTGTCAGTGTGTGTCTGTGTGACTTGCTATCAGTGTATGTCTTTGTTACTGGTTGTCAGTGTGTGTTTGTGTTCCTGGGTATCAGTGTATGTCTTTGTGACTTGGTGTCAGTGTATGTCTTTGTTACTGGGTGTCAGTGTTTGTCTTTGTGACTTGGTGTCAGTGTATGTCTTTGTTACTTGGTGTAAGTGTGTGTCTGTGATAATGGGTATCAGTGTAAGTCTTTGTGACTTGGTGTCAGTGTATGTCTGTGTTACTTGATGTAAGTGTGTGTCTGTGTTCCTGAGTATCAGTGTATGTCTTTGTTACTTGGAGTCAGTGTATGTCTTTGTTACTTTGTGGAAGTGTGTGTCTGTGTTACTTGGTATCAGTGTATGTTTTTGTGACTTGGTGTCAGTGTATGTCTTTGTTACTTGGTGTCAGTGTATGTCTGTGTTACTTGGTGTAAGTATGTGTCTTTGTTACTTGGTGTAAGTGTATGTCTGTGTTACTGGGTATCTGTGTATGTCTTTGTTACTTGGTGTAAGTGTGTGTCTGTGTTACTGAGTATCAGTGTATGTCTTTGTTACTTGGTGGCAGTGTAGGTCAAAATACTTGGTGTAAGTGTGTGTCTGTGTTGCTGGGTGTCAGTGTATGTCTGTGTTACTTGGTGTAAGTATGTGTCTTTGTTACTAGGTGTAAGTGTATGTCTGTGTTACTGGGTATCAGTGTATGTCTTTGTTACTTGGTGTCCGTGTGTGTCTGTGTTACTTGGTGTCAGTGTATGTCTTTGTTACTGGGTGTCAGTGTGTGTTTGTGTTACTTGGTGTAAGTGTGTGTCGTTTTTACTTGGTGTCCATGTGTGTCTGTGTTACTGGGTGTCAGTGTATGTCTTTGTTACTGGGTGTCAGTGTATGTCTTTGTTACTTGGTGTAAGTGTGTGTCTGTGTTACTGGGTATCAGTGTGTGTCTTTGTTACTTGGTGTAAGTTTGTGTCTGTGTTACAGGCTGTCAGTGTATGTCTTTGTTACTTGGTGTCCATGTGTGTCTGTGTTACTGGGTGTCAGTGTATGTCTTTGTTACTTGGTGTAAGTGTGTGTCTGTGTTGCAGTGTGTCAGTGTATGTCTGTGTTACTTGGTGTAAGTGTATGTCTTTGTTAATTGGTGTAAGTGTGCGTCTGTGTTACTGGGTATCAATGTATGTCTTTGTTACTTGGTGTTAGCGTATGTCTTTGTTACTTGGTGTAAGTGTGCGTCCGTGTTACTGGGTATCAGTGTATGTCTTTGTTACTTGGTGTCAGTGTGTGTCTGTGTTTCTTGGTGTCAGTGTGTTTGTTTTTGTTACTGGGTGTCAGTGTGTGTCTGAGTTTCATGGTGTAAGTTTGTGTCTATGTTACTGGGTGTCAGTGTATGTCTTTGTTACTTGGTATAAGTGTGTGTCTGTGTTACTGGGTATCAGTGTGTGCCTTTGTTACTTGGTGTAAGTGTGTGTCTGTGTTACTGGGTATCAGTGTATGTCTTTGTGACTTGTTGTCAGTATATGTCTTTGTTACTGGGTGTCAGTGTGTGTCTTTGTGACTTGGTGTCAGTGTATGTCTTTGTTACTGGGTGTCAGTGTGGTGCCTTTGAGACTTGGTGTCAGTGTATCTCTGTGTTACTTGTTGTAAGTCTGTGTCGTTGTTACTTGGTGTCCGTGTGTGCCTGTGTTTCTGGGTATCAGTGTATGTTTTTGTTACTTGGTGTAAGTGTGTGTCTGTGTTACTGGGTCTCAGTGTGTGTCTGTGTTACTTGGTGTCAGTGTTTGTCTTTGTTACTGTTTATTAGTGTTTCTCTGTGTTACTGGGTGTCAGTGTGTGCTTGTTTGTGTTACTGTTTGTCAGTGTATGTCTTTGTTACTTGGTGTAAGTGTGTGTCTGTGTTACTGGGTATCAGTGTCTGTCTTTGTTACTTGGTGTAAGTGTGTGTCCTTGTTACTTGGTGTAATTGTATGTCTGTGTTACTTGGTGTAAGTGTGTGTCTGTGTCACTGGGTATCAGTGTATGTCTTTGTTACTTGGTTTCAGTGTATGTCTGTGTTACTTGGTGTAAGTGTGTGTCTGTGTTGCTGGGTGTCAGTGTATGTCTGTGTTACTTGGTGTAAGTGTGTGTCTGTGTTACTGGGTGTCAGTGTCTGTCTTTGTTACTTGGTGTAAGAGTGTGTCATTGTTACTTGGTGTCTGTGTATGTCTTTGTTACCTGGAGTCTGTGTGTGTCTGTGTTACTGGGTGTCAGTGTATGTCTTTGTTACTGGGTGTCAGTGTATGTCTTTGTTACTTTGTGTAAGTGTGTGTCTGTGTTACTTGGTATCAGTGTATGTCTTTGTTACTGGGTGTCAGTGTGTGTCTGTGTTACTGGGTATCAGTGTATGTCTTTGTGAATTGGTATCAGTGTATGTCTTTGTTAATGGGTGTCAGTGTGTGTCTGTGTTACTGGGTATCAGTGTATGTCTTTGTGAATTGGTATCAGTCTATGTCTTTGTTAAAGGGTGTCAGTGTGTGTCTGTGTTCCTGGGTATCAGTGTATGTCTTTGTGACTTGGTGTCAGTGTATGTCTTTGTTACTGGGTGTCAGTGTGTGTCTTTGTGACTTGGTGTCAGTGTATGTCTGTGTTACTTGGTGTAAGTGTGTGTCTGTGTTACTGGATATCAGTGTATGTCTTTGTTACTTGGTGTCAGTGCATGTCTTTGTTACTGTTTATTAGTATTTCTCTGTGTTGCTGGGTGTCAGTGTGTGTTTGTTTGTGTTACTGGGTGTCAGTGTATGTCTTTTTTACTTGGTGTAAGTGTGTGTCTGTGTTCCTGGGTATCAGTGTCTGGCTTTGTTACTTGGTGTAAGTGTATAACTTTGTATCATGGTGTAATTGTATGTCTTTGTTACTTGGTGTCAGTGTATGTCTGTGCTACTTGGTGTAAGTGTATGTCTTTGTTGCTTGGTGTAAGTGTGTGTCTGTGTTACTTGGTGTAAGTGTGTGTCTGTGTTACTGGGTATCGGTGTATGTCTTTGTTACTTGGAGTCAGCGTATGTCTGTGTTACTTGGTGTTAGTGTGTGTCTGTATTACTGAGTGTCAGTGTGTGTCTCTGTTACTTGGTGTAAGTGTGTGTCTTTATTACTTGGTGACCGTGTGTGTCTGTGTTACTGGGTGTCAGTGTATGTCTTTGTTACTGGGTGTCAGTGTATGTCTTTGTTACTTAGTGTAAGTGTGTGTCTGTGTTACTGGGTATCAGTGTCTGTCTTTGTTACTTGGTGTAAGTGTGTGTCTGTGTTACTGGGTATCAGTGTATGTCTTTGTTACTTGGTATCAGTGTATGTCTTTGTTACTGGGTGTCAGTGTGTGTCTGTGTTACTGGGTATCAGTGTATGTCTTTGTGATTGGTATCAGTGTATGTCTTTGTTACTGGGTGTCAGTGTGTGTCTGTGTGACTTGGTATCAGTGTATGTCTTTGTTACTGTTTGTCAGTGTGTGTTTGTGTTCCTGGGTATCAGTGTATGTCTTTGTGACTTGGTGTCAGTGTATGTCTTTGTTACTGGGTGTCAGTGTTTGTCTTTGTGACTTGGTGTCAGTGTATGTCTTTGTTACTTGGTGTAAGTGTGTGTCTGTGATAATGGGTATCAGTGTAAGTCTTTGTGACTTGGTGTCAGTGTATGTCTGTGTTACTTGATGTAAGTGTGTGTCTGTGTTCCTGAGTATCAGTGTATGTCTTTGTTACTTGGTGTCAGTGTATGTCTTTGTTACTTTGTGGAAGTGTGTGTCTGTGTTACTGGGTATCAGTGTATGTTTTTGTGACTTGGTGTCAGTGTATGTCTGTGTTACTTGGTGTAAGTATGTGTCTTTGTTACTTGGTGTAAGTGTATGTCTGTGTTACTGGGTATCAGTGTATGTCTTTGTTACTTGGTGTAAGTGTGTCTGTGTTACTGGGTATCAGTGTATGTCTTTGTGAATTGGTATCAGTCTATGTCTTTGTTAAAGGGTGTCAGTGTGTGTCTGTGTTCCTAGGTATCAGTGTATGTCTTTGTGACTTGGTGTCAGTGTATGTCTTTGTTACTGGGTGTCAGTGTGTGTCTTTGTGACTTGGTGTCAGTGTATGTCTGTGTTACTTGGTGTAAGTGTGTGTCTGTGTTACTGGATATCAGTGTATGTCTTTGTTACTTGGTGTCAGTGCATGTCTTTGTTACTGTTTATTAGTATTTCTCTGTGTTACTGGGTGTCAGTGTGTGTTTGTTTGTGTTACTGGGTGTCAGTGTATGTCTTTTTTACTTGGTGTAAGTGTGTGTCTGTGTTCCTGGGTATCAGTGTCTGTCTTTGTTACTTGGTGTAAGTGTATAACTTTGTATCATGGTGTAATTGTATGTCTTTGTTACTTGGTGTCAGTGTATGTCTGTGCTACTTGGTGTAAGTGTATGTCTTTGTTACTTGGTGTAAGTGTGTGTCTGTGTTACTTGGTGTAAGTGTGTGTCTGTGTTCCTGGGTATCATTGTATGTCTTTGTTACTTGGTGTCAGTGTATGTCTGTGTTACTTGGTGTAAGTGTGTGTCTGTGTTACTGGGTATCGGTGTATGTCTTTGTTACTTGGAGTCAGCGTATGTCTGTGTTACTTGGTGTAAGTGTGTGTCTGTGTTACTGGGTGTTAGTGTATGTCTTTGTTACTGGGTGTCAGTGTATGTCTTTGTTACTTAGTGTAAGTGTGTGTCTGTGTTACTGGGTATCAGTGTCTGTCTTTGTTACTTGGTGTAAGTGTGTGTCTGTGTTACTGGGTATCAGTGTATTTCTTTGTTACTTGGTGTCAGTGTATGTCTGTGTTACTTGGTGTAAGTGTGTGTCTGTGTTACTGGGTATCAGTGTATGTCTTTGTGACTTGATGTCAGTGTATGTCTTTGTTACTTGGTGTCAGTGTGTGTCTGTGTTACTTGGTGTAAGTGCATGTCTTTGTTACTTGGTGTCAGTGTGTGTCTGTGTTACTGGGTATCAGTGTATGTCTTTGTGATTGGTATCAGTGTATGTCTTTGTTACTGGGTGTCAGTGTGTGTCTGTGTTACTGGGTATCAGTGTATGTCTTTGTGATTGGTATCAGTGTATGTCTTTGTTACTGGGTGTCAGTGTGTGTCTGTGTGACTTGCTATCAGTGTATGTCTTTGTTACTGGTTGTCAGTATGTGTTTGTGTTCCTGGGTATCAGTGTATGTCTTTGTGACTTGGTGTCAGTGTATGTCTTTGTTACTGGGTGTCAGTGTTTGTCTTTGTGACTTGGTGTCAGTGTATGTCTTTGTTACTTGGTGTAAGTGTGTGTCTGTGATAATGGGTATCAGTGTAAGTCTTTGTGACTTGGTGTCAGTGTATGTCTGTGTTACTTGATGTAAGTGTGTGTCTGTGTTCCTGAGTATCAGTGTATGTCTTTGTTACTTGGAGTCAGTGTATGTCTTTGTTACTTTGTGGAAGTGTGTGTCTGTGTTACTTGGTATCAGTGTATGTTTTTGTGACTTGGTGTCAGTGTATGTCTTTGTTACTTGGTGTAAGTGTATGTCTGTGTTACTGGGTATCTGTGTATGTCTTTGTTACTTGGTGTAAGTGTGTGTCTGTGTTACTGAGTATCAGTGTATGTCTTTGTTACTTGGTGGCAGTGTATGTCAAAATTCTTGGTGTAAGTGTGTGTCTGTGTTGCTGGGTGTCAGTGTATGTCTGTGTTACTTGGTGTAAGTATGTGTCTTTCTTACTTGGTGTAAGTGTATGTCTGTGTTACTGGGTATCAGTGTATGTCTTTGTTACTTGGTGTCCGTGTGTGTCTGTGTTACTTGGTGTCAGTGTATGTCTTTGTTACTGGGTGTCAGTGTGTGTTTGTGTTACTTGGTGTAAGTGTGTGTCGTTTTTACTTGGTGTCCATGTGTGTCTGTGTTACTGGGTGTCAGTGTATGTCTTTGTTACTGGGTGTCAGTGTATGTCTTTGTTACTTGGTGTAAGTGTGTGTCTGTGTTACTGGGTATCAGTGTGTGTCTTTGTTACTTGGTGTAAGTTTGTGTCTGTGTTACAGGCTGTCAGTGTATGTCTTTGTTACTTGGTGTCCATGTGTGTCTGTGTTACTGGGTGTCAGTGTATGTCTTTGTTACTTGGTGTAAGTGTGTGTCTGTGTTGCAGTGTGTCAGTGTATGTCTGTGTTACTTGGTGTAAGTGTATGTCTTTGTTAATTGGTGTAAGTGTGCGTCTGTGTTACTGGCTATCAATGTATGTCTTTGTTACTTGGTGTTAGCGTATGTCTTTGTTACTTGGTGTAAGTGTGCGTCCGTGTTACTGGGTATCAGTGTATGTCTTTGTTACTTGGTGTCAGTGTGTGTCTGTGTTTCTTGGTGTCAGTGTGTTTGTTTTTGTTACTGGGTGTCAGTGTGTGTCTGAGTTTCATGGTGTAAGTTTGTGTCTATGTTACTGGGTGTCAGTGTATGTCTTTGTTACTTGGTGTAAGTGTGTGTCTGTGTTACTGGGTATCAGTGTGTGTCTTTGTGACTTGTTGTCAGTATATGTCTTTGTTACTGGGTGTCAGTGTGTGTCTTTGTGACTTGGTGTCAGTGTATGTCTTTGTTACTGGGTGTCAGTGTGTGTCTTTGAGACTTGGTGTCAGTGTATCTCTGTGTTACTTGTTGTAAGTCTGTGTCGTTGTTACTTGGTGTCCGTGTGTGCCTGTGTTTCTGGGTATCAGTGTATGTTTTTGTTACTTGGTGTAAGTGTGTGTCTGTGTTACTGGGTCTCAGTGTGTGTCTGTGTTACTTGGTGTCAGTGTTTGTCTTTGTTACTGTTTATTAGTGTTTCTCTGTGTTACTGGGTGTCAGTGTGTGCTTGTTTGTGTTACTGTTTGTCAGTGTATGTCTTTGTTACTTGGTGTAAGTGTGTGTCTGTGTTACTGGGTATCAGTGTCTGTCTTTGTTACTTGGTGTAAGTGTGTGTCCTTGTTACTTGGTGTAATTGTATGTCTGTGTTACTTGGTGTAAGTGTGTGTCTGTGTCACTGGGTATCAGTGTATGTCTTTGTTACTTGGTTTCAGTGTATGTCTGTGTTACTTGGTGTAAGTGTGTGTCTGTGTTGCTGGGTGTCAGTGTATGTCTGTGTTACTTGGTGTAAGTGTGTGTCTGTGTTACTGGGTGTCAGTGTCTGTCTTTGTTACTTGGTGTAAGAGTGTGTCATTGTTACTTGGTGTCTGTGTATGTCTTTGTTACCTGGAGTCTGTGTGTGTCTGTGTTACTGGGTGTCAGTGTATGTCTTTGTTACTGGGTGTCAGTGTATGTCTTTGTTACTTTGTGTAAGTGTGTGTCTGTGTTACTTGGTATCAGTGTATGTCTTTGTTACTGGGTGTCAGTGTGTGTCTGTGTTACTGGGTATCAGTGTATGTCTTTGTGAATTGGTATCAGTGTATGTCTTTGTTAATGGGTGTCAGTGTGTGTCTGTGTTACTGGGTATCAGTGTATGTCTTTGTGAATTGGTATCAGTCTATGTCTTTGTTAAAGGGTGTCAGTGTGTGTCTGTGTTCCTGGGTATCAGTGTATGTCTTTGTGACTTGGTGTCAGTGTATGTCTTTGTTACTGGGTGTCAGTGTGTGTCTTTGTGACTTGGTGTCAGTGTATGTCTGTGTTACTTGGTGTAAGTGTGTGTCTGTGTTACTGGATATCAGTGTATGTCTTTGTTACTTGGTGTCAGTGCATGTCTTTGTTACTGTTTATTAGTATTTCTCTGTGTTGCTGGGTGTCAGTGTTTGTTTGTTTGTGTTACTGGGTGTCAGTGTATGTCTTTTTTACTTGGTGTAAGTGTGTGTCTGTGTTCCTGGGTATCAGTGTCTGTCTTTGTTACTTGGTGTAAGTGTATAACTTTGTATCATGGTGTAATTGTATGTCTTTGTTACTTGGTGTCAGTGTATGTCTGTGCTACTTGGTGTAAGTGTATGTCTTTGTTGCTTGGTGTAAGTGTGTGTCTGTGTTACTTGGTGTAAGTGTGTGTCTGTGTTACTGGGTATCGGTGTATGTCTTTGTTACTTGGAGTCAGCGTATGTCTGTGTTACTTGGTGTTAGTGTGTGTCTGTATTACTGAGTGTCAGTGTGTGTCTCTGTTACTTGGTGTAAGTGTGTGTCTTTGTTACTTGGTGACCGTGTGTGTCTGTGTTACTGGGTGTCAGTGTATGTCTTTGTTACTGGGTGTCAGTGTATGTCTTTGTTACTTAGTGTAAGTGTGTGTCTGTGTTACTGGGTATCAGTGTCTGTCTTTGTTACTTGGTGTAAGCGTGTGTCTGTGTTACTGGGTATCAGTGTATGTCTTTGTTACTTGGTATCAGTGTATGTCTTTGTTACTGGGTGTCAGTGTGTGTCTGTGTTACTGGGTATCAGTGTATGTCTTTGTGATTGGTATCAGTGTATGTCTTTGTTACTGGGTGTCAGTGTGTGTCTGTGTGACTTGGTGTCAGTGTATGTCTTTGTTACTGGGTGTCAGTGTTTGTCTTTGTGACTTGGTGTCAGTGTATGTCTTTGTTACTTGGTGTAAGTGTGTGTCTGTGATAATGGGTATCAGTGTAAGTCTTTGTGACTTGGTGTCAGTGTATGTCTGTGTTACTTGATGTAAGTGTGTGTCTGTGTTCCTGAGTATCAGTGTATGTCTTTGTTACTTGGTGTCAGTGTATGTCTTTGTTACTTTGTGGAAGTGTGTGTCTGTGTTACTGGGTATCAGTGTATGTTTTTGTGACTTGGTGTCAGTGTATGTCTGTGTTACTTGGTGTAAGTATGTGTCTTTGTTACTTGGTGTAAGTGTATGTCTGTGTTACTGGGTATCAGTGTATGTCTTTGTTACTTGGTGTAAGTGTGTCTGTGTTACTGTGTATCAGTGTATGTCTTTGTTACTTGGTGGCAGTGTATGTCAAAATACTTGGTGTAAGTGTGTGTCTGCGTTGCTGGGTGTCAGTGTATGTCTGTGTTACTTGGTGTAAGTATGTGTCTTTGTTACTTGGTGTCTGTGTATGTCTTTGTTACAGGGTGTCAGTATGTGTCTGTGTTCCTGGGTATCAGTGTATGTCTTTGTTACTGGGTGTCAGTGTGTGTCTTTGTGATTTGGTGTCAGTGTATCTCTGTGTTACTTGGTGTAAGTCTGTGTCGTTGTTACTTGGTGTCCGTGTGTGCCTGTGTTACTGGGTATCAGTGTATGTCTTTGTTACTTGGTGTAAGTGTGTGTCTGTGTTACTGGGTGTCAGTGTGTTTCTGTGTTACTTGGTGTAATTCTGTGTCTTTGTTACTTGGTGTCCGTGTGTGTCTGTGTTACTGGGTGTCAGTGTATGTCTTTGTTACTGGGTGTCAGTGTATGTCTTTTTTACTTGGTGTAAGTGTGTGTCTGTGTTACTGGGTGTCAGTGAGTGTCTGTGTTACTTGGTGTAAGTGTGTGTCTCTGTTGCTGGGTATCAGTGTATGTCTTTGTGACTTGGTGTCAGTGTATGTCTTTGTTACTGGTTGTCAGTGTGTGTCTTTGTGACTTGGTGTCAGTGTATTTCTTTGTTACGTGGCGTAAGTGTGTGTCTGTGTTACTGGGTATCAGTGTATGTATTTGTTACTTGGTGTCAGTGTATGTCAAAATACTTGGTGTAAGTGTATGTCTTTGTTACTTGGTGTAATTGTCTGTCTTTGTTACTTGGTGTAAGTGTATGTCTTTGTTACATGGTGTCAGTGTATGTCTTTGTTACTTGGTGTCAGTGTGAGTCTGTGTTACTGGGTATCAGTGTATGTCTTTGTGACTTAGTATCAGTGTATGTCTTTGTTACTGTTTATTAGTATTTCTCTGTGTTGCTGGGTGTCAGTGTTTGTTTGTTTGTGTTACTGGGTGTCAGTGTATGTCTTTTTTACTTGGTGTAAGTGTGTGTCTGTGTTCCTGGGTATCAGTGTCTGTCTTTGTTACTTGGTGTAAGTGTATAACTTTGTATCATGGTGTAATTGTATGTCTTTGTTACTTGGTGTCAGTGTATGTCTGTGCTACTTGGTGTAAGTGTATGTCTTTGTTGCTTGGTGTAAGTGTGCGTCTGTGTTACTTGGTGTAAGTGTGTGTCTTTCTTACTTGGTGACCGTGTGTGTCTTTGGTACTGGGGGTCAGTGTATGTCTTTGTTACTTGGTGTAAGTGTGTGTCTGTGTTACTGGGTATCAGTGTCTGTCTTTGTTACTTGGTGTAAGTGTGTGTCTGTGTTACTGGGTATCAGTGCATGTCTTTGTTACTTAGTGTCAGTGTATGTCTGTGTTACTTGGTGTAAGTGTGTGTCTGTGTTACTGGGTATCAGTGTATGTCATTGTGACTTGGTGTCAGTGTATGTCAAAATACTTGGTGTAAGTGTATGTCTTTGTTACTTGGTGTAATGGTCTGTCTTTGTTACTTGGTGTCAGTGTATGTGTGTGTTACTGGGTGTCAGTGTGTGTCTGTGTTACTTGGTGCAAGTGTGTGTCTTTGTTACTTGGTGTCCGTGTTTGTCTGTGTTACTGGGTGTCAGTGTATGTCTTTGTTACTGGGTGTCAGTGTATATCTTTGTTACTTGGTGTAAGTGTGTCTCTGTGTTACTGGGCATCAGTGTATGTCTTTGTTACTTGGTGTCAGTGTATGTCTGTGTTCCTTGGTGAAAGTGTATGTCTGCGTTACTGGGTATCAGTGTATGTCTTTGTGACTTCGTGTCAGTGTATGTCTTTGTTACTTGGTGTCAGTGTGTGTCTTTGTGACTTGGTGTCAGTGTATGTCTTTGTTACTTGGTGTAAGTGTGTGTCTGTGTTACTGGGTATCAGTGTATGTCTTTGTTACTTGGTGTCAGTGTATGTCAAAATACTTGGTGTAAGTGTATGTCTTTGTTACTTGGTGTCAGTGTATGTCTTTGTTACTTGGTGTAAGTGTGTGTCTTTGTTACTTCGTGTCAGGGTATGTCTTTGTTACTTGGTGTAAGTGTGTGTCTTTGTTACTTGGTGTCATTGTATGTGTTTGTGACTTGGTGTCAGTGGATGTATTTGTTACTGGGTGTCACTGTATGTCTTTGTTACTTGGTATAAGTGTATGTCAAAATACTTGGTGTAAGTGTATTTCTTTGTTAATTGGTGTAAGTGTATGTCTTTGTTACTTGGTGTAAGTGTGTGTCTGTGTTACTGGGTATCAGTGTCTGTCTTTGTTACTTGGTGTCAGTGTATGTCTGTGTTACTTGTTGAAAGTGTGTGTCTGCGTTACTGGGTATCAGTGTATGTCTTTGTGACTTGGTGTCAGTGTATGTCTTTGTTACTTGGTGTCAGTGTGTGTCTTTGTGACTTGGTGTCAGTGTATGTCTTTGTTACTTGGTGTAAGTTTGTGTCTGTGTTACTGGGTATCAGTGTCTGTCTTTGTTACTTGGTGTCAGTGTGTGTCTGTGTTACTGGGTATCAGTGTATGTCTTTGTTACTTGGTGTCAGTGTATGTCAAAATACTTGGTGTAAGTGTATGTCTTTGTTACTTGGTGTCAGTGTATGTCTTTGTTACATGGTGTAAGTGTGTGTCTTTGTTACATGGTGTCCGTGTGTGTCTGTGTTACTGGGTGTCAGTGTATGTATTTGTTACTGTTTGTCAGTGTATGTCTTTGTTACTTGGTGTCCGTGTATGTCTTTGATACTTGGTGTAATTGTGTGTCTGTGCATCAGTGTATGTCTGTGTTACTGGGAGTCAGTGTGTGTCTGTGTTACTGGGGGTCAGTGTGTGTTTCTAACTGGGTGTCAGTGTGTGTCTGTGTGACTGGATATCAGTGTATGTCTTTGTTACTTGATGTCAGTGTATGTGTTTGTGACTTGGTGTCAGTGTATGTCTTTGATACTTGGTGTAATTGTGTGTCTGTGTTACTGGGTATCAGTGTATGTCTGTGTTACTGGGGGTCAGTGTGTGTCTGTGTTACTGGGGGTCATTGTGTGTTTCAAACTGGGTGTCAGTGTGTGTCTCTGTTCTTGGGTGTCAGTGTATGTCTTTGTTACTTGGTGTAAGTGTATGTCTTTGTTACTTGGTGTCATTGTATGTGTTTGTGACTTGGTGTCAGTGGATGTCTTTGTTACTGGGTGTCACGGTATGTCTTTGTTACTTGGTGTAAGTGTATGTCAAAATACTTGGTGTAAGTTTATGTCTTTGTTACTTCGTGTCAGGGTATGTCTTTGTTACTTGGTGTAAGTGTGTGTCTTTGTTACTTGGTGTCAGTGTGTGCCGGTGTTCCTGGGTGTCAGTGTATGACTTTGTTACTTGGTGTAAGTGTATGTCTTTGTTACTTGGTGTCATTGTACGTGTTTGTAACTTGGTGTCAGTGGATGTCATTGTTACTGGGTGTCACTGTATGTCTTTGTTACTTGGTGTAAGTGTATGTCAAAATACTTGGTATAAGTGTATGTCTGTGTTACTTGGTGTAAGTGTATGTCTTTGTTACTTGGTGTAAGTGTGTGTCTGTGTTACTGGGTATCAGTGTCTGTCTTTGTTACTTGGTGTCAGTGTATGTCTGTGATACTTGGTGAAAGTGTGTGTCTGTGTTACTGGGTATCAGTGTATGTCTTGGTGACTTGGTGTCAGTGTATGTCTTTGTTACTTGGTGTCAGTGTGTGACTTTGTGACTTGGTGTCAGTGTATGTCTTTATTACTTGGTGTAAGTGTGTGTCTGTGTTACTGGATATCAGTGTATGTCTTTGTTACTTGTTGTCAGTGTATGTCAAAATACTTGGTGTAAGTGTATGTCTTTGTTACTTCGTGTCAGGGTATGTCTTTGTTACTTGGTGTAAGTGTGTGTCTTTGTCACTTGGTGTCAGTGTGTGCCAGTGTTCCTGGGTTTCAGTGTATGTCTTTGTTACTTGGTGTAAGTGTATGTCTTTGTTACTTGGTGTCATTGTATGTGTTTGTGACTTGGTGTCAGTGGATGTCTTTGTTACTGGGTGTCACTGTATGTCTTTGTTACTTGGTGTAAGTGTATGTCAAAATGCTTGGTGTAAGTGCATGTCTGTGTTACTTGGTGTAATTGTTTGTCTTTGTTACTTGGTGTAAGTGTGCGTCTGTGTTACTGGGTATCAGTGTATGTCTTTGTTACTTGGTGTCAGTGTCTGTCTTTGATACTTGGTGTAAGTGTGTGTCTGTGTTACTGGGTATCAGTGTATGTCTGTGTTACTGGGGGTCAGTGTGTGTCTGTGTTACTGGGTATCAGCGTATGTCTTTGTTACTTGGTGTCAGTGTATGTGTTTGTGACTTGGTGTCATTGTATGTCTTTGTTACTGGCTTTCAGTGTATGTCTTTGTTACTTGGTGTAAGTGTATGTTTTTGTTACTTGGTGTCAGTGTATGTCTTTGTTACTTGGTGTCAGTGTATGTCTGTGTTACTTGGTGTAAGTGTGTGTCTTTGTTTCTTGGTGTAAGTGTGTGTCTTTGTTACTTGGTGTAAGTGTATTTCTTTGTTACTTGGTGTCAGTGTATGTCTTTGTTACTTGGTGTCAGTGTGTTGTGTTACTTGGTGTAAGTGTGTGTCTGTGTTACTTGGTGTCAGTGTATGTCTTTGTTACTTGGTGTCAGTGTATGTCTTTGTTACTTGGTGTCAGTGTGTTGTGTTACTGGGTGTCAGTGTGTGACTGTGTTACTTGGTGTAAGTGTGTGTCTTTGATACTTGGTGTAATTGTGTGTCTGTGTTACTGGGTATCAGTGTATGTCTGTGTTACTGGGGGTCAGTGTGTGTCTGTGTTACTGTGGTCAGTGTGTGTTTCTAACTGGGTGTCAGTGTGTATCTGTGTTACTGGGTATCAGTGTATGTCTTTGTTACTTGGTGTAAGTGTATGTCTTTGTTACTTGGTGTCAGTGTACGTGTTTGTGACTTGGTGTCATTCTATGTCTTTGTTACTGGGTGTCAGTGTATGTCTTTGTTTCTTGGTGTAAGTGTATGTCAAAATACTTGGTGTAATTGTATGTCTTTGTTACTTGGTGTAAGTGTATTTTTTTGTTACTTGGTGTCAGTGTATGTCTTTGTTACTTGGTGTCAGTGTATGTCTTTGTTACTTGGTGTCAGTGTATGTCTATGTTTATTGGTGTAGGTGTGTGTCTTTGTTACTTGGTGTCAGTGTATGTCTTTGTTACTTGGTGTAGGTGTGTGTCTTTGTTACTTGGTGTAAGTGTGTGTCTGTGTTAATGGGTATCAGTGTATGTCTTTGTTACTTTGTGTCAGTGTATGTCTATGTTAATTGGTGTAGGTGTGTGTCTTTGTTACTTGGTGTAAGTGTGTGTCTGTGTTCCTGAGTATCAGTGTATGTCTTTGTTACTTGGTGTCAGTGTAAGTCTGTGTTACTTGGTGTAAGTGTCTGTCTGTGTTACTTGGTGTAAGTCTGTGTCTTTGTTACTTGGTGTCCGTGTGTGTCTGTGTTACTGGGTGTCAGTGTATGTCTTTGTTACTGGGTATCAGTGTATGTCTTTGTTACTTGGTGTCAGTGTATGTCTTTGTTACTGGGTGTCAGTGTGTGTCTTTGCGACTTGGTGTCAGTGTATGTCTGTGTTACTTGGTGTAAGTTTGTGTCTGTGTTACTGGGTATCAGTGTATGTCATTGTTACTTGGTGTCAGTGTATGTCCGTGTTACTTGGTGTAAGTGTGTGTCTGTGTTACTTGGTGTAAGTCTGTGTCTTTGTTACTTGGAGTCCGTGTGTGTCTGTGTTACTGGGTGTCAGTGTATGTCTTTGTTACTGGGTATCAGTGCATGTCTTTGTTACTTGATGTCAGTGTATGTCTTTGTTACTGGGTGTCAGTGTGTGTCTTTGCGACTTGGTGTCAGTGTATGTCTGTGTTACTTGGTGTAAGTGTGTGTCTGTGTTACTGTGTATCAGTGTATGTCTTTGTTACTTGCTGTCCGTGTGTGTCTGTGTTACTGGGTGTCAGTGCATGTCTTTGTTACTTGGTGTCAGTGTATATCTGTGTTACTTGGTGTAAGTGTGTGTCTTTGTTACTTGGTGTAATTGTATGTCTTTGTTACTTGGTATCAGTGTATGTCTGTGTTACTTGGTGTAAGTGTATTTCTTTGTTACTGGGTATCAGTGTATGTCTTTGTTATTTGGTGTCAGAGTATTTCTGTGTTACTTGGTGTAAGTGCGTGTCTGTGTTACTGGGTATCAGTGTATGTCTTTGTTACTTGGTGTCAGTGTATGGCTGTGTTACTTGGTGTAAGTTTGTGTCTGTGTTGCTGGGTATCAGTGTATGTCTGTGTTACTTGGTGTAAGTGTATTTCTTTGTTACTTGGTGTAAGTGTGTGTCTGTGTTACTTGGTGTAAGTGTGTGGCTATGTTCCAGGATAACAGTGTATGTCTTTGTTACTTGGTGTCAGTGTATGTCTGTGTTACTTGGTGTAAGTGTGTGTCTGTGTTACTGGGTATCAGTGTATGTCTTTGTTACTTGGTGTCAGTGTATGACTGTGTTGCTTGGTGTAAGTTTGTGTCTGTGTTACTGGGTGTCAGTGTGTGTCTGTGTTACTTGGTGTAAGTGTGTGTCTTTGTTACTTGGTGTCCGTGTGTGTCCGTGTTACTGGGTGTCAGTATATGTCTTTGTTACTGGGTGTCAGTGTATGTCTTTGTTACTTGGTGTAAGTGTGTGTCTGTGTTACTGGGTATCAGTGTCTGTCTTTGCTATTTGGTGTAAGTGAGTGTCTGTGTTACTGGGTATCAGTGTCTGTCTTTGTTACTTGGTGTCAGTGTATGTCTGTGTTACTTGGTGTAAGTGTGTGTCTTTGTTACTTGGTGTAAGTATATGTCTTTGTTACTTTGTGTCAGTGTATGTTTTTGTTACTTGGTGTGATTGTATGTCTGTGTTACTGGGTATCAGTATATGTGTTTGTGACTTGGTATCAGTGTATGTCTTTGTTACTGGTTGTCAGTGTGTGTCTGTGTTACTGGGTATCAGTGTATGTCTTTGTGACTTGGTATCAGTGTATGTCTTTGTTACTGGGTGTCAGTGTGTGTTGTGTTACTGGGTATCTGTGTATGTCTTTGTGACTTGTTATCAGTGTATGTCTTTGTTACTGGGTGTCAGTGTGTGTCTGTGTTCCAGGGTATCATTGTATGTCTTTGGGACTTGGTGTCAGTGTATGTCTTTGTTACTTGGTGTCAGTGTGTGTCTTTGTGACTTGGTGTCAGTGTTTGTCTGTGATACTGTTTATTAGTGTATCTCTGTGTTACCGGGTGTCAGTGTGTGTTTGCTTGTGTTACTGGGTGTCAGTGTATTTCTTTGTTACTTGGTGTAACTGTGTGTCTCTGTTTCTGGGTATCAGTGTCTGTCTTTGTTACTTTGTGTAAGTGTGTGTCTTTGTTACTTGGTGTAATTGTATGTCTTTGTTACTTGGTGTAAGTGTGTGTCTGTGTTATTTGGTATAAGTGTGTGTCTGTGTTCCTGGGTATCAGTGTATGTCTTTGTTAGTTGGTGTCAGTGTATGTCTGTGTTAGTTGGTGTACGTGTGTGTCTGTGTTACTGGGTATCAGTGTATGTCTTTGTTTCTTGGTGTCAGTGTATGACTGTGTTACTTGGTGTAAGTGTGTGTCTGTGTTACTGGGTGTCTTTGTGTGTCTATGTTACTTGGTGTAAGTGTGCGTCTTTGTTACTTGGTGTCCGTGTGTGTCTGTGTTACTGGGTGTCAGAGTATGTCTTTGTTACTTGGTGTCAGTGTATATCTGTGTTACTTGGTGTAGGTCTGCGTCTTTGTTACTTGGTGTAATTGTATGTCTTTGTTACTTGGTGTCAGTGTATGTCTGTGTTACTTGGTGTAAGTGTATGTCTTTGTTACTTGGTGTAAGTGTGTCTTTGTGTTACTTGGTGTAAGTGTGTGTCTGTGTTCCTGGTTATCAGTGTATGTCTTTGTTACTTGGTGTCAGTGTATGTCTGTGTTACTTGGTGTAAGTGTGTGTCTGTGTTTCTGGGTATCAGTGTATGTCTTTGTTACTTGGTGTCAGTGTATGTCTGTGTTGCTTGGTGTAAGTGAGTGTCTGCGTTACTTGGTGTAATTGTGTGTCTTTGTTACTTGGTGTCCGTGTGTGTCTGTGTTACTGGGTGTCAGTGTATGTCTTTGTTCCTGGGTGTCAGTGTATGTCTTTGTTAGTTGGTGTAAGTGTGTGTCTGTGTTACTGGGTATCAGTGTCTGTCTTTGTTACCTGGTGTAAGTATGTGCCTGTGTTACTGGGTATCAGTGTATGTCTTTGTTACTTGGTGTCTGTGTATGTCTGTGTTAATTTTTGTGAGTGTGTGTCTGTGTTACTGGGTATCAGTGTATGTCTTTGTGACTTGGTAACAGTGTATGTCTTTGTTACTGGGTGTCATTGTGTGTCTTTGTGACTTGGTGTCAGTGTATGTCTTTGTTACTTGGTGTAAGTGTGTGTCTGTGTTACTGGGTATCAGTGTATGTCTTTGTTAATTGGTGTCAGTGTATGTCAAAATACTTGGTGTCAGTGTATGTCTTTGTTACTTGGTGTAATTGTCTGTCTTTGTTACCTGGTGTAAGTGAATGTCTTTGTAACTTGGTGTCAGTGTATGTATTTGTTACTTGGTGTCAGTGTATGTCTGTGTTACTTGGTGTCAGTGTGTGTCTTTGTTACTTGGTGTATGTGTATGCCTTTGTTACTTGGTGTCTGTGTATGTCTTTGTTACTGGGTGTCAGTGTATGTCTTTGTTACTTGGTGTCAGTGTATGTCTGTGTTACTTGGTGTCAGTGTGTGCCTTTGTTACTTGGTGTCTGTGTATGTCTTTGTTACAGGGTGTCAGTGTGTGTCTGTGTTCCTGGGTATCAGTGTATGTCTTTGTGACTTGGTGCCAGTGTATGTCTTTGTTACTGGGTGTCAGTGTGTGTCTTTGTGACTTGGTGTCAGTGTACCTCTGTGTTACTTGTTGTAAGTCTGTGTCGTTGTTACTTGGTGTCCGTGTGTGCCTGTGTTACTGGGTATCAGTGTATGTCTTTGTTACTTGGTGTAAGTGTGTGTCTGTGTTACTGGGTGTCAGTGTGTTTCTGTGTTACTTGGTGTAAGTCTGTGTCTTTGTTACTTGGTGTCCGTGTGTGTCTGTGTTACTGGGTGTCAGTGTATGTCGTTGTTACTGGGTGTCAGTGTATGTCTTTTTTACTTGGTGTAAGTGTGTGTCTGTGTTACTGGGTGTCAGTGTGTGTCTGTGTTACTTGGTGTAAGTCTGTGTCTCTGTTACTGGGTATCAGTGTATGTCTTTGTGACTTGGTGTCAGTGTATGTCTTTGTTACTGGTTGTCAGTGTGTGTCTTTGTGACTTGGTGTCAGTGTATATCTTTGTTACGTGGCGTAAGTGTGTGTCTGTGTTACTGGGTATCAGTGTCTGTCTTTGTTACTTGGTGTAAGTATGTGACTGTGTTACTGGGTATCAGTGTATGTCTTTGTTACTTGGTGTCTGTGTATGTCTGTGTTACTTGGTGTGAGTGTGTGTCTGTGTTACTGGGTATCAGTGTATGTCTTTGTGACTTGGTAACAGTGTATGTCTTTGTTACTGGGTGTCATTGTGTGTCTTTGTGACTTGGTGTCAGTGTATGTCTTTGTTACTTGGTGTAAGTGTGTGTCTGTGTTACTGGGTATCAGTGTATGTCTTTGTTAATTGGTGTCAGTGTATGTCAAAATACTTGGTGTCAGTGTATGTCTTTGTTACTTGGTGTAATTGTCTGTCTTTGTTACTTGGTGTAAGTGAATGTCTTTGTAACTTGGTGTCAGTGTATGTATTTGTTACTTGGTGTCAGTGTATGTCTGTGTTACTTGGTGTCAGTGTGTGTCTTTGTTACTTGGTGTATGTGTATGCCTTTGTTACTTGGTGTCTGTGTATGTCTTTGTTACTGGGTGTCAGTGTATGTCTTTGTTACTTGGTGTCAGTGTATGTCTGTGTTACTTGGTGTCAGTGTGTGCCTTTGTTACTTGGTGTCTGTGTATGTCTTTGTTACAGGGTGTCAGTGTGTGTCTGTGTTCCTGGGTATCAGTGTATGTCTTTGTGACTTGGTGCCAGTGTATGTCTTTGTTACTGGGTGTCAGTGTGTGTCTTTGTGACTTGGTGTCAGTGTATCTCTGTGTTACTTGTTGTAAGCCTGTGTCGTTGTTACTTGGTGTCCGTGTGTGCCTGTGTTACTGGGTATCAGTGTATGTCTTTGTTACTTGGTGTAAGTGTGTGTCTGTGTTACTGGGTGTCAGTGTGTTTCTGTGTTACTTGGTGTAAGTCTGTGTCTTTGTTACTTGGTGTCCGTGTGTGTCTGTGTTACTGGGTGTCAGTGTATGTCGTTGTTACTGGGTGTCAGTGTATGTCTTTTTTACTTGGTGTAAGTGTGTGTCTGTGTTACTGGGTGTCAGTGTGTGTCTGTGTTACTTGGTGTAAGTCTGTGTCTCTGTTACTGGGTATCAGTGTATGTCTTTGTGACTTGGTGTCAGTGTATGTCTTTGTTACTGGTTGTCAGTGTGTGTCTTTGTGACTTGGTGTCAGTGTATATCTTTGTTACGTGGCGTAAGTGTGTGTCTGTGTTACTGGGTATCAGTGTCTGTCTTTGTTACTTGGTGTAAGTATGTGACTGTGTTACTGGGTATCAGTGTATGTCTTTGTTACTTGGTGTCTGTGTATGTCTGTGTTACTTGGTGTGAGTGTGTGTCTGTGTTACTGGGTATCAGTGTATGTCTTTGTGACTTGGTATCAGTGTATGTCTTTGTTACTGGGTGTCATTGTGTGTCTTTGTGACTTGGTGTCAGTGTATGTCTTTGTTACTTGGTGTAAGTGTGTGTCTGTGTTACTGGGTATCAGTGTATGTCTTTGTTACTTGGTGTCAGTGTATGTCAAAATACTTGGTGTCAGTGTATGTCTTTGTTACTTGGTGTAATTGTCTGTCTTTGTTACTTGGTGTAAGTGAATGTCTTTGTAACTTGGTGTCAGTGTATGTCTTTGTTACTTGGTGTCAGTGTATGTCTGTGTTACTTGGTGTCAGTGTGTGTCTTTGTTACTTGGTGTAAGTGTATGCCTTTGTTACTTGGTGTCTGTGTATGTCTTTGTTACTGGGTGTCAGTGTATGTCTTTGTTACTTGGTGTCAGTGTATGTCTGTGTTACTTGGTGTAAGTGTGTGTCTTTGTTACTTGGTGTAAGTATATGTCTTTGTTACTTTGTGTCAGTGTATGTTTTTGTTACTTGGTGTGATTGTATGTCTGTGTTACTGGGTATCAGTATATGTCTTTGTGACTTGGTATCAGTGTATGTCTTTGTTACTGGGTGTCAGTGTGTGTCTGTGTTACTGGGTATCAGTGTATGTCTTTGTGACTTGGTATCAGTGTATGTCTTTGTTACTGGGTGTCAGTGTGTGTTGTGTTACTGGGTATCTGTGTATGTCTTTGTGACTTGTTATCAGTGTATGTCTTTGTTACTGGGTGTCAGTGTGTGTCTGTGTTCCAGGGTATCATTGTATGTCTTTGGGACTTGGTGTCAGTGTATGTCTTTGTTACTTGGTGTCTGTGTATGTCTTTGTTACAGGGTGTCAGTATGTGTCTGTGTTCCTGGGTATCAGTGTATGTCTTTGTGACTTGGTGTCAGTGTATGTCTTTGTTACTGGGTGTCAGTGTGTGTCTTTGTGACTTGGTGTCAGTGTATCTCTGTGTTACTTGGTGTAAGTCTGTGTCGTTGTTACTTGGTGTCCGTGTGTGCCTGTGTTACTGGGTATCAGTGTATGTCTTTGTTACTTGGTGTAAGTGTGTGTCTGTGTTACTGGGTGTCAGTGTGTTTCTGTGTTACTTGGTGTAAGTCTGTGTCTTTGTTACTTGGTGTCCGTGTGTGTCTGTGTTACTGGGTGTCAGTGTATGTCTTTGTTACTGGGTGTCAGTGTATGTCTTTTTTACTTGGTGTAAGTGTGTGTCTGTGTTACTGGGTGTCAGTGGGTGTCTGTGTTACTTGGTGCAAGTGTGTGTCTCTGTTACTGGGTATCAGTGTATGTCTTTGTGACCTGGTGTCAGTGTATGTCTTTGTTACTGGTTGTCAGTGTGTGTCTTTGTGACTTGGTGTCAGTGTATGTCTTTGTTACGTGGCGTAAGTGTGTGTCTGTGTTACTGGGTACAAGTGTATGTATTTGTTACTTGGTGTCAGTGTATGTCAAAATACTTGGTGTAAGTGTATGTCTTTGTTACTTGGTGTAATTGTCTGTCTTTGTTACTTGGTGTAAGTGTATGTCTTTGTTACATGGTGTCAGTGTATGTCTTTGTTACTTGGTGTCAGTGTGAGTCTGTGTTACTGGGTATCAGTGTATGTCTTTGTGACTTAGTATCAGTGTATGTCTTTGTGACTTGGTGTCAGTGTATGTCTTTGTTACTGGGTCTCAGTGTGTGTCTGTGTTACTTGGTGTCAGTGTTTGTCTTTGTTACTGTTTATTAGTGTTTCTCTGTGTTACTGGGTGTCAGTGTGTGCTTGTTTGTGTTACTGTTTGTCAGTGTATGTCTTTGTTACTTGGTGTAAGTGTGTGTCTGTGTTACTGGGTATCAGTGTCTGTCTTTGTTACTTGGTGTAAGTGTGTGTCCTTGTTACTTGGTGTAATTGTATGTCTGTGTTACTTGGTGTAAGTGTGTGTCTGTGTCACTGGGTATCAGTGTATGTCTTTGTTACTTGGTGTCAGTGTATGTCTGTGTTACTTGGTGTAAGTGTGTGTCTGTGTTGCTGGGTGTCAGTGTATGTCTGTGTTACTTGGTGTAAGTGTGTGTCTGTGTTACTGGGTGTCAGTGTCTGTCTTTGTTACTTGGTGTAAGAGTGTGTCATTGTTACTTGGTGTCTGTGTATGTCTTTGTTACCTGGAGTCTGTGTGTGTCTGTGTTACTCTGTATCAGTGTATGTCTTTCTGACTTGGTATCAGTGTATGTCTTTGTTACTGGGTGTCAGTGTGTGTCTGTGTTACTGGGTATCAGTGTATGTCTTTGTGAATTGGTATCAGTGTATGTCTTTGTTAATGGGTGTCAGTGTGTGTCTGTGTTACTGGGTATCAGTGTATGTCTTTGTGAATTGGTATCAGTCTATGTCTTTGTTAAAGGGTGTCAGTGTGTGTCTGTGTTCCTGGGAATCAGTGTATGTCTTTGTGGCTTGGTGTCAGTGTATGTCTTTGTTACTGGGTGTCAGTGTGTGTCTTTGTGACTTGGTGTCAGTGTATGTCTGTGTTACTTGGTGTAAGTGTGTGTCTGTGTTACTGGATATCAGTGTATGTCTTTGTTACTTGGTGTCAGTGCATGTCTTTGTTACTGTTTATTAGTATTTCTCTGTGTTACTGGGTGTCAGTGTGTGTTTGTTTGTGCTACTGGGTGTCAGTGTATGTCTTTTTTACTTGGTGTAAGTGTGTGTCTGTGTTCCTGGGTATCAGTGTCTGTCTTTGTTACTTGGTGTAAGTGTATAACTTTGTATCATGGTGTAATTGTATGTCTTTGTTACTTGGTGTAAGTGTGTGTCTGTGTTACTGAGTATCAGTGTATGTCTTTGTTACTTGGTGGCAGTGTATGTCAAAATACTTGGTGTAAGTGTGTGTCTGTGTTGCTGGGTGTCAGTGTATGTCTGTGTTACTTGGTGTAAGTATGTGTCTTTGTTACTTGGTGTAAGTGTATGTCTGTGTTACTGGGTATCAGTGTATGTCTTTGTTACTTGGTGTCCGTGTGTGTCTGTGTTACTGGGTGTCAGTGTATGTCTTTGTTACTGGGTGTCAGTGTGTGTTTGTGTTACTTGGTGTAAGTGTGTGTCGTTTTTACTTGGTGTCCATGTGTGTCTGTGTTACTGGGTGTCAGTGTATGTCTTTGTTACTGGGTGTCAGTGTATGTCTTTGTTACTTGGTGTAAGTGTGTGTCTGTGTTACTGGGTATCAGTGTGTGTCTTTGTTACTTCGTGTAAGTTTGTGTCTGTGTTACAGGCTGTCAGTGTATGTCTTTGTTACTTGGTGTCCATGTGTGTCTGTGTTACTGGGTGTCAGTGTATGTCTTTGTTACTTGGTGTAAGTGTGTGTCTGTGTTGCAGTGTGTCAGTGTATGTCTGTGTTACTTGGTGTAAGTGTATGTCTTTGTTAATTGGTGTAAGTGTGCGTCTGTGTTACTGGGTATCAATGTATATCTTTGTTACTTGGTGTTAGCGTATGTCTTTGTTACTTGGTGTAAGTGTGCGTCCGTGTTACTGGGTATCAGTGTATGTCTTTGTTACTTGGTGTCAGTGCGTGTCTGTGTTTCTTGGTGTCAGTGTGTTTGTTTTTGTTACTGGGTGTCAGTGTGTGTCTGAGTTTCTTGGTGTAAGTTTGTCTCTTTGTTACTGGGTGTCAGTGTATGTCTTTGTTACTTGGTGTCCGTGTGCGCCTGTGTTTCTGGGTATCAGTGTATGTCTTTGTTACTTGGTGTAAGTGTGTGTCTGTGTTACTGGGTCTCAGTGTGTGTCTGTGTTACTTGGTGTCAGTGTTTGTCTTTGTTACTGTTTATTAGTGTTTCTCTGTGTTACTGGGTGTCAGTGTGTGCTTGTTTGTGTTACTGTTTGTCAGTGTATGTCTTTGTTACTTGGTGTAAGTGTGTGTCTGTGTTACTTTGTGTAATTGTATGTCTGTGTTACTTGGTGTAAGTGTGTGTCTGTGTCACTGGGTATCAGTGTATGTCTTTGTTACTTGGTGTCAGTGTATGTCTGTGTTACTTGGTGTAAGTGTGTGTCTGTGTTGCTGGGTGTCAGTGTATGTCTGTGTTACTTGGTGTAAGTGTGTGTCTGTGTTACTGGGTGTCAGTGTCTGTCTTTGTTACTTGGTGTAAGAGTGTGTCATTGTTACTTGGTGTCTGTGTATGTCTTTGTTACCTGGAGTCTGTGTGTGTCTGTGTTACTCTGTATCAGTGTATGTCTTTCTGACTTGGTATCAGTGTATGTCTTTGTTACTGGGTGTCAGTGTGTGTCTGTGTTACTGGGTATCAGTGTATGTCTTTGTGAATTGGTATCAGTGTATGTCTTTGTTAATGGGTGTCAGTGTGTGTCTGTGTTACTGGGTATCAGTGTATGTCTTTGTGAATTGGTATCAGTCTATGTCTTTGTTAAAGGGTGTCAGTGTGTGTCTGTGTTCCTGGGTATCAGTGTATGTCTTTGTGACTTGGTGTCAGTGTATGTCTTTGTTACTGGGTGTCAGTGTGTGTCTTTGTGACTTGGTGTCAGTGTATGTCTGTGTTACTTGGTGTAAGTGTGTGTCTGTGTTACTGGATATCAGTGTATGTCTTTGTTACTTGGTGTCAGTGCATGTCTTTGTTACTGTTTATTAGTATTTCTCTGTGTTGCTGGGTGTCAGTGTGTGTTTGATTGTGTTACTGGGTGTCAGTGTATGTCTTTTTACTTGGTGTAAGTGTGTGTCTGTGTTCCTGGGTATCAGTGTCTGTCTTTGTTACTTGGTGTAAGTGTATAACTTTGTATCATGGTGTAATTGTATGTCTTTGTTACTTGGTGTCAGTGTATGTCTGTGCTACTTGGTGTAAGTGTATGTCTTTGTTGCTTGGTGTAAGTGTGTGTCTGTGTTACTTGGTGTAAGTGTGTGTCTGTGTTCCTGGGTATCATTGTATGTCTTGGTTACTTGGTGTCAGTGTATGTCTGTGTTACTTGGTGTAAGTGTGTGTCTGTGTTACTGGGTATCGGTGTATGTCTTTGTTACTTGGAGTCAGCGTATGTCTGTGTTACTTGGTGTAAGTGTGTGTCTGTGTTACTGAGTGTCAGTGTGTGTCTCTGTTACTTGGTGTAAGTGTGTGTCTTTGTTACTTGGTGACCGTGTGTGTCTGTGTTACTGGGTATCAGTGTATGTCTTTGTTACTTGTCGTAAGTGTGTGTCTGTGTTACTGGGTGTCAGTGTGTTTCTGTGTTACTTGGTGTAAGTCTGTGTCTTTGTTACTTGGTGTCCGTGTGTGTCTGTGTTACTGGGTGTCAGTGTATGTCTTTGTTACTGGGTGTCAGTGTATGTCTTTTTTACTTGGTGTAAGTGTGTGTCTGTGTTACTGGGTGTCAGTGGGTGTCTGTGTTACTTGGTGCAAGTGTGTGTCTCTGTTACTGGGTATCAGTGTATGTCTTTGTGACCTGGTGTCAGTGTATGTCTTTGTTACTGGTTGTCAGTGTGTGTCTTTGTGACTTGGTGTCAGTGTATGTCTTTGTTACGTGGCGTAAGTGTGTGTCTGTGTTACTGGGTACAAGTGTATGTATTTGTTACTTGGTGTCAGTGTATTTCAAAATACTTGGTGTAAGTGTATGTCTTTGTTACTTGGTGTAATTGTCTGTCTTTGTTACTTGGTGTAAGTGTATGTCTTTGTTACATGGTGTCAGTGTATGGCTTTGTTACTTGGTGTCAGTGTGAGTCTGTGTTACTGGGTATCAGTGTATGTCTTTGTGACTTAGTATCAGTGTATGTCTTTGTGACTTGGTGTCAGTGTATGTCTTTGTTACTTGGTGTAAGTGTGTGTCTGTGTCACTGGGTATCAGTGTATGTCTTTGTTACTTGGTGTCAGTGTATGTCTGTGTTACTTGGTGTAAGTGTGTGTCTGTGTTGCTGGGTGTCAGTGTATGTCTGTGTTACTTGGTGTAAGTGTGTGTCTGTGTTACTGGGTGTCAGTGTCTGTCTTTGTTACTTGGTGTAAGAGTGTGTCATTGTTACTTGGTGTCTGTGTATGTCTTTGTTACCTGGAGTCTGTGTGTGTCTGTGTTACTCTGTATCAGTGTATGTCTTTCTGACTTGGTATCAGTGTATGTCTTTGTTACTGGGTGTCAGTGTGTGTCTGTGTTACTGGGTATCAGTGTATGTCTTTGTGAATTGGTATCAGTGTATGTCTTTGTTAATGGGTGTCAGTGTGTGTCTGTGTTACTGGGTATCAGTGTATGTCTTTGTGAATTGGTATCAGTCTATGTCTTTGTTAAAGGGTGTCAGTGTGTGTCTGTGTTCCTGGGAATCAGTGTATGTCTTTGTGGCTTGGTGTCAGTGTATGTCTTTGTTACTGGGTGTCAGTGTGTGTCTTTGTGACTTGGTGTCAGTGTATGTCTGTGTTACTTGGTGTAAGTGTGTGTCTGTGTTACTGGATATCAGTGTATGTCTTTGTTACTTGGTGTCAGTGCATGTCTTTGTTACTGTTTATTAGTATTTCTCTGTGTTACTGGGTGTCAGTGTGTGTTTGTTTGTGCTACTGGGTGTCAGTGTATGTCTTTTTTACTTGGTGTAAGTGTGTGTCTGTGTTCCTGGGTATCAGTGTCTGTCTTTGTTACTTGGTGTAAGTGTATAACTTTGTATCATGGTGTAATTGTATGTCTTTGTTACTTGGTGTAAGTGTGTGTCTGTGTTACTGAGTATCAGTGTATGTCTTTGTTACTTGGTGGCAGTGTATGTCAAAATACTTGGTGTAAGTGTGTGTCTGTGTTGCTGGGTGTCAGTGTATGTCTGTGTTACTTGGTGTAAGTATGTGTCTTTGTTACTTGGTGTAAGTGTATGTCTGTGTTACTGGGTATCAGTGTATGTCTTTGTTACTTGGTGTCCGTGTGTGTCTGTGTTACTGGGTGTCAGTGTATGTCTTTGTTACTGGGTGTCAGTGTGTGTTTGTGTTACTTGGTGTAAGTGTGTGTCGTTTTTACTTGGTGTCCATGTGTGTCTGTGTTACTGGGTGTCAGTGTATGTCTTTGTTACTGGGTGTCAGTGTATGTCTTTGTTACTTGGTGTAAGTGTGTGTCTGTGTTACTGGGTATCAGTGTGTGTCTTTGTTACTTCGTGTAAGTTTGTGTCTGTGTTACAGGCTGTCAGTGTATGTCTTTGTTACTTGGTGTCCATGTGTGTCTGTGTTACTGGGTGTCAGTGTATGTCTTTGTTACTTGGTGTAAGTGTGTGTCTGTGTTGCAGTGTGTCAGTGTATGTCTGTGTTACTTGGTGTAAGTGTATGTCTTTGTTAATTGGTGTAAGTGTGCGTCTGTGTTACTGGGTATCAATGTATATCTTTGTTACTTGGTGTTAGCGTATGTCTTTGTTACTTGGTGTAAGTGTGCGTCCGTGTTACTGGGTATCAGTGTATGTCTTTGTTACTTGGTGTCAGTGCGTGTCTGTGTTTCTTGGTGTCAGTGTGTTTGTTTTTGTTACTGGGTGTCAGTGTGTGTCTGAGTTTCTTGGTGTAAGTTTGTCTCTTTGTTACTGGGTGTCAGTGTATGTCTTTGTTACTTGGTGTCCGTGTGCGCCTGTGTTTCTGGGTATCAGTGTATGTCTTTGTTACTTGGTGTAAGTGTGTGTCTGTGTTACTGGGTCTCAGTGTGTGTCTGTGTTACTTGGTGTCAGTGTTTGTCTTTGTTACTGTTTATTAGTGTTTCTCTGTGTTACTGGGTGTCAGTGTGTGCTTGTTTGTGTTACTGTTTGTCAGTGTATGTCTTTGTTACTTGGTGTAAGTGTGTGTCTGTGTTACTTTGTGTAATTGTATGTCTGTGTTACTTGGTGTAAGTGTGTGTCTGTGTCACTGGGTATCAGTGTATGTCTTTGTTACTTGGTGTCAGTGTATGTCTGTGTTACTTGGTGTAAGTGTGTGTCTGTGTTGCTGGGTGTCAGTGTATGTCTGTGTTACTTGGTGTAAGTGTGTGTCTGTGTTACTGGGTGTCAGTGTCTGTCTTTGTTACTTGGTGTAAGAGTGTGTCATTGTTACTTGGTGTCTGTGTATGTCTTTGTTACCTGGAGTCTGTGTGTGTCTGTGTTACTCTGTATCAGTGTATGTCTTTCTGACTTGGTATCAGTGTATGTCTTTGTTACTGGGTGTCAGTGTGTGTCTGTGTTACTGGGTATCAGTGTATGTCTTTGTGAATTGGTATCAGTGTATGTCTTTGTTAATGGGTGTCAGTGTGTGTCTGTGTTACTGGGTATCAGTGTATGTCTTTGTGAATTGGTATCAGTCTATGTCTTTGTTAAAGGGTGTCAGTGTGTGTCTGTGTTCCTGGGTATCAGTGTATGTCTTTGTGACTTGGTGTCAGTGTATGTCTTTGTTACTGGGTGTCAGTGTGTGTCTTTGTGACTTGGTGTCAGTGTATGTCTGTGTTACCTGGTGTAAGTGTGTGTCTGTGTTACTGGATATCAGTGTATGTCTTTGTTACTTGGTGTCAGTGCATGTCTTTGTTACTGTTTATTAGTATTTCTCTGTGTTGCTGGGTGTCAGTGTGTGTTTGATTGTGTTACTGGGTGTCAGTGTATGTCTTTTTACTTGGTGTAAGTGTGTGTCTGTGTTCCTGGGTATCAGTGTCTGTCTTTGTTACTTGGTGTAAGTGTATAACTTTGTATCATGGTGTAATTGTATGTCTTTGTTACTTGGTGTCAGTGTATGTCTGTGCTACTTGGTGTAAGTGTATGTCTTTGTTGCTTGGTGTAAGTGTGTGTCTGTGTTACTTGGTGTAAGTGTGTGTCTGTGTTCCTGGGTATCATTGTATGTCTTGGTTACTTGGTGTCAGTGTATGTCTGTGTTACTTGGTGTAAGTGTGTGTCTGTGTTACTGGGTATCGGTGTATGTCTTTGTTACTTGGAGTCAGCGTATGTCTGTGTTACTTGGTGTAAGTGTGTGTCTGTGTTACTGAGTGTCAGTGTGTGTCTCTGTTACTTGGTGTAAGTGTGTGTCTTTGTTACTTGGTGACCGTGTGTGTCTGTGTTACTGGGTATCAGTGTATGTCTTTGTTACTTGTCGTAAGTGTGTGTCTGTGTTACTGGGTGTCAGTGTGTTTCTGTGTTACTTGGTGTAAGTCTGTGTCTTTGTTACTTGGTGTCCGTGTGTGTCTGTGTTACTGGGTGTCAGTGTATGTCTTTGTTACTGGGTGTCAGTGTATGTCTTTTTTACTTGGTGTAAGTGTGTGTCTGTGTTACTGGGTGTCAGTGGGTGTCTGTGTTACTTGGTGCAAGTGTGTGTCTCTGTTACTGGGTATCAGTGTATGTCTTTGTGACCTGGTGTCAGTGTATGTCTTTGTTACTGGTTGTCAGTGTGTGTCTTTGTGACTTGGTGTCAGTGTATGTCTTTGTTACGTGGCGTAAGTGTGTGTCTGTGTTACTGGGTACAAGTGTATGTATTTGTTACTTGGTGTCAGTGTATTTCAAAATACTTGGTGTAAGTGTATGTCTTTGTTACTTGGTGTAATTGTCTGTCTTTGTTACTTGGTGTAAGTGTATGTCTTTGTTACATGGTGTCAGTGTATGGCTTTGTTACTTGGTGTCAGTGTGAGTCTGTGTTACTGGGTATCAGTGTATGTCTTTGTGACTTAGTATCAGTGTATGTCTTTGTGACTTGGTGTCAGTGTATGTCTTTGTTACTGGGTCTCAGTGTGTGTCTGTGTTACTTGGTGTCAGTGTTTGTCTTTGTTACTGTTTATTAGTGTTTCTCTGTGTCACTGGGTGTCAGTGTGTGCTTGTTTGTGTTACTGTTTGTCAGTGTATTTCTTTGTTACTTGGTGTAAGTGTGTGTCTGTGTTACTGGGTATCAGTGTCTGTCTTTGTTACTTGGTGTAAGTGTGTGTCCTTGTTACTTGGTGTAATTGTATGTCTGTGTAACTTGGTGTAAGTGTGTGTCTGTGTCACTGGGTATCAGTGTATGTCTTTGTTACTTGGTGTCAGTGTATGTCTGTGTTACTTGGTGTAAGTGTGTGTCTGTGTTGCTGGGTGTCAGTGTATGTCTGTGTTACTTGGTGTAAGTGTGTGTCTGTGTTACTGGGTGTCAGTGTCTGTCTTTGCTACTTGGTGTAAGAGTGTGTCATTGTTACTTGGTGTCTGTGTATGTCCTTGTTACCTGGAGTCTGTGTGTGTCTGTGTTACTCTGTATCAGTGTATGTCTTTCTGACTTGGTATCAGTGCATGTCTTTGTTACTGGGTGTCAGTGTGTGTCTGTGTTACTGGGTATCAGTGTATGTCTTTGTGAATTGGTATCAGTGTATGTCTTTGTTAATGGGTGTCAGTGTGTGTCTGTGTTACTGGGTTTCAGTGTATGTCTTTGTGAATTGGTATCAGTCTATGTCTTTGTTAAAGGGTGTCAGTGTGTGTCTGTGTTCCTGGGTATCAGTGTATGTCTTTGTGACTTGGTGTCAGTGTATGTCTTTGTTACTGGGTGTCAGTGTGTGTCTTTGTGACTTGGTGTCAGTGTATGTCTGTGTTACTTGGTGTAAGTGTGTGTCTGTGTTACTGGATATCAGTGTATGTCTTTGTTACTTGGTGTCAGTGCATGTCTTTGTTACTGTTTATTAGTATTTCTCTGTGTTACTGGGTGTCAGTGTGTGTTTGTTTGTGTTACTGGGTGTCAGTGTATGTCTTTTTTACTTGGTGTAAGTGTGTGTCTGTGTTCCTGGGTATCAGTGTCTGTCTTTGTTACTTGGTGTAAGTGTATAACTTTGTATCATGGTGTAATTGTATGTCTTTGTTACTTGGTGTCAGTGTATGTCTGTGCTACTTGGTGTAAGTGTATGTCTTTGTTACTTGGTGTAAGTGTGTGTCTGTGTTACTTGGTGTAAGTGTGTGTCTGTGTTCCTGGGTATCATTGTATGTCTTTGTTACTTGGTGTCAGTGTATGTCTGTGTTACTTGGTGTAAGTGTGTGTCTGTGTTACTGGGTATCGGTGTATGTCTTTGTTACTTGGAGTCAGCGTATGCCTGTGTTACTTGGTGTAAGTGTGTGTCTGTGTTACTGGGTGTTAGTGTATGTCTTTGTTACTGGGTGTCAGTGTATGTCTTTGTTACTTAGTGTAAGTGTGTGTCTGTGTTACTGGGTATCAGTGTCTGTCTTTGTTACTTGGTGTAAGTGTGTGTCTGTGTTACTTGGTGTCAGTGTGTGTCTGTGTTACTTGGTGTAAGTGCATGTCTTTGTTACTTGGTGTCAGTGTGTGTCTGTGTTACTGGGTATCAGTGTATGTCTTTGTGATTGGTATCAGTGTATGTCTTTGTTACTGGGTGTCAGTGTGTGTCTGTGTTACTGGGTATCAGTGTATGTCTTTGTGATTGGTATCAGTGTATGTCTTTGTTACTGGGTGTCAGTGTGTGTCTGTGTGACTTGCTATCAGTGTATGTCTTTGTTACTGGTTGTCAGTGTGTGTTTGTGTTCCTGGGTATCAGTGTATGTCTTTGTGACTTGGTGTCAGTGTATGTCTTTGTTACTGGGTGTCAGTGTTTGTCTTTGTGACTTGGTGTCAGTGTATGTCTTTGTTACTTGGTGTAAGTGTGTGTCTGTGATAATGGGTATCAGTGTAAGTCTTTGTGACTTGGTGTCAGTGTATGTCTGTGTTACTTGATGTAAGTGTGTGTCTGTGTTCCTGAGTATCAGTGTATGTCTTTGTTACTTGGAGTCAGTGTATGTCTTTGTTACTTTGTGGAAGTGTGTGTCTGTGTTACTTGGTATCAGTGTATGTTTTTGTGACTTGGTGTCAGTGTATGTCTTTGTTACTTGGTGTCAGTGTATGTCTGTGTTACTTGGTGTAAGTATGTGTCTTTGTTACTTGGTGTAAGTGTATGTCTGTGTTACTGGGTATCTGTGTATGTCTTTGTTACTTGGTGTAAGTGTGTGTCTGTGTTACTGAGTATCAGTGTATGTCTTTGTTACTTGGTGGCAGTGTAGGTCAAAATACTTGGTGTAAGTGTGTGTCTGTGTTGCTGGGTGTCAGTGTATGTCTGTGTTACTTGGTGTAAGTATGTGTCTTTGTTACTAGGTGTAAGTGTATGTCTGTGTTACTGGGTATCAGTGTATGTCTTTGTTACTTGGTGTCCGTGTGTGTCTGTGTTACTTGGTGTCAGTGTATGTCTTTGTTACTGGGTGTCAGTGTGTGTTTGTGTTACTTGGTGTAAGTGTGTGTCGTTTTTACTTGGTGTCCATGTGTGTCTGTGTTACTGGGTGTCAGTGTATGTCTTTGTTACTGGGTGTCAGTGTATGTCTTTGTTACTTGGTGTAAGTGTGTGTCTGTGTTACTGGGTATCAGTGTGTGTCTTTGTTACTTGGTGTAAGTTTGTGTCTGTGTTACAGGCTGTCAGTGTATGTCTTTGTTACTTGGTGTCCATGTGTGTCTGTGTTACTGGGTGTCAGTGTATGTCTTTGTTACTTGGTGTAAGTGTGTGTCTGTGTTGCAGTGTGTCAGTGTATGTCTGTGTTACTTGGTGTAAGTGTATGTCTTTGTTAATTGGTGTAAGTGTGCGTCTGTGTTACTGGGTATCAATGTATGTCTTTGTTACTTGGTGTTAGCGTATGTCTTTGTTACTTGGTGTAAGTGTGCGTCCGTGTTACTGGGTATCAGTGTATGTCTTTGTTACTTGGTGTCAGTGTGTGTCTGTGTTTCTTGGTGTCAGTGTGTTTGTTTTTGTTACTGGGTGTCAGTGTGTGTCTGAGTTTCATGGTGTAAGTTTGTGTCTATGTTACTGGGTGTCAGTGTATGTCTTTGTTACTTGGTATAAGTGTGTGTCTGTGTTACTGGGTATCAGTGTGTGTCTTTGTTACTTGGTGTAAGTGTGTGTCTGTGTTACTGGGTATCAGTGTATGTCTTTGTGACTTGTTGTCAGTATATGTCTTTGTTACTGGGTGTCAGTGTGTGTCTTTGTGACTTGGTGTCAGTGTATGTCTTTGTTACTGGGTGTCAGTGTGGTGCCTTTGAGACTTGGTGTCAGTGTATCTCTGTGTTACTTGTTGTAAGTCTGTGTCGTTGTTACTTGGTGTCCGTGTGTGCCTGTGTTTCTGGGTATCAGTGTATGTTTTTGTTACTTGGTGTAAGTGTGTGTCTGTGTTACTGGGTCTCAGTGTGTGTCTGTGTTACTTGGTGTCAGTGTTTGTCTTTGTTACTGTTTATTAGTGTTTCTCTGTGTTACTGGGTGTCAGTGTGTGCTTGTTTGTGTTACTGTTTGTCAGTGTATGTCTTTGTTACTTGGTGTAAGTGTGTGTCTGTGTTACTGGGTATCAGTGTCTGTCTTTGTTACTTGGTGTAAGTGTGTGTCCTTGTTACTTGGTGTAATTGTATGTCTGTGTTACTTGGTGTAAGTGTGTGTCTGTGTCACTGGGTATCAGTGTATGTCTTTGTTACTTGGTTTCAGTGTATGTCTGTGTTACTTGGTGTAAGTGTGTGTCTGTGTTGCTGGGTGTCAGTGTATGTCTGTGTTACTTGGTGTAAGTGTGTGTCTGTGTTACTGGGTGTCAGTGTCTGTCTTTGTTACTTGGTGTAAGAGTGTGTCATTGTTACTTGGTGTCTGTGTATGTCTTTGTTACCTGGAGTCTGTGTGTGTCTGTGTTACTGGGTGTCAGTGTATGTCTTTGTTACTGGGTGTCAGTGTATGTCTTTGTTACTTTGTGTAAGTGTGTGTCTGTGTTACTTGGTATCAGTGTATGTCTTTGTTACTGGGTGTCAGTGTGTTTCTGTGTTACTGGGTATCAGTGTATGTCTTTGTGAATTGGTATCAGTGTATGTCTTTGTTAATGGGTGTCAGTGTGTGTCTGTGTTACTGGGTATCAGTGTATGTCTTTGTGAATTGGTATCAGTCTATGTCTTTGTTAAAGGGTGTCAGTGTGTGTCTGTGTTCCTGGGTATCAGTGTATGTCTTTGTGACTTGGTGTCAGTGTATGTCTTTGTTACTGGGTGTCAGTGTGTGTCTTTGTGACTTGGTGTCAGTGTATGTCTGTGTTACTTGGTGTAAGTGTGTGTCTGTGTTACTGGATATCAGTGTATGTCTTTGTTACTTGGTGTCAGTGCATGTCTTTGTTACTGTTTATTAGTATTTCTCTGTGTTGCTGGGTGTCAGTGTGTGTTTGTTTGTGTTACTGGGTGTCAGTGTATGTCTTTTTTACTTGGTGTAAGTGTGTGTCTGTGTTCCTGGGTATCAGTGTCTGGCTTTGTTACTTGGTGTAAGTGTATAACTTTGTATCATGGTGTAATTGTATGTCTTTGTTACTTGGTGTCAGTGTATGTCTGTGCTACTTGGTGTAAGTGTATGTCTTTGTTGCTTGGTGTAAGTGTGTGTCTGTGTTACTTGGTGTAAGTGTGTGTCTGTGTTACTGGGTATCGGTGTATGTCTTTGTTACTTGGAGTCAGCGTATGTCTGTGTTACTTGGTGTTAGTGTGTGTCTGTATTACTGAGTGTCAGTGTGTGTCTCTGTTACTTGGTGTAAGTGTGTGTCTTTATTACTTGGTGACCGTGTGTGTCTGTGTTACTGGGTGTCAGTGTATGTCTTTGTTACTGGGTGTCAGTGTATGTCTTTGTTACTTAGTGTAAGTGTGTGTCTGTGTTACTGGGTATCAGTGTCTGTCTTTGTTACTTGGTGTAAGTGTGTGTCTGTGTTACTGGGTATCAGTGTATGTCTTTGTTACTTGGTATCAGTGTATGTCTTTGTTACTGGGTGTCAGTGTGTGTCTGTGTTACTGGGTATCAGTGTATGTCTTTGTGATTGGTATCAGTGTATGTCTTTGTTACTGGGTGTCAGTGTGTGTCTGTGTGACTTGGTATCAGTGTATGTCTTTGTTACTGTTTGTCAGTGTGTGTTTGTGTTCCTGGGTATCAGTGTATGTCTTTGTGACTTGGTGTCAGTGTATGTCTTTGTTACTGGGTGTCAGTGTTTGTCTTTGTGACTTGGTGTCAGTGTATGTCTTTGTTACTTGGTGTAAGTGTGTGTCTGTGATAATGGGTATCAGTGTAAGTCTTTGTGACTTGGTGTCAGTGTATGTCTGTGTTACTTGATGTAAGTGTGTGTCTGTGTTCCTGAGTATCAGTGTATGTCTTTGTTACTTGGTGTCAGTGTATGTCTTTGTTACTTTGTGGAAGTGTGTGTCTGTGTTACTGGGTATCAGTGTATGTTTTTGTGACTTGGTGTCAGTGTATGTCTGTGTTACTTGGTGTAAGTATGTGTCTTTGTTACTTGGTGTAAGTGTATGTCTGTGTTACTGGGTATCAGTGTATGTCTTTGTTACTTGGTGTAAGTGTGTCTGTGTTACTGGGTATCAGTGTATGTCTTTGTGAATTGGTATCAGTCTATGTCTTTGTTAAAGGGTGTCAGTGTGTGTCTGTGTTCCTAGGTATCAGTGTATGTCTTTGTGACTTGGTGTCAGTGTATGTCTTTGTTACTGGGTGTCAGTGTGTGTCTTTGTGACTTGGTGTCAGTGTATGTCTGTGTTACTTGGTGTAAGTGTGTGTCTGTGTTACTGGATATCAGTGTATGTCTTTGTTACTTGGTGTCAGTGCATGTCTTTGTTACTGTTTATTAGTATTTCTCTGTGTTACTGGGTGTCAGTGTGTGTTTGTTTGTGTTACTGGGTGTCAGTGTATGTCTTTTTTACTTGGTGTAAGTGTGTGTCTGTGTTCCTGGGTATCAGTGTCTGTCTTTGTTACTTGGTGTAAGTGTATAACTTTGTATCATGGTGTAATTGTATGTCTTTGTTACTTGGTGTCAGTGTATGTCTGTGCTACTTGGTGTAAGTGTATGTCTTTGTTACTTGGTGTAAGTGTGTGTCTGTGTTACTTGGTGTAAGTGTGTGTCTGTGTTCCTGGGTATCATTGTATGTCTTTGTTACTTGGTGTCAGTGTATGTCTGTGTTACTTGGTGTAAGTGTGTGTCTGTGTTACTGGGTATCGGTGTATGTCTTTGTTACTTGGAGTCAGCGTATGTCTGTGTTACTTGGTGTAAGTGTGTGTCTGTGTTACTGGGTGTTAGTGTATGTCTTTGTTACTGGGTGTCAGTGTATGTCTTTGTTACTTAGTGTAAGTGTGTGTCTGTGTTACTGGGTATCAGTGTCTGTCTTTGTTACTTGGTGTAAGTGTGTGTCTGTGTTACTGGGTATCAGTGTATTTCTTTGTTACTTGGTGTCAGTGTATGTCTGTGTTACTTGGTGTAAGTGTGTGTCTGTGTTACTGGGTATCAGTGTATGTCTTTGTGACTTGATGTCAGTGTATGTCTTTGTTACTTGGTGTCAGTGTGTGTCTGTGTTACTTGGTGTAAGTGCATGTCTTTGTTACTTGGTGTCAGTGTGTGTCTGTGTTACTGGGTATCAGTGTATGTCTTTGTGATTGGTATCAGTGTATGTCTTTGTTACTGGGTGTCAGTGTGTGTCTGTGTTACTGGGTATCAGTGTATGTCTTTGTGATTGGTATCAGTGTATGTCTTTGTTACTGGGTGTCAGTGTGTGTCTGTGTGACTTGCTATCAGTGTATGTCTTTGTTACTGGTTGTCAGTATGTGTTTGTGTTCCTGGGTATCAGTGTATGTCTTTGTGACTTGGTGTCAGTGTATGTCTTTGTTACTGGGTGTCAGTGTTTGTCTTTGTGACTTGGTGTCAGTGTATGTCTTTGTTACTTGGTGTAAGTGTGTGTCTGTGATAATGGGTATCAGTGTAAGTCTTTGTGACTTGGTGTCAGTGTATGTCTGTGTTACTTGATGTAAGTGTGTGTCTGTGTTCCTGAGTATCAGTGTATGTCTTTGTTACTTGGAGTCAGTGTATGTCTTTGTTACTTTGTGGAAGTGTGTGTCTGTGTTACTTGGTATCAGTGTATGTTTTTGTGACTTGGTGTCAGTGTATGTCTTTGTTACTTGGTGTAAGTGTATGTCTGTGTTACTGGGTATCTGTGTATGTCTTTGTTACTTGGTGTAAGTGTGTGTCTGTGTTACTGAGTATCAGTGTATGTCTTTGTTACTTGGTGGCAGTGTATGTCAAAATTCTTGGTGTAAGTGTGTGTCTGTGTTGCTGGGTGTCAGTGTATGTCTGTGTTACTTGGTGTAAGTATGTGTCTTTCTTACTTGGTGTAAGTGTATGTCTGTGTTACTGGGTATCAGTGTATGTCTTTGTTACTTGGTGTCCGTGTGTGTCTGTGTTACTTGGTGTCAGTGTATGTCTTTGTTACTGGGTGTCAGTGTGTGTTTGTGTTACTTGGTGTAAGTGTGTGTCGTTTTTACTTGGTGTCCATGTGTGTCTGTGTTACTGGGTGTCAGTGTATGTCTTTGTTACTGGGTGTCAGTGTATGTCTTTGTTACTTGGTGTAAGTGTGTGTCTGTGTTACTGGGTATCAGTGTGTGTCTTTGTTACTTGGTGTAAGTTTGTGTCTGTGTTACAGGCTGTCAGTGTATGTCTTTGTTACTTGGTGTCCATGTGTGTCTGTGTTACTGGGTGTCAGTGTATGTCTTTGTTACTTGGTGTAAGTGTGTGTCTGTGTTGCAGTGTGTCAGTGTATGTCTGTGTTACTTGGTGTAAGTGTATGTCTTTGTTAATTGGTGTAAGTGTGCGTCTGTGTTACTGGCTATCAATGTATGTCTTTGTTACTTGGTGTTAGCGTATGTCTTTGTTACTTGGTGTAAGTGTGCGTCCGTGTTACTGGGTATCAGTGTATGTCTTTGTTACTTGGTGTCAGTGTGTGTCTGTGTTTCTTGGTGTCAGTGTGTTTGTTTTTGTTACTGGGTGTCAGTGTGTGTCTGAGTTTCATGGTGTAAGTTTGTGTCTATGTTACTGGGTGTCAGTGTATGTCTTTGTTACTTGGTGTAAGTGTGTGTCTGTGTTACTGGGTATCAGTGTGTGTCTTTGTGACTTGTTGTCAGTATATGTCTTTGTTACTGGGTGTCAGTGTGTGTCTTTGAGACTTGGTGTCAGTGTATCTCTGTGTTACTTGTTGTAAGTCTGTGTCGTTGTTACTTGGTGTCCGTGTGTGCCTGTGTTTCTGGGTATCAGTGTATGTTTTTGTTACTTGGTGTAAGTGTGTGTCTGTGTTACTGGGTCTCAGTGTGTGTCTGTGTTACTTGGTGTCAGTGTTTGTCTTTGTTACTGTTTATTAGTGTTTCTCTGTGTTACTGGGTGTCAGTGTGTGCTTGTTTGTGTTACTGTTTGTCAGTGTATGTCTTTGTTACTTGGTGTAAGTGTGTGTCTGTGTTACTGGGTATCAGTGTCTGTCTTTGTTACTTGGTGTAAGTGTGTGTCCTTGTTACTTGGTGTAATTGTATGTCTGTGTTACTTGGTGTAAGTGTGTGTCTGTGTCACTGGGTATCAGTGTATGTCTTTGTTACTTGGTTTCAGTGTATGTCTGTGTTACTTGGTGTAAGTATGTGTCTGTGTTGCTGGGTGTCAGTGTATGTCTGTGTTACTTGGTGTAAGTGTGTGTCTGTGTTACTGGGTGTCAGTGTCTGTCTTTGTTACTTGGTGTAAGAGTGTGTCATTGTTACTTGGTGTCTGTGTATGTCTTTGTTACCTGGAGTCTGTGTGTGTCTGTGTTACTGGGTGTCAGTGTATGTCTTTGTTACTGGGTGTCAGTGTATGTCTTTGTTACTTTGTGTAAGTGTGTGTCTGTGTTACTTGGTATCAGTGTATGTCTTTGTTACTGGGTGTCAGTGTGTGTCTGTGTTACTGGGTATCAGTGTATGTCTTTGTGAATTGGTATCAGTGTATGTCTTTGTTAATGGGTGTCAGTGTGTGTCTGTGTTACTGGGTATCAGTGTATGTCTTTGTGAATTGGTATCAGTCTATGTCTTTGTTAAAGGGTGTCAGTGTGAGTCTGTGTTCCTGGGTATCAGTGTATGTCTTTGTGACTTGGTGTCAGTGTATGTCTTTGTTACTGGGTGTCAGTGTGTGGCTTTGTGACTTGGTGTCAGTGTATGTCTGTGTTACTTGGTGTAAGTGTGTGTCTGTGTTACTGGATATCAGTGTATGTCTTTGTTACTTGGTGTCAGTGCATGTCTTTGTTACTGTTTATTAGTATTTCTCTGTGTTGCTGGGTGTCAGTGTTTGTTTGTTTGTGTTACTGGGTGTCAGTGTATGTCTTTTTTACTTGGTGTAAGTGTGTGTCTGTGTTCCTGGGTATCAGTGTCTGTCTTTGTTACTTGGTGTAAGTGTATAACTTTGTATCATGGTGTAATTGTATGTCTTTGTTACTTGGTGTCAGTGTATGTCTGTGCTACTTGGTGTAAGTGTATGTCTTTGTTGCTTGGTGTAAGTGTGTGTCTGTGTTACTTGGTGTAAGTGTGTGTCTGTGTTACTGGGTATCGGTGTATGTCTTTGTTACTTGGAGTCAGCGTATGTCTGTGTTACTTGGTGTTAGTGTGTGTCTGTATTACTGAGTGTCAGTGTGTGTCTCTGTTACTTGGTGTAAGTGTGTGTCTTTGTTACTTGGTGACCGTGTGTGTCTGTGTTACTGGGTGTCAGTGTATGTCTTTGTTACTGGGTGTCAGTGTATGTCTTTGTTACTTAGTGTAAGTGTGTGTCTGTGTTACTGGGTATCAGTGTCTGTCTTTGTTACTTGGTGTAAGTGTGTGTCTGTGTTACTGGGTATCAGTGTATGTCTTTGTTACTTGGTATCAGTGTATGTCTTTGTTACTGGGTGTCAGTGTGTGTCTGTGTTACTGGGTATCAGTGTATGTCTTTGTGATTGGTATCAGTGTATGTCTTTGTTACTGGGTGTCAGTGTGTGTCTGTGTGACTTGGTGTCAGTGTATGTCTTTGTGACTTGGTGTCAGTGTATGTCTTTGTTACTTGGTGTAAGTGTGTGTCTGTGATAATGGGTATCAGTGTAAGTCTTTGTGACTTGGTGTCAGTGTATGTCTGTGTTACTTGATGTAAGTGTGTGTCTGTGTTCCTGAGTATCAGTGTATGTCTTTGTTACTTGGTGTCAGTGTATGTCTTTGTTACTTTGTGGAAGTGTGTGTCTGTGTTACTGGGTATCAGTGTATGTTTTTGTGACTTGGTGTCAGTGTATGTCTGTGTTACTTGGTGTAAGTATGTGTCTTTGTTACTTGGTGTAAGTGTATGTCTGTGTTACTGGGTATCAGTGTATGTCTTTGTTACTTGGTGTAAGTGTGTCTGTGTTACTGTGTATCAGTGTATGTCTTTGTTACTTGGTGGCAGTGTATGTCAAAATACTTGGTGTAAGTGTGTGTCTGCGTTGCTGGGTGTCAGTGTATGTCTGTGTTACTTGGTGTAAGTATGTGTCTTTGTTACTTGGTGTCTGTGTATGTCTTTGTTACAGGGTGTCAGTATGTGTCTGTGTTCCTGGGTATCAGTGTATGTCTTTGTTACTGGGTGTCAGTGTGTGTCTTTGTGATTTGGTGTCAGTGTATCTCTGTGTTACTTGGTGTAAGTCTGTGTCGTTGTTACTTGGTGTCCGTGTGTGCCTGTGTTACTGGGTATCAGTGTATGTCTTTGTTACTTGGTGTAAGTGTGTGTCTGTGTTACTGGGTGTCAGTGTGTTTCTGTGTTACTTGGTGTAATTCTGTGTCTTTGTTACTTGGTGTCCGTGTGTGTCTGTGTTACTGGGTGTCAGTGTATGTCTTTGTTACTGGGTGTCAGTGTATGTCTTTTTTACTTGGTGTAAGTGTGTGTCTGTGTTACTGGGTGTCAGTGAGTGTCTGTGTTACTTGGTGTAAGTGTGTGTCTCTGTTGCTGGGTATCAGTGTATGTCTTTGTGACTTGGTGTCAGTGTATGTCTTTGTTACTGGTTGTCAGTGTGTGTCTTTGTGACTTGGTGTCAGTGTATTTCTTTGTTACGTGGCGTAAGTGTGTGTCTGTGTTACTGGGTATCAGTGTATGTATTTGTTACTTGGTGTCAGTGTATGTCAAAATACTTGGTGTAAGTGTATGTCTTTGTTACTTGGTGTAATTGTCTGTCTTTGTTACTTGGTGTAAGTGTATGTCTTTGTTACATGGTGTCAGTGTATGTCTTTGTTACTTGGTGTCAGTGTGAGTCTGTGTTACTGGGTATCAGTGTATGTCTTTGTGACTTAGTATCAGTGTATGTCTTTGTGACTTGGTGTCAGTGTATGTCTTTGTTACTGGGTCTCAGTGTTTGTCTGTGTTACTTGGTGTCAGTGTTTGTCTGTGTTACTTGGTGTAAGTGTGTGTCTCTGTTACTGGGTATCAGTGTATGTCTTTGTGACCTGGTGTCAGTGTATGTCTTTGTTACTGGGTCTCAGTGTGTGTCTGTGTTACTGGGTGTCAGTGTGTGTCTGTGTTACTTGGTGTAAGTGTGTGTCTCTGTTACTGGGTATCAGTGTATGTCTTTGTGACCTGGTGTCAGTGTATGTCTTTGTTACTGGTTGTCAGTGTGTGTCTTTGTGACTTGGTGTCAGTGTATGTCTTTGTTACGTGGCGTAAGTGTGTGTCTGTGTTACTGGGTACAAGTGTATGTCTTTGTTACTTGGTGTCAGTGTATGTCAAAATACTTGGTGTAAGTGTATGTCTTTGTTACTTGGTGTAATTGTCTGTCTTTGTTACTTGGTGTAAGTGTATGTCTTTGTCACATGGTGTCAGTGTATGTCTTTGTTACTTGGTGTCAGTGTGAGTCTGTGTTACTGGGTATCAGTGTATGTCTTTGTGACTTAGTATCAGTGTATGTCTTTGTGACTTGGTGTCAGTGTATGTCTTTGTTACTGGGTCTCAGTGTGTGTCTGTGTTACTTGGTGTCAGTGTTTGTCTTTGTTACTGTTTATTAGTGTTTCTCTGTGTTACTGGGTGTCAGTGTGTGCTTGTTTGTGTTACTGTTTGTCAGTGTATGTCTTTGTTACTTGGTGTAAGTGTGTGTCTGTGTTACTGGGTATCAGTGTCTGTCTTTGTTACTTGGTGTAAGTGTGTGTCCTTGTTACTTGGTGTAATTGTCTGTCTGTGTTACTTGGTGTAAGTGTGTGTCTGTGTCACTGGGTATCAGTGTATGTCTTTGTTACTTGGTGTCAGTGTATGTCTGTGTTACTTGGTGTAAGTGTGTGTCTGTGTTGCTGGGTGTCAGTGTATGTCTGTGTTACTTGGTGTAAGTGTGTGTCTGTGTTCCTGGGTGTCAGTGTCTGTCTTTGTTACTTGGTGCAAGAGTGTGTCATTGTTACTTGGTGTCTGTGTATGTCTTTGTTACCTGGAGTCTGTGTGTGTCTGTGTTACTCTGTATCAGTGTATGTCTTTCTGACTTGGTATCAGTGTATGTCTTTGTTACTCGGTGTCAGTGTGTGTCTGTGTTACTGGGTATCAGTGTATGTATTTGTGAATTGGTATCAGTGTATGTCTTTGTTAATGGGTGTCAGTGTGTGTCTGTGTTACTGGGTATCAGTGTATGTCTTTGTGAATTGGTATCAGTCTATGTCTTTGTTAAAGGGTGTCAGTGTGTGTCTGTGTTCCTGGGTATCAGTGTATGTCTTTGTGACTTGGTGTCAGTGTATGTCTTTGTTACTGGGTGTCAGTGTGTGTCTTTGTGACTTGGTGTCAGTGTATGTCTGTGTTACTTGGTGTAAGTGTGTGTCTGTGTTACTGGATATCAGTGTATGTCTTTGTTACTTGGTGTCAGTGCATGTCTTTGTTACTGTTTATTAGTATTTCTCTGTGTTACTGGGTGTCAGTGTGTGTTTGTTTGTGTTACTGGGTGTCAGTGTATGTCTTTTTTACTTGGTGTAAGTGTGTGTCTGTGTTCCTGGGTATCAGTGTCTGTCTTTGTTACTTGGTGTAAGTGTATAACTTTGTATCATGGTGTAATTGTATGTCTTTGTTACTTGGTGTCAGTGTATGTCTGTGCTACATGGTGTAAGTGTATGTCTTTGTTACTTGGTGTAAGTGTGTGTCTGTGTTCCTGGGTATCATTGTATGTCTTTGTTACTTGGTGTCAGTGTATGTCTGTGTTTCTAGGTGTCAGTGTATGTCTTTGTTACTGAGTGTCAGCGTGTGTCTCTGTTACTTGGTGTAAGTGTGTGTCTTTGTTACTTGGTGACCGTGTGTGTCTGTGTTACTGGGTGTCAGTGTATGTCTTTGTTACTGGGTGTCAGTGTATGTCTTTGTTACTTAGTGTAAGTGTGTGTCTGTGTTACTGGGTATCAGTGTCTGTCTTTGTTACTTGGTGTAAGTGTGTGTCTGTGTTACTGGGTATCATTGTATGTCTTTGTTACTTGGTGTCAGTGTATGTCTGTGTTACTTGGTGTAAGTGTGTGTCTGTGTTACTGGGTATCAGTGTATGTCTTTGTGACTTGGTGTCAGTGTATGTCTTTGTTACTTGGTGTCAGTGTGTGTCTGTGTTACTTGGTGTAAGTGCATGTCTTTGTTACTTGGTGTCAGTGTGTGTCTGTGTTACTGGGTATCAGTGTATGTCTTTGTGATTGGTATCAGTGTATGTCTTTGTTACTGGGTGTCAGTGTGTGTCTGTGTTACTGGGTATCAGTGTATGTCTTTGTGATTGGTATCAGTGCATGTCTTTGTTACTGGGTGTCAGTGTGTGTCTGTGTGACTTGGTATCAGTGTATGTCTTTGTTACTGGTTGTCAGTGTGTGTTTGTGTTCCTGGGTATCAGTGTATGTCTTTGTGACTTGGTGTCAGTGTATGTCTGTGATAATGGGTATCAGTGTTTGTCTTTGTGACTTGGTGTCAGTGTATGTCTTTGTTACTTGATGTAAGTGTGTGTCTGTGTTCCTGAGTATCAGTGTATGTCTATGTTACTTGGTGTCAGTGTATGTCTTTGTTACTTTGCGGAAGTGTGTGTCTGTGTTACTGGGTATCAGTGTATGTTTTTGTGACTTGGTGTCAGTGTATGTCTTTGTTACTTGGTGTCAGTGTATGTCTGTGTTACTTGGTGTAAGTATGTGTCTTTGTTACTTGGTGTAAGTGTATGTCTGTGTTACTGGGTATCAGTGTATGTCTTTGTTACTTGGTGTAAGTGTGTGTCTGTGTTACTGTGTATCAGTGTATGTCTTTGTTACTTGGTGGCAGTGTATGTCAAAATACTTGGTGTAAGTGTGTGTCTGTGTTGCTGGGTGTCAGTGTATGTCTGTGTTACTTGGTGTAAGTATGTGTCTTTGTTACTTGGTGTAAGTGTATGTCTGTGTTACTGGGTATCAGCGTATGTCTTTGTTACTTGGTGTCCGTGTGTGTCTGTGTTACTGGGTGTCAGTGTATGCCTTTGTTACTGGGTGTCAGTGTGTGTTTGTGTTACTTGGTGTAAGTGTGTGTCGTTTTTACTTGGTGTCCATGTGTGTCTGTGTTACTGGGTGTCAGTGTATGTCTTTGTTACTGGGTGTCAGTGTATGTCTTTGTTACTTGGTGTAAGTGTGTGTCTGTGTTACTGGGTATCAGTGTGTGTCTTTGTTACTTGGTTTAAGTTTGTGTCTCTGTTACAGGCTGTCAGTGTATGTCTTTGTTACTTGGTGTCCATGTGTGTCTGTGTTACTGGGTGTCATGGTATGTCTTTGTTACTTGGTGTAAGTGTGTGTCTGTGTTGCAGTGTGTCAGTGTATGTCTGTGTTACTTGGTGTAAGTGTATGTCTTTGTTAATTGGTGTAAGTGTGCGTCTGTGTTACTGGGTATCAGTGTATGTCTTTGTTACTTGGTGTTAGCGTATGTCTTTGTTACTTGGTGTAAGTGTGCGTCCGTGTTACTGGGTATCAGTGTATGTCTTTGTTACTTGGTGTCAGTGTGTGTCTGTGTTTCTGGGTGTCAGTGTGTTTGTTTTTGTTACTGGGTGTCAGTGTGTGTCTGAGTTTCTTGGTGTAAGTTTGTGTCTTTGTTACTGGGTGTCAGTGTATGTCTTTGTTACTTGGTGTAAGTGTGTGTCTGTGTTACTGGGTATCAGTGTGTGTCTTTGTTACTTGGTGTAAGTGTGTGTCTGTGTTACTGGGTATCAGTGTATGTCTTTGTGACTTGTTGTCAGTATATGTCTTTGTTACTGGGTGTCAGTGTGTGTCTTTGTGACTTGGTGTCAGTGTATGTCTTTGTTACTGGGTGTCAGTGTGTGTCTTTGTGACTTGGTGTCAGTGTATCTCTGTGTTACTTGTTGTAAGTCTGTGTCGTTGTTACTTGGTGTCCGTGTGTGCCTGTGTTACTGGGTATCAGTGTATGTCTTTGTTACTTGGTGTAAGAGTGTGTCTGTGTTACTGGGTGTCAGTGTGTTTCTGTGTTACTTGGTGTAAGTCTGTGTCTTTGTTACTTGGTGTCCGTGTGTGTCTGTGTTACTGGGTGTCAGTGTATGTCGTTGTTACTGGGTGTCAGTGTATGGCTTTTTTACTTGGTGTAAGTGTGTGTCTGTGTTACTGGGTGTCAGTGTGTGTCTGTGTTACTTGGTGTAAGTCTGTGTCTGTTACTGGGTATCAGTGTATGTCTTTGTGACTTGGTATCAGTGTATGTCTTTGTTACTGGTTGTCAGTGTGTGTCTTTGTGACTTGGTGTCAGTGTATGTCTTTGTTACGTGGCGTAAGTGTGTGTCTGTGTTACTGGGTATCAGTGTCTGTCTTTGTTACTTGGTGTAAGTATGTGTCTGTGTTACTGGGTATCAGTGTATGTCTTTGTTACTTGGTGTCTGTGTATGTCTGTGTTACTTGGTGTGAGTGTGTGTCTGTGTTACTGGGTATCAGTGTATGTCTTTGTGACTTGGTATCAGTGTATGTCTTTGTTACTGGGTGTCATTGTGTTTCTTTGTGACTTGGTGTCAGTGTATGTCTTTGTCACTTGGTGTAAGTGTGTGTCTGTGTTACTGGGTATCAGTGTATGTCTTTGTTACTTGGTGTCAGTGTATGTCAAAATACTTGGTGTCAGTGTATGTCTTTGTTACTTGGTGTAATTGTCTGTCTTTGTTACTTGGTGTAAGTGAATGTTTTTGTAACTTGGTGTCAGTGTATGTTTTTGTTACTTGGTGTCAGTGTATGTCTGTGTTACTTGGTGTCAGTGTGTGTCTTTGTTACTTGGTGTAAGTGTATGCCTTTGTTACTTGGTGTCTGTGTATGTCTTTGTTACTGGGTGTCAGTGTATGTCTTTGTTACTTGGTGTCAGTGTATGTCTGTGTTACTTGGTGTCAGTGTGTGTCTTTGTTACTTGGTGTAAGTGTATGCCTTTGTTACTTGGTGTCTGTGTATGTCTTTGTTACAGGGTGTCAGTATGTGTCTGTGTTCCTGGGTATCAGTGTATGTCTTTGTGACTTGGTGTCAGTGTATGTCTTTGTTACTGGGTGTAAGTGTGTGTCTTTGTGACTTGGTGTCAGTGTATCTCTGTGTTACTTGGTGTAAGTCTGTGTCGTTGTAACTTGGTGTCCGTGTGTGCCTGTGTTACTGGGTATCAGTGTATCTCTTTGTTACTGGGTGTCAGTGTATGTCTTTTTTACTTGGTGTAAGTGTGTGTCTGTGTTACTGGGTGTCACTGTGTGTCTGTGTTACTTGGTGTAAGTGTGTGTCTCTGTTGCTGGGTATCAGTGTATGTCTTTGTGACTTGGTGTCAGTGTATGTCTTTGTTACTGGTTGTCAGTGTGTGTCTTTGTGACTTGGTGTCAGTGTATGTTTTTGTTACGTGGCGTAAGTGTGTGTCTGTGTTACTGGGTATCAGTGTATGTCTTTGTTACTTGGTGTAATTGTCTGTCTTTGTTACTTGGTGTAAGTGTATGTCTTTGTTACATGGTGTCAGTGTATGTCTTTGTTACTTGGTGTCAGTGTGAGTCTGTGTTATTGGGTATCAGTGTATGTCTTTGTGACTTAGTATCAGTGTATGTCTTTGTGACTTGGTGTCAGTGTATGTCTTTGTTACTGGGTCTCAGTGTGTGTCTGTGTTACTTGGTGTCAGTGTTTGTCTGTGTTACTTGGTGTAAGTGTTTGTCTGTGTTGCTGGGTGTCAGTGTATGTCTGTGTTACTTGGTGTAAGTGTGTGTCTGTGTTACTGGGTGTCAGTGTGTGTCTGTGTTACTTGGTGTAAGAGAGTGTCATTGTTACTTGGTGTCTGTGTATGTCTTTGTTACCTGGAGTCTGTGTGTGTCTGTGTTACTCTGTATCAGTGTATGTCTTTCTGACTTGTTATCAGTGTATGTCTTTGTTACTGGGTGTCATTGTGTGTCTGTGTTACTGGGTATCGGTGTATGTCTTTGTGAATTGGTATCAGTGTATGTCTTTGTTAATGGGTGTCAGTGTGTGTCTGTGTTACTGGGTATCAGTGTATGTCTTTGTGAATTGGTATCAGTCTATGTCTTTGTTAAAGGGTGTCAGTGTGTGTCTGTGTTCCTGGGTATCAGTGTATGTCTTTGTGACTTGGTGTCAGTGTATGTCTTTGTTACTGGGTGTCAGTGTGTGTCTTTGTGACTTGGTGTCAGTGTATGTCTGTGTTACTTGGTGTAAGTGTGTGTCTGTGTTACTGGATATCAGTGTATGTCTTTGTTACTTGGTGTCAGTGCATGTCTTTGTTACTGTTTATTAGTATTTCTCTGTGTTACTGGGTGTCAGTGCGTGTTTGTTTGTGTTACTGGGTGTCAGTGTATGTCTTTTTTACTTGGTGTAAGTGTGTGTCTGTGTTACTGGGTATCAGTGTCTGTCTTTATTACTTGGTGTAAGTGTATAACTTTGTATCATGGTGTAATTGTATGTCTTTGTTACTTGGTGTCAGTATATGTCTGTGCTACTTGGTGTAAGTGTATGTCTTTGTTACTTGGTGTAAGTGTGTGTCTGTGTTACTTGGTGTAAGTGTGTGTCTGTGTTCCTGGGTATCATTGTATGTCTTTGTTACTTGGTGTCAGTGTATGTCTGTGTTACTTGGTGTAAGTGTGTGTCTGTGTTCCTGGGTATCGGTGTATGTCTTTGTTACTTGGAGTCAGCGTATGTCTGTGTTACTTGGTGTAAGTGTGTGTCTGTGTTACTGGGTGTCAGTGTGTGTCTCTGTTACTTGGTGTAAGTGTGTGTCTTTGTTACTTGGTGACCGTGTGTGTCTGTGTTTCTGGGTGTCAGTGTATGTCTTTGTTACTGGGTGTCAGTGTATGTCTTTGTTACTTGGTGTAAGTGTGTGTCTGTGTAACTGGGTATCAGTGTCTGTCTTTGTTACTTGGTGTAAGTGTGTGTCTGTGTTACTGGGTATCAGTGTATGTCTTTGTTACTTGGTGTCAGTGTATGTCTGTGTTACTTGGTGTAAGTGTGTGTCTGTGTTACTGGGTATCAGTGTATGTCTTTGTGACTTGGTGTCAGTGTATGTCTTTGTTACCTGTTGTCAGTGTGTGTCTGTGTTACTTGGTGTAAGTGCATGTCTTTGTTACTTGGTGTCAGTGTGTGTCTGTGTTACTGGGTATCAGTGTATGTCTTTGTGATTGGTATCAGTGTATGTCTTTGTTACTGGGTGTCAGTGTGTGTCTGTGTTACTGGGTATCAGTGTATGTCTTTGTGATTGGTATCAGTGTATGTCTTTGTTACTGGGTGTCAGTGTGTGTCTGTGTGACTTGGTATCAGTGTATGTCTTTGTTACTGGTTGTCAGTGTGTGTTTGTGTTCCTGGGTATCAGTGTATGTCTTTGTGACTTGGTGTCAGTGTATGTCTTTGTTACTGGGTGTCAGTGTTTGTCTTTGTGACTTGATGTCAGTGTATGTCTTTGTTACTTGGTGTAAGTGTTTGTCTGTGATACTGGGTATCAGTGTAAGTCTTTGTGACTTGGTGTCAGTGTATGTCTGTGTTACTTGGTGTAAGTGTGTGGCTGTGTTCCTGAGTATCAGTGCATGTCTTTGTTACTTGGTGTCAGTGTATGTCTTTGTTACTTTGTGGAAGTGTGTGTCTGTGTTACTGGGTATCAGTGTATGTTTTTGTGACTTGGTGTCAGTGTATGTCTTTGTTACTTGGTGTCAGTGTATGTCTGTGTTACTGGGTATCAGTGTATGTCTTTGTTACTTGGTGTAAGTGTGTGTCTGTGTTACTGTGTATCAGTGTATGTCTTTGTTACTTGGTGGCAGTGTATGTCAAAATACTTGGTGTAAGTGTGTGTCTGTGTTGCTGGGTGTCAGTGTATGTCTGTGTTACTTGGTGTAAGTATGTGTCTTTGTTACTTGGTGTAAGTGTATGTCTGTGTTACTGGGTATCAGTGTATGTCTTTGTTACTTGGTGTCCGTGTGTGTCTGTGTTACTGGGTGTCAGTGTATGTCTTTGCTACTGGGTGTCAGTGTGTGTTTGTGTTACTTGGTGTAAGTGCGTGTCTTTTTTACTTGGTGTCCATGTGTGTCTGTGTTACTGGGTGTCAGTGTATGTCTTTGTTACTGGGTGTCAGTGTATGTCTTTGTTACTTGGTGTAAGTGTGTGTCTGTGTTACTGGGTATCAGTGTGTGTCTTTGTTACTTGGTGTAAGTTTGTGTCTGTGTTACAGGCTGTCAGTGTATGTCTTTGTTACTTGGTGTCCATGTGTGTCTGTGTTACTGGGTGTCAGTGTATGTCTTTGTTACTTGGTGTAAGTGTGTGTCTGTGTTGCAGTGTGTCAGTGTATGTCTGTGTTACTTGGTGTAAGTGTATGTCTTTGTTAATTGGTGTAAGTGTGCGTCCGTGTTACTGTGTATCAGTGGATGTCTTTGTTACTTGGTGTCAGTGTGTGTCTGTGTTTCTGGGTGTCAGTGTGTTTGTTTTTTTTACTGGGTGTCAGTGTGTGTCTGAGTTTCTTGGTGTAAGTTTGTGTCTTTGTTACTGGGTGTCAGTGTATGTCTTTGTTACTTGGTGTAAGTGTGTGTCTGTGTTACTGGGTATCAGTGTGTTCTTTGTTACTTGGTGGAAGTGTTTGTCTGTGTTACTGGGTATCAGTGTATGTCTTTGTGACTTGTTGTCAGTATATGTCTTTGTTACTGGGTGTCAGTGTGTGTCTTTGTGACTTGGTGTCAGTGTATGTCTTTGTTACTTGGTGTAAGTGCGTGTCTTTTTTACTTGGTGTCCATGTGTGTCTGTGTTACTGGGTGTCAGTGTATGTCTTTGTTACTGGGTGTCAGTGTATGTCTTTGTTACTTGGTGTAAGTGTGTGTCTGTGTTACTGGGTATCAGTGTGTGTCTTTGTTACTTGGTGTAAGTTTGTGTCTGTGTTACAGGCTGTCAGTGTATGTCTTTGTTACTTGGTGTCCATGTGTGTCTGTGTTACTGGGTGTCAGTGTATGTCTTTGTTACTTGGTGTAAGTGTGTGTCTGTGTTGCAGTGTGTCAGTGTATGTCTGTGTTACTTGGTGTAAGTGTATGTCTTTGTTAATTGGTGTAAGTGTGCGTCCGTGTTACTGGGTATCAGTGGATGTCTTTGTTACTTGGTGTCAGTGTGTGTCTGTGTTTCTGGGTGTCAGTGTGTTTGTTTTTTTTACTGGGTGTCAGTGTGTGTCTGAGTTTCTTGGTGTAAGTTTGTGTCTTTGTTACTGGGTGTCAGTGTATGTCTTTGTTACTTGGTGTAAGTGTGTGTCTGTGTTACTGGGTATCAGTGTGTTCTTTGTTACTTGGTGGAAGTGTTTGTCTGTGTTACTGGGTATCAGTGTATGTCTTTGTGACTTGTTGTCAGTATATGTCTTTGTTACTGGGTGTCAGTGTGTGTCTTTGTGACTTGGTGTCAGTGTATGTCTTTGTTAATTGGTGTAAGTGTGTGTCTGTGTTACTGGGTATCAGTGGATGTCTTTGTTACTTGGAGTAAGTGTATGTCAAAATACTTGGTGTAGGTGTATGTCTTTGTTACTTGGTGTAATTGTCTGTTTTTGTTACTTGGTGTCAGTGTATGTCTGTGTTACTTGGTGTAAGTGTGTGTCTTTGTTACTTCTTTTCAGTGTATGTCTTTGTTACTTGGTGTAAGTGTGTGTATTTGTTACTTGGTGTAAGTGTATGTCTTTGTTACTTGGTGTCATTGTATGTGTTTGTGACTTGTTGTCACTGAATGTCTTTGTTACTGGGTGTAAGTGTATGTCTTCGTTACTTGGTGTCAGTGTATCTGTTTGTGACTTGTTGTCAGTGGATGTCTTTGTTACTGGGTGTCAGTGTATGTCTTTGTTACTTGGTGTAAGTGTATGTCAAAATACTTGGTGTAAGTGTATGTCTGTGTTACTTGGTGTCAGTGTATGTCTTTGTTACCTGGTGTCAGTGTATGTCTGTGTTACTTGGTGTCAGTGTGTGTCTTTGTTACTTGTTGTAAGTGTATGCCTTTGTTACTTGGTGTCTGTGTATGTCTTTGTTACTGGGTGTCAGTGTATGTCTTTGTTACTTGGTGTCAGTGTTTGTCTGTGTTACTTGGTGTCAGTGTGTGTCTTTGTTACTTGGTGTAAGTGTATGCCTTTGTTACTTGGTGTCTGTGTATGTCTTTGTTACAGGGTGTCAGTGTGTGTCTGTGTTCCTGGGTATCAGTGTATGTCTTTGTGACTTGGTGTCAGTGTATGTCTTTGTTACTGGGTGTCAGTGTGTGTCTTTGTGACTTGGTGTCAGTGTATCTCTGTGTTACTTGGTGTAAGTCTGTGTCGTTGTTACTTGGTGTCCGGGTGTGCCTGTGTTACTGGGTATCAGTGTATATCTTTGTTACTTGGTGTAAGTGTGTGTCTGTGTTACTGGGTGTCAGTGTGTTTCTGTGTTACTTGGTGTAAGTCTGTGTCTTTGTTACTTGGTGTCCGTGTGTGTCTGTGTTACTGGGTGTCAGTGTATGTCTTTGTTGCTGGGTGTCAGTGTATGACTTTTTTACTTGGTGTAAGTGTGTGTCTGTGTTACTGGGTGTCATTGTGTGTCTGTGTTACTTGGTGTAAGTGTGTGTCTCTGTTACTGGGTATCAGTGTATGTCTTTGTGACTTGGTGTCAGTGTATGTCTTTGTTACTGGTTGTCAGTGTGTGTCTTTGTGACTTGGTGTCAGTGTATGTCTTTGTTACGTGGCGTAAGTGTGTGTCTGTGTTACTGGGTATCAGTGTATGTATTTGTGACTTGGTGTCAGTGTATGTCAAAATACTTGGTGTAAATGTATGTCTTTGTTACTTGGTGTAATTGTCTGTCTTTGTTACTTGGTGTAAGTGTATGTCTTTGTTACATGGTGTCAGTGTATGTCTTTGTTACTTGGTGTCAGTGTGAGTCTGTGTTACTGGGTATCAGTGTATGTCTTTGTGACTTAGTATCAGTGTATGTCTTTGTGACTTGGTGTCAGTGTATGTCTTTGTTACTGGGTCTCAGTGTGTGTCTGTGTTACTTGGTGTCAGTGTTTGTCTTTGTTACTGTTTATTAGTGTTTCTCTGTGTTACTGGGTGTCAGTGTGTGTTTGTTTGTGTTACTGTGTGTCAGTGTATGTCTTTGTGACTTGGTGTAAGTGTGTGTCTGTGTTACTGGGTATCAGTGTCTGTCTTTGTTACTTGGTGTAAGTGTGTGTCCTTGTTACTTGGTGTAATTGTATGTCTGTGTTACTTGGTGTAAGTGTGTGTCTGTGTCACTGGGTATCAGTGTGTGTCTGTGTTACTTGGTGTAAGTGTGTGTCTGTGTTGCTGGGTGTCAGTGTATGTCTGTGTTACTTGGAGTCTGTGTGTGTCTGTGTTACTCTGTATCAGTGTATGTCTTTCTGACTTGGTATCAGTGTATGTCTTTGTTACTGGGTGTCAGTGTGTGTCTGTGTTCCTGGGTATCAGTGTATGTCTTTGTGACTTGGTGTCAGTGTATGTCTTTGTTACTGGGTGTCAGTGTGTGTCTTTGTGACTTGGTGTCAGTGTATGTCTGTGTTACTTGGTGTAAGTGTGTGCCTGTGTTCCTGGATATCAGTGTATGTCTTTGTTACTTGTTGTCAGTGTATGACTTTGTTACTTGGTGTAAATGTGTGTCTGTGTTACTGGGTGTCAGTGTATGTCTGTGTTACTTGGTGTAAGTGTGTGTCTGTGTTACTGGGTATCAGTGTATGTCTTTTTGACTTGGTGTCAGTGCATGTCTTTGTTACTGTTTATTAGTATTTCTCTGTGTTACTGGGTGTCTGTGTGTGTTTGTTATGTTACTGGGTGTCAGTGTATGTCTTTTTTACTTGGTGTAAGTGTGTGTCTGTGTTACTGGGTATCAGTGTCTGTCTTTGTTACTTGGTGTAAGTGTATAACTTTGTATCATGGTTTAATTGTATGTCTTTGTTACTTGGTGTCAGTGTATGTCTGTGCTACTTGGTGTAAGTGTATGTCTTTGTTACTTGGTGTAAGTGTGTGTCTGTGTTACTTGGTGTAAGTGTGTGTCTGTGTTCCTGGGTATCATTGTATGTCTTTGTTACTTGGTGTCAGTGTATGTCTGTGTTACTTGGTGTAAATGTGTGTCTGTGTTACTGGGTATCGGTGTATGTCTTTGTTACTTGGAGTCTGCGTATGTCTGTGTTACTTGGTGTAAGTGTGTGTCTGTGTTACTGGGTGTCAGTGTGTGTCTCTGTTACTTGGTGTAAGTGTGTGTCTTTGTTACTTGGTGACCGTGTGTGTCTGTGTTACTGGGTGTCAGTGTATGTCTTTGTTACTGGGTGTCAGTGTATGTCTTTGTTACTTGGTGTAAGTGTGTGTCTGTGTTACTGGGTATCAGTGTCTGTCTTTGTTACTTGGTGTAAGTGTGTGTCTGTTTTACTGGGTATCAGTGTATGTCTTTGTGAATTGGTGTCAGTGTATGTCTTTGTTACTTGGTGTCAGTGTGTGTCTGTGTTACTTGGTGTAAGTGCATGTCTTTGTTACTTGGTGTCAGTGTGTGTCTGTGTTACTGGGTATCAGTGTATGTCTTTGTGATTGGTATCAGTGTATGTCTTTGTTGCTGGGTGTCAGTGTATGACTTTTTTACTTGGTGTAAGTGTGTGTCTGTGTTACTGGGTGTCATTGTGTGTCTGTGTTACTTGGTGTAAGTGTGTGTCTCTGTTACTGGGTATCAGTGTATGTCTTTGTGACTTGGTGTCAGTGTATGTCTTTGTTACTGGTTGTCAGTGTGTGTCTTTGTGACTTGGTGTCAGTGTATGTCTTTGTTACGTGGCGTAAGTGTGTGTCTGTGTTACTGGGTATCAGTGTATGTATTTGTGACTTGGTGTCAGTGTATGTCAAAATACTTGGTGTAAATGTATGTCTTTGTTACTTGGTGTAATTGTCTGTCTTTGTTACTTGGTGTAAGTGTATGTCTTTGTTACATGGTGTCAGTGTATGTCTTTGTTACTTGGTGTCAGTGTGAGTCTGTGTTACTGGGTATCAGTGTATGTCTTTGTGACTTAGTATCTGTGTATGTCTTTGTGACTTGGTGTCAGTGTATGTCTTTGTTACTGGGTCTCAGTGTGTGTCTGTGTTACTTGGTGTCAGTGTTTGTCTTTGTTACTGTTTATTAGTGTTTCTCTGTGTTACTGGGTGTCAGTGTGTGTTTGTTTGTGTTACTGTGTGTCAGTGTATGTCTTTGTGACTTGGTGTAAGTGTGTGTCTGTGTTACTGGGTATCAGTGTCTGTCTTTGTTACTTGGTGTAAGTGTGTGTCCTTGTTACTTGGTGTAATTGTATGTCTGTGTTACTTGGTGTAAGTGTGTGTCTGTGTCACTGGGTATCAGTGTGTGTCTGTGTTACTTGGTGTAAGTGTGTGTCTGTGTTGCTGGGTGTCAGTGTATGTCTGTGTTACTTGGAGTCTGTGTGTGTCTGTGTTACTCTGTATCAGTGTATGTCTTTCTGACTTGGTATCAGTGTATGTCTTTGTTACTGGGTGTCAGTGTGTGTCTGTGTTACTGGGTATCAGTGTATGTCTTTGTGACTTGGTATCAGTGTATGTCTTTGTTAATGGGTGTCAGTGTATGTCTTTGTGAACTGGTATCAGTCTATGTCTTTGTTAAAGGGTGTCAGTGTGTGTCTGTGTTCCTGGGTATCAGTGTATGTCTTTGTGACTTGGTGTCAGTGTATGTCTTTGTTACTGGGTGTCAGTGTGTGTCTTTGTGACTTGGTGTCAGTGTATGTCTGTGTTACTTGGTGTAAGTGTGTGCATGTGTTCCTGGATATCAGTGTATGTCTTTGTTACTTGTTGTCAGTGTATGACTTTGTTACTTGGTGTAAATGTGTGTCTGTGTTACTGGGTGTCAGTGTATGTCTGTGTTACTTGGTGTAAGTGTGTGTCTGTGTTACTGGGTATCAGTGTATGTCTTTTTGACTTGGTGTCAGTGCATGTCTTTGTTACTGTTTATTAGTATTTCTCTGTGTTACTGGGTGTCTGTGTGTGTTTGTTATGTTACTGGGTGTCAGTGTATGTCTTTTTTACTTGGTGTAAGTGTGTGTCTGTGTTACTGGGTATCAGTGTCTGTCTTTGTTACTTGGTGTAAGTGTATAACTTTGTATCATGGTGTAATTGTATGTCTTTGTTACTTGGTGTCAGTGTATGTCTGTGCTACTTGGTGTAAGTGTATGTCTTTGTTACTTGGTGTAAGTGTGTGTCTGTGTTACTTGGTGTAAGTGTGTGTCTGTGTTCCTGGGTATCATTGTATGTCTTTGTTACTTGGTGTCAGTGTATGTCTGTGTTACTTGGTGTAAATGTGTGTCTGTGTTACTGGGTATCGGTGTATGTCTTTGTTACTTGGAGTCTGCGTATGTCTGTGTTACTTGGTGTAAGTGTGTGTCTGTGTTACTGGGTGTCAGTGTGTGTCTCTGTTACTTGGTGTAAGTGTGTGTCTTTGTTACTTGGTGACCGTGTGTGTCTGTGTTACTGGGTGTCAGTGTATGTCTTTGTTACTGGGTGTCAGTGTATGTCTTTGTTACTTGGTGTAAGTGTGTGTCTGTGTTACTGGGTATCAGTGTCTGTCTTTGTTACTTGGTGTAAGTGTGTGTCTGTTTTACTGGGTATCAGTGTATGTCTTTGTGAATTGGTGTCAGTGTATGTCTTTGTTACTTGGTGTCAGTGTGTGTCTGTGTTACTTGGTGTAAGTGCATGTCTTTGTTACTTGGTGTCAGTGTGTGTCTGTGTTACTGGGTATCAGTGTATGTCTTTGTGATTGGTATCAGTGTATGTCTTTGTTACTGGGTGTCAGTGTGTGTCTGTGTTACTGGGTATCAGTGTATGTCTTTGTGATTGGTATCAGTGTATGTCTTTGTTACTGGGTGTCAGTGTGTGTCTGTGTGACTTGGTATCAGTGTATGTCTTTGTTACTGGTTGTCAGTGTGTGTCTGTGTTCCTGGGTATCAGTGTATGTCTTTGTGACTTGGTGTCAGTGTATGTCTTTGTTACTGGGTGTCAGTGTTTGTCTTTGTGACTTGGTGTCAGTGTATGTCTTTGTTACTTGGTGTAAGTGTGTGTCTGTGATACTGGGTATCAGTGTAAGTCTTTGTGACTTGGTGTCAGTGTATGTCTGTGTTACTTGGTGTAAGTGTGTGTCTGTGTTCCTGAGTATCAGTGTATGTCTTTGTTACTTGGTGTCAGTGTATGTCTTTGTTACTTTGTGGAAGTGTGTGTCTGTGTTACTGGGTATCAGTGTATGTTTTTGTGACTTGGTGTCAGTGTATGTCTTTGTTACTTGGTGTCAGTGTATGTCTGTGTTACTTGCTGTAAGTATGTGTCTTTGTTACTTGGTGTAAGTGTATGTCTGTGTTACTGGGTATCAGTGTATGTCTTTGTTACTTGGTGTAAGTGTGTGTCTATGTTACTGTGTATCAGTGTATGTCTTTGTGACTTAGTATCAGTGTATGTCTTTGTGACTTGGGGTCAGTGTGTGTCTGTGTTACTGGGTATCAGTGTATGTCTTTGTGACTTGGTATCAGTGTATGTCTTTGTTAATGGGTGTCAGTGTATGTCTTTGTGAACTGGTATCAGTCTATGTCTTTGTTAAAGGGTGTCAGTGTGTGTCTGTGTTCCTGGGTATCAGTGTATGTCTTTGTGACTTGGTGTCAGTGTATGTCTTTGTTACTGGGTGTCAGTGTGTGTCTTTGTGACTTGGTGTCAGTGTATGTCTGTGTTACTTGGTGTAAGTGTTTGCCTGTGTTCCTGGATATCAGTGTATGTCTTTGTTACTTGTTGTCAGTGTATGACTTTGTTACTTGGTGTAAATGTGTGTCTGTGTTACTGGGTGTCAGTGTATGTCTGTGTTACTTGGTGTAAGTGTGTGTCTGTGTTACTGGGTATCAGTGTATGTCTTTGTGACTTGGTGTCAGTGCATGTCTTTGTTAATGTTTATTAGTATTTCTCTGTGTTACTGGGTGTCAGTGTGTGTTTGTTTGTGTTACTGTGTGTCAGTGTATGTCTTTTTTACTTGGTGTAAGTGTGTGTCTGTGTTACTGGGTATCAGTGTCTGTCTTTGTTACTTGGTGTAAGTGTATAACTTTGTATCATGGTGTAATTGTATGTCTTTGATACTTGGTGTCAGTGTATGTCTGTGCTACTTGGTGTAAGTGTATGTCTTTGTTACTTGGTGTAAGTGTGTGTCTGTGTTACTTGGTGTAAGTGTGTGTCTGTGTTCCTGGGTATCATTGTATGTCTTTGTTACTTGGTGTCAGTGTATGTCTGTGTTTCTTGGTGTAAGTGTGTGTCTGTGTTACTGGGTATCGGTGTATGTCTTTGTTACTTGGAGTCAGCGTATGTCTGTGTTACTTGGTGTAAGTGTGTGTCTGTGTTACTGGGTATCAGTGTGTGTCTCTGTTACTTGGTGTAAGTGTGTGTCTTTGTTACTTGGTGACCGTGTGTGTCTGTGTTACTGGGTGTCAGTGTATGTCTTTGTTACTGGGTCTCAGTGTATGTCTTTGTTACTTGGTGTATGTGTGTGTCTGTGTTACTGGGTATCAGTGTCTGTCTTTGTTACTTGGTGTAAGTGTGTGTCTGTGTTACTGGGTATCAGTGTATGTCTTTGTGACTTGGTGTCAGTGTATGTCTTTGTTACTTGGTGTCAGTGTGTGTCTGTGTTTCTGGGTATCAGTGTATGTCTTTGTGATTGGTATCAGTGTATGTCTTTGTTACTGGGTGTCAGTGTGTGTCTGTGTTACTGGGTATCAGTGTATGTCTTTGTGATTGGTATCAGTGTATGTCTTTGTGACTTGGTGTCAGTGTATGTCTTTGTTACTGGTTGTCAGTGTGTGTCATTGTGACTTGGTGTCAGTGTATGTCTTTGTTACGTGGCGTAAGTGTGTGTCTGTGTTACTGGGTATCAGTGTATGTATTTGTTACTTGGTGTCAGTGTATGTCAAAATAATTGGTGTAATTATATGTCTTTGTTACTTGGTGTAATTGTCTGTCTTTGTTACTTGGTGTAAGTGTATGTCTTTGTTACATGGTGTCAGTGTATGTCTTTGTTACTTGGTGTCAGTGTGAGTCTGTGTTACTGGGTATCAGTGTATGTCTTTGTGACTTAGTATCAGTGTATGTCTTTATGACTTGGTGTCAGTGTATGTCTTTGTTACTCGGTCTCAGTGTGTGTCTGTGTTACTTGGTGTCAGTGTTTGTCTTTGTTACTGTTTATTAGTGTTTATCTGTGTTACTGGGTGTCAGTGTGTGTTTGTTTGTGTTACTGTGTGTCAGTGTATGTCTTTGTTACTTGGTGTAAGTGTGTGTCTGTGTTACTGGGTATCAGTGTCTGTCTTTGTTACTTGGTGTAAGTGTGTGTCCTTGTTACTTGGTGTAATTGTATGTCTGTGTTACTTGGTGTAAGTGTGTGTCTGTGTTGCAGTGTGTCAGTGTATGTCTGTGTTACTTGGTGTAAGTGTATGTCTTTGTTAATTGGTGTAAGTGTGCGTCCGTGTTACTGGGTATCAGTGGATGTCTTTGTTACTTGGTGTCAGTGTGTGTCTGTGTTTCTGGGTGTCAGTGTGTTTGTTTTTTTTACTGGGTGTCAGTGTGTGTCTGAGTTTCTTGGTGTAAGTTTGTGTCTTTGTTACTGGGTGTCAGTGTATGTCTTTGTTACTTGGTGTAAGTGTGTGTCTGTGTTACTGGGTATCAGTGTGTGTCTTTGTTACTTGGTGGAAGTGTTTGTCTGTGTTACTGGGTATCAGTGTATGTCTTTGTGACTTGTTGTCAGTATATGTCTTTGTTACTGGGTGTCAGTGTGTGTCTTTGTGACTTGGTGTCAGTGTATGTCTTTGTTAATTGGTGTAAGTGTGTGTCTGTGTTACTGGGTATCAGTGGATGTCTTTGTTACTTGGAGTAAGTGTATGTCAAAATACTTGGTGTAGGTGTATGTCTTTGTTACTTGGTGTAATTGTCTGTTTTTGTTACTTGGTGTCAGTGTATGTCTGTGTTACTTGGTGTAAGTGTGTGTCTTTGTTACTTCTTTTCAGTGTATGTCTTTGTTACTTGGTGTAAGTGTGTGTCTTTGTTACTTGGTGTAAGTGTATGTCTTTGTTACTTGGTGTCATTGTATGTGTTTGTGACTTGTTGTCACTGAATGTCTTTGTTACTGGGTGTAAGTGTATGTCTTCGTTACTTGGTGTCAGTGTATCTGTTTGTGACTTGTTGTCAGTGGATGTCTTTGTTACTGGGTGTCAGTGTATGTCTTTATTACTTGGTGTAAGTGTATGTCAAAATACTTGGTGTAAGTGTATGTCTGTGTTACTTGGTGTCAGTGTATGTCTTTGTTACCTGGTGTCAGTGTATGTCTGTGTTACTTGGTGTCAGTGTGTGTCTTTGTTACTTGTTGTAAGTGTATGCCTTTGTTACTTGGTGTCTGTGTATGTCTTTGTTACTGGGTGTCAGTGTATGTCTTTGTTACTTGGTGTCAGTGTATGTCTGTGTTACTTGGTGTCAGTGTGTGTCTTTGTTACTTGGTGTAATTGAATGCCTTTGTTACTTGGTGTCTGTGTATGTCTTTGTTACTGGGTGTCAGTGTGTGTCTGTGTTCCTGGGTATCAGTGTATGTCTTTGTGACTTGGTGTCAGTGTATGTCTTTGTTACTGGGTGTCAGTGTGTGTCTTTGTGACTTGGTGTCAGTGTATCTCTGTGTTACTTGGTGTAAGTCTGTGTCGTTGTTACTTGGTGTCCGGGTGTGCCTGTGTTACTGGGTATCAGTGTATATCTTTGTTACTTGGTGTAAGTGTGTGTCTGTGTTACTGGGTGTCAGTGTGTTTCTGTGTTACTTGGTGTAAGTCTGTGTCTTTGTTACTTGGTGTCCGTGTGTGTCTGTGTTACTGGGTGTCAGTGTATGTCTTTGTTGCTGGGTGTCAGTGTATGAATTTTTTACTTGGTGTAAGTGTGTGTCTGTGTTACTGGGTGTCATTGTGTGTCTGTGTTACTTGGTGTAAGTGTGTGTCTCTGTTACTGGGTATCAGTGTATGTCTTTGTGACTTGGTGTCAGTGTATGTCTTTGTTACTGGTTGTCAGTGTGTGTCTTTGTGACTTGGTGTCAGTGTATGTCTTTGTTACGTGGCGTAAGTGTGTGTCTGTGTTACTGGGTATCAGTGTATGTATTTGTTACTTGGTGTCAGTGTATGTCAAAATACTTGGTGTAAATGTATGTCTTTGTTACTTGGTGTAATTGTCTGTCTTTGTTACTTGGTGTAAGTGTATGTCTTTGTTACATGGTGTCAGTGTATGTCTTTGTTACTTGGTGTCAGTGTGAGTCTGTGTTACTGGGTATCAGTGTATGTCTTTGTGACTTAGTATCAGTGTATGTCTTTGTGACTTGGTGTCAGTGTATGTCTTTGTTACTGGGTCTCAGTGTGTGTCTGTGTTACTTGGTGTCAGTGTTTGTCTTTGTTACTGTTTATTAGTGTTTCTCTGTGTTACTGGGTGTCAGTGTGTGTTTGTTTGTGTTACTGTGTGTCAGTGTATGTCTTTGTGACTTGGTGTAAGTGTGTGTCTGTGTTACTGGGTATCAGTGTCTGTCTTTGTTACTTGGTGTAAGTGTGTGTCCTTGTTACTTGGTGTAATTGTATGTCTGTGTTACTTGGTGTAAGTGTGTGTCTGTGTCACTGGGTATCAGTGTGTGTCTGTGTTACTTGGTGTAAGTGTGTGTCTGTGTTGCTGGGTGTCAGTGTATGTCTGTGTTACTTGGAGTCTGTGTGTGTCTGTGTTACTCTGTATCAGTGTATGTCTTTCTGACTTGGTATCTGTGTATGTCTTTGTTACTGGGTGTCAGTGTGTGTCTGTGTTACTGGGTATCAGTGTATGTCTTTGTGACTTGGTATCAGTGTATGTCTTTGTTAATGGGTGGCAGTGTATGTCTTTGTGAACTGGTATCAGTCTATGTCTTTGTTAAAGGGTGTCAGTGTGTGTCTGTGTTCCTGGGTATCAGTGTATGTCTTTGTGACTTGGTGTCAGTGTATGTCTTTGTTACTGGGTGTCAGTGTGTGTCTTTGTGACTTGGTGTCAGTGTATGTCTGTGTTACTTGGTGTAAGTGTGTGCCTGTGTTCCTGGATATCAGTGTATGTCTTTGTTACTTGTTGTCAGTGTATGACTTTGTTACTTGGTGTAAATGTGTGTATGTGTTACTGGGTGTCAGTGAATGTCTGTGTTACTTGGTGTAAGTGTGTGTCTGTGTTACTGGGTATCAGTGTATGTCTTTTTGACTTGGTGTCAGTGCATGTCTTTGTTACTGTTTATTAGTATTTCTCTGTGTTACTGGGTGTCAGTGTGTGTTTGTTATGTTACTGGGTGTCAGTGTATGTCTTTTTTACTTGGGGTAAGTGTGTGTCTGTGTTACTGGGTATCAGTGTCTGTCTTTGTTACTTGGTGTAAGTGTATAACTTTGTATCATGGTGTAATTGTATGTCTTTGTTACTTGGTGTCAGTGTATGTCTGTGCTACTTGGTGTAAGTGTATGTCTTTGTTACTTGGTGTAAGTGTGTGTCTGTGTTACTTGGTGTAAGTGTGTGTCTGTGTTCCTGGGTATCATTGTATGTCTTTGTTACTTGGTGTCAGTGTATGTCTGTGTTACTTGGTGTAAATGTGTGTCTGTGTTACTGGGTATCGGTGTATGTCTTTGTTACTTGGAGTCTGCGTATGTCTGTGTTACTGGGTGTCAGTGTGTGTCTCTGTTACTTGGTGTAAGTGTGTGTCTTTGTTACTTGGTGACCGTGTGTGTCTGTGTTACTGGGTGTCAGTGTATGTCTTTGTTACTGGGTGTCAGTGTATGTCTTTGTTACTTGGTGTAAGTGTGTGTCTGTGTTACTGGGTATCAGTGTCTGTCTTTGTTACTCGGTGTAAGTGTGTGTCTGTGTTACTGGGTATCAGTGTATGTCTTTGTGAATTGGTGTCAGTGTATGTCTTTGTTACTTGGTGTCAGTGTGTGTCTGTGTTACTTGGTGTAAGTGCATGTCTTTGTTACTTGGTGTCAGTGTGTGTCTGTGTTACTGGGTATCAGTGTATGTCTTTGTGATTGGTATCAGTGTATGTCTTTGTTAGTGGGTGTCAGTGTGTGTCTGTGTTCCTGGGTATCAGTGTATGTCTTTGTGATTGGTATCAGTGTATGTCTTTGTTACTGGGTGTCAGTGTGTGTCTGTGTGACTTGGTATCAGTGTATGTCTTTGTTACTGGTTGTCAGTGTGTGTCTGTGTTCCTGGGTATCAGTGTATGTCTTTGTGACTTGGTGTCAGTGTATGTCTTTGTTACTGGGTGTCAGTGTTTGTCTTTGTGACTTGGTGTCAGTGTATGTCTTTGTTACTTGGTGTAAGTGTGTGTCTGTGATACTGGGTATCAGTGTAAGTCTTTGTGACTTGGTGTCAGTGTATGTCTGTGTTACTTGGTGTAAGTGTGTGTCTGTGTTCCTGAGTATCAGTGTATGTCTTTGTTACTTGGTGTCAGTGTATGTCTTTGTTACTTTGTGGAAGTGTGTGTCTGTGTTACTGGGTATCAGTGTATGTTTTTGTGACTTGGTGTCAGTGTATGTCTTTGTTACTTGGTGTCAGTGTATGTCTGTGTTACTTGCTGTAAGTATGTGTCTTTGTTACTTGGTGTAAGTGTATGTCTGTGTTACTGGGTATCAGTGTATGTCTTTGTTACTTGGTGTAAGTGTGTGTCTATGTTACTGTGTATCAGTGTATGTCTTTGTGACTTAGTATCAGTGTATGTCTTTGTGACTTGGTGTCAGTGTGTGTCTGTGTTACTGGGTATCAGTGTATGTCTTTGTGACTTGGTATCAGTGTATGTCTTTGTTAATGGGTGTCAGTGTATGTCTTTGTGAACTGGTATCAGTCTATGTCTTTGTTAAAGGGTGTCAGTGTGTGTCTGTGTTCCTGGGTATCAGTGTATGTCTTTGTGACTTGGTGTCAGTGTATGTCTTTGTTACTGGGTGTCAGTGTGTGTCTTTGTGACTTGATGTCAGTGTATGTCTGTGTTACTTGGTGTAAGTGTTTGCCTGTGTTCCTGGATATCAGTGTATGTCTTTGTTACTTGTTGTCAGTGTATGACTTTGTTACTTGGTGTAAATGTGTGTCTGTGTTACTAGGTGTCAGTGTATGTCTGTGTTACTTGGTGTAAGTGTGTGTCTGTGTTACTGGGTATCAGTGTATGTCTTTGTGACTTGGTGTCAGTGCATGTCTTTGTTAATGTTTATTAGTATTTCTCTGTGTTACTGGGTGTCAGTGTGTGTTTGTTTGTGTTACTGGGTGTCAGTGTATGTCTTTTTTACTTGGTGTAAGTGTGTGTCTGTGTTACTGGGTATCAGTGTCTGTCTTTGTTACTTGGTGTAAGTGTATAACTTTGTATCATGGTGTAATTGTATGTCTTTGATACTTGGTGTCAGTGTATGTCTGTGCTACTTGGTGTAAGTGTATGTCTTTGTTACTTGGTGTAAGTGTGTGTCTGTGTTACTTGGTGTAAGTGTGTGTCTGTGTTCCTGGGTATCATTGTATGTCTTTGTTACTTGGTGTCAGTGTATGTCTGTGTTTCTTGGTGTAAGTGTGTGTCTGTGTTACTGGGTATCGGTGTATGTCTTTGTTACTTGGAGTCAGCGTATGTCTGTGTTACTTGGTGTAAGTGTGTGTCTGTGTTACTGGGTATCAGTGTGTGTCTCTGTTACTTGGTGTAAGTGTGTGTCTTTGTTACTTGGTGACCGTGTATGTCTGTGTTACTGGGTGTCAGTGTATGTCTTTCTAACTGGGTGTCAGTGTATGTCTTTGTTACTTGGTGTATGTGTGTGTCTGTGTTACTGGGTATCAGTGTCTGTCTTTGTTACTTGGTGTAAGTGTGTGTCTGTGTTACTGGGTATCAGTGTATGTCTTTGTGACTTGGTGTCAGTGTATGTCTTTGTTACTTGGTGTCAGTGTGTGTCTGTGTTACTGGGTATCAGTGTATGTCTTTGTGATTGGTATCAGTGTATGTCTTTGTTACTGGGTGTCAGTGTGTGTCTGTGTTACTGGGTATCAGTGTATGTCTTTGTGATTGGTATCAGTGTATGTCTTTGTGACTTGGTGTCAGTGTATGTCTTTGTTACTGGTTTTCAGTATGTGTCTTTGTGACTTGGTGTCAGTGTATGTCTTTGTTACGTGGCGTAAGTGTGTGTCTGTGTTACTGGGTATCAGTGTATGTATTTGTTACTTGGTGTCAGTGTATGTCAAAATAATTGGTGTAATTATATGTCTTTGTTACTTGGTGTAATTGTCTGTCTTTGTTACTTGGTGTAAGTGTATGTCTTTGTTACATGGTGTCAGTGTATGTCTTTGTTACTTGGTGTCAGTGTGAGTCTGTGTTACTGGGTATCAGTGTATGTCTTTGTGACTTAGTATCAGTGTATGTCTTTGTGACTTGGTGTCAGTGTATGTCTTTGTTACTCGGTCTCAGTGTGTGTCTGTGTTACTTGGTGTCAGTGTTTGTCTTTGTTACTGTTTATTAGTGTTTCTCTGTGTTACTGGGTGTCAGTGTGTGTTTGTTTGTGTTACTGTGTGTCAGTGTATGTCTTTGTTACTTGGTGTAAGTGTGTGTCTGTGTTACTGGGTATCAGTGTCTGTCTTTGTTACTTGGTGTAAGTGTGTGTCCTTGTTACTTGGTGTAATTGTATGTCTGTGTTACTTGGTGTAAGTGTGTGTCTGTGTCACTGGGTATCAGTGTATGTCTTTGTTACTTGATGTCAGTGTATGTCTGTGTTACTTGGTGTAAGTGTGTGTCTGTGTTGCTGGGTGTCAGTGTATGTCTGTGTTACTTGGTGTAAGTGTGTGTCTGTGTTACTGGGTGTCAGTGTGTGTCTGTGTTACTTGGTGTAAGAGTGTGTCATTGTTACTTGGTGTCTGTGTATGTCTTTGTTACTTGGAGTCTGTGTGTGTCTGTGTTACTCTGTATCAGTGTATGTCTTTCTGACTTGGTATCAGTGTATGTCTTTGTTACTGGGTGTCAGTGTGTGTCTGTGTTACTGGGTATCAGTGTATGTCTTTGTGACTTGGTATCAGTGTATTTCTTTGTTAATGGGTGTCAGTGTATGTCTTTGTGAATTGGTATCAGTCTATGTCTTTGTTAAAGGGTGTCAGTGTGTGTCTGTGTTCCTGGGTATCAGTGTATGTCTTTGTGACTTGGTGTCAGTGTATGTCTTTGTTACTGGGTGTCAGTGTGTGTCTTTGTGACTTGGTGTCAGTGTATGTCTGTGTTACTTGGTGTAAGTGTGTGTCTGTGTTACTGGATATCAGTGTATGTCTTTGTTACTTGTTGTCAGTGTATGACTTTGTTACTTGGTGTAAATGTGTGTCTGTGTTACTGGGTGTCAGTGTATGTCTGTGTTACTTGGTGTAAGTGTGTGTCTGTGTTACTGGGTATCAGTGTATGTCTTTGTGACTTGGTGTCATTGCATGTCTTTGTTACTGTTTATTAGTAATTCTCTGTGTTACTGGGTGTCAGTGTGTGTTTGTTTGTGTTACGGGGTGTCAGTGTATGTCTTTTTTACTTGGTGTAAGTGTGTGTCTGTGTTACTGGGTATCAGTGTCTGTCTTTGTTACTTGGTGTAAGTGTATAACTTTGTATCATGGTGTAATTGTATGTCTTTGTTACTTGGTGTCAGTGTATGTCTGTGCTACTTGGTGTAAGTGTATGTCTTTGTTACTTGGTGTAAGTGTGTGTCTGTGTTACTTGGTGTAAGTGTGTGTCTGTGTTCCTGGGTATCGGTGTATGTCTTTGTTACTTGGAGTCAGCGTATGTCTGTGTTACTTGGTGTAAGTGTGTGTCTGTGTTACTGGGTGTCAGTGTGTGTCTCTGTTACTTGGTGTAAGTGTGTGTCTTTGTTACTTGGTGACCGTGTGTGTCTGTGTTACTGGGTGTCAGTGTATGTCTTTGTTACTGCGTGTCAGTCTATGTCTTTGTTACTTGGTGTAAGTGTGTGTCTGCGTTACTGGGTATCAGTGTCTGTCTTTGTTACTTGGTGTAAGTGTGTGTCTGTGTTACTGGGTATCAGTGTATGTCTTTGTGAATTGGTGTCAGTGCATGTCTTTGTTACTTGGTGTCAGTGTGTGTCTGTGTTACTTGGTGTAAGTGCATGTCTTTGTTACTTGGTGTCAGTGTGTGTCTGTGTTACTGGGTGTCAGTGTATGTCATTGTGACTTGCTGTCAGTGTATGTCTTTGTTACTGGTTGTCAGTGTGTGTCTGTGTTCCTGGGTATCAGTGTATGTCTTTGTGACTTGGTGTCAGTGTATGTCTTTGTTACTGGGTGTCAGTGTTTGTCTTTGTGACTTGGTGTCAGTGTATGTCTTTGTTACTTGGTGTAAGTGTGTGTCTGTGATACTGGGTATCAGTGTAAGTCTTTGTGACTTGGTGTCAGTGTATGTCTGTGTTACTTGGTGTAAGTGTATGTCTGTGTTCCTGAGTATCAGTGTATGTCTTTGTTACTTGGTGTCAGTGTATGTCTTTGTTACTTTGTGGAAGTGTGTGTCTGTGTTACTGGGTATCAGTGTATGTTTTTGTGACTTGGTGTCAGTGTATGTCATTGTTACTTGGTGTCAGTGTATGTCTGTCTTACTTGGTGTAAGTATGTGTCTTTGTTACTTGGTGTAAGTGTATGTCTGTGTTACTGGGTATCAGTGTATGTCTTTGTTACTTGGTGTAAGTGTGTGTCTATGTTACTGTGTATCAGTGTATGTCTTTGTTACTTGGTGGCAGTGTATGTCAAAATACTTGGTGTAAGTGTGTGTCTGTGTTGCTGGGTGTCAGTGTATGTCTTTGTTACTTGGTGTAAGTGTATGTCTGTGTTACTGGGTATCAGTGCATGTCTTTGTTACTTGGTGTCCGTGTGTGTCGGTGTTACTGGGTGTCAGTGTATGTCTTTGTTACTGGGTGTCAGTGTGTGTTTGTGTTACTTGGTGTAAGTGTGTGTCTTTGTTACTTGGTGCAAGTGTATGTCAATATACTTGGTGTAAGTGTATGTCTTTGTTACTTGGTGAAATTGTCTGTCTTTGTTACTTGGTGTAATTGTATGTCTTTGTTACTTGGTGTCAGTGTGTGTCTGTGTTACTTGGTGTAAGTATGTGTCTTTGTTACTTGGTGTAAGTGTATGTCTGTGTTACTGGGTATCAGTGTATGTCTTTGTTACTGGGTGTCAGTGTGTGTCTTTGTGACTTGGTGTCAGTGTCTGTCTGTGTTACTTGGTGTAAGTATGTTTCTTTGTTACTTGGTGTAAGTGTATGTCTGTGTTACTGTGTATCAGTGTATGTCTTTGTTACTTGGTGGCAGTGCATGTCAAAATACTTGGTGTAAGTGTATGTGTTTGTTAGTTGGTGTCCATGTGTGTCTGTGTTACTGGGTGTCAGTGTATGTCTTTGTTACTGGGTGTCAGTGTATGTCTTTGTTACTTGGTGCAAGTGTATGTCAATATACTTGGTGTAAGTGTATGTCTTTGTTACTTGGTGAAATTGTCTGTCTTTGTTACTTGGTGTAATTGTATGTCTTTGTTACTTGGTGTCAGTGTGTGTCTGTGTTACTTGGTGTAAGTATGTGTCTTTGTTACTTGGTGTAAGTGTATGTCTGTGTTACTGGGTATCAGTGTATGTCTTTGTTACTGGGTGTCAGTGTGTGTCTTTGTGACTTGGTGTCAGTGTCTGTCTGTGTTACTTGGTGTAAGTATGTTTCTTTGTTACTTGGTGTAAGTGTATGTCTGTGTTACTGTGTATCAGTGTATGTCTTTGTTACTTGGTGGCAGTGCATGTCAAAATACTTGGTGTAAGTGTATGTGTTTGTTAGTTGGTGTCCGTGTGTGTCTGCGTTCCTGCGTATCAGTGTATGTATTTGTTACTTGGTGTCATTGTGTTTCTATGTTTCTGGGTGTCAGTGTGTTTGTTTGTGTTACTGGGTGTCAGTGTGTGTCTGTTTTACTTGGTGTCCGTGTGTGTCTGTGTTACTGGGTGTCAGTGTATGTCATTGTTCCTGGGTGTCAGTGTATGTCTTTGTTACTTGGTGTAAGTGTGTGTCTGTGTTACTGGGTATCAGTGTGTGTCTTTGTTACTTGGTGTCAGTGTATGTCTGTGTTACTTGGTGTAAGTGTGTGTCTGTTACTGGATATCAGTGTATGTCTTTGTTACTTGTTGTCAGTGTATGTCTTTGTTACTTGTTGTAAATGTGTGTCTGTGTTACTGGGTGTCAGTGTATGTCTGTGTTACTTGGTGTAAGTGTGTGTCTGTGTTACTGGGTATCAGTGTATGTCTTTGTGACTTGGTGTCAGTGTATGTCTTTGTTACTGTTTATTAGTGTTTCTCTGTGTCACTGGGTGTCAGTGTGTGTTTGTTTGTGTTACTGGGTCAGTGTATGTCTTTGTTACTTGGTGTAAGTGTGTGTCTGTGTTACTGGGTATCAGTGTCTGTCTTTGTTACTTGGTGTTAATGTATAACTTTGTATCATGGTGTAATTGTATGTCTTTGTTACTTTGTGTCAGTGTATGTCTGTGTTACTTGGTGTAAGTGTATGTCTTTGTTACTTGGTGTAAGTGTGTGTCTGTGTTACTTGGTGAAAGTGTGTGTCTGTGTTCCTGGGTATCATTGTATGTCTTTGTTACTTGGTGTCAGTGTATGTCTGTGTTACTTGGTGTAAGTGTTTGTCTGTGTTACTGGGTATCGGTGTATGTCTTTGTTAATTGGAGTCAGCGTACGTCTGTGTTACTTGGTGTAAGTGTGTGTCTGTTTTACTGGGTGTCAGTGTGTATCTGTTTTACTTGGTGTAAGTGTGTGTCTTTGTTACTTGGTGTCCGTGTGTGTCTGTGTTACTAGGTGTCAGTGCATGTCTTTGTTACTTGGTGTCAGTGTATATCTGTGTTACTTGGTGTAAGTGTCTGTCTGTGTTACTTGGTGTAATTGTATGTCTTTGTTACTTGGTGTCAGTGTATGTCTTTGTTACTTGGTGTATGTGTGTGTCTGTGTTACTTGGTGCAAGTGTGTGTCTGTGTTCCTGGGTATCAGTGTATGTCTTTGTACTTGGTGTCAGTGTATGTCTGTGTTACTTGGTGTCAGTGTGTGTCTGTGTTACTGGTTATCAGTGTATGTCTTTGTTACTTGGTGTCAGTATATGTCTGTGTTACTTGGTGTAAGTGTGTGTCTGTGTTACTGGGTGTCAGTGTGTGTCTGTGTTACTGGGTGTCAGTGTATGTCTTTGTTACTGGGTGTCAGTGTATGTCTTTGTTACTTGGTGTAAGTGTGTCTCTGTGTTACTGGGTATCAGTGTCTGTCTTTGTTACTTGGTGTAAGTGTGTGTCTGTGTTACTGGCTATCAGTGTATGTCTTTGTTACTTGGTGTAAGTGTGTGTCTGTGTTACTGGGTATCAGTGCATGTCTTTGTGACTTGGTGTCAGTGTATGTCTTTGTTACTTGGTGAAGTGTGTGTCTTTGTTACTTGGTGTAAGTGTGTGTCTGTGTTACTGGGTGTCAGTGTGTGTCTTTGTGACTTGGTATCAGTGTATGTCTTTGTTACTTGGTGTAAGTGTGTGTCTTTGTTACTTGGTGTAAGTGTATGTCTTTGTTACTTGGTGTCAGTGTATCTCTTTGTTACTTGGTGTCAGTGTGTGTCTTTGTTACTTAGTGTAAGTGTATGTCTTTGTTACTTGGTGTCAGTGCATGTCTTTGTTACTTGGTGTCAGTGTGTGTCTGTGTTACTGGGTATCAGTGTATGTCTTTGTGATTGGTATCAGTGTATGTCTTTGTTACTGGGTGTCAGTGTGTGTCTGTGTTACTGGGTATCAGTGTATGTCCTTGTGACTTGGTATCAGTGTATGTCTTTGTTACTGGGTGTCAGGGTGTGTCTGTGTGACTTGGTATCAGTGTATGTCTTTGTTACTGGTTGTCAGTGTGTGTCTGTGTTCCTGGGTATCAGTGTATGTCTTTGTGACTTGGTGTCAGTGTATGTCTTTGTTACTGGGTGTCAGTGTGTGTCTTTGTGACTTGGTGTCAGTGTATGTCTGTGTTACTTGGTGTAAATGTGTGTCTGTGTTACTGGGTGTCAGTGTATGTCTGTGTTACTTGGTGTAAGTGTGTGTCTGTGTTACTGGGTATCAGTGTATGTCTTTGTGACTTGGTGTCAGTGTATGTCTTTGTTACTGTTTATTAGTGTTTCTCTGTGTCACTGGGTGTCAGTGTGTGTTTGTTTGTGTTACTGGGTGTCAGTGTATGTCTTTTTTACTTGGTGTAAGTGTGTGGCTGTGTTACTGGGTATCAGTGTCTGTCTTTGTTACTTGGTGTAAGGGTATAACTTTGTATCATGGTGTAATTGTATGTCTTTGTTACTTTGTGTAAGTGTGTGTCTGTGTTACTTGGTGAAAGTGTGTGTCTGTGTTCCTGGGTATCATTGTATGTCTTTGTTACTTGCTGTCAGTGTATGTCTGTGTTACTTGGTGTAAGTGTTTGTCTGTGTTACTGGGTATCGGTGTATGTCTTTGTGACTTGGTGTCAGTGTATGTCTTTGTTACTGGGTGTCTGTGTGCGTCTTTGTGACTTGGTATCAGTGTATGTCTTTGTTACTTGGTGTAAGTGTGTGTCTGTTTTACTGGGTGTCAGTGTGTATCTGTTTTACTTGGTGTAAGTGTGTGTCTTTGTTACTTGGTGTCCGTGTGTGTCTGTGTTACTGGGTGTCAGTACATGTCATTGTTACTTGGTGTCAGTGTATATCTGTGTTACTTGGTGTAAGTGTGTGTCTTTGTTACTTGGTGTAATTGTATGTCTTTGTTACTTGGTGTCATTGTATGTCTTTGTTACTTGGTGTCAGTGTATGTCTGTGTTACTTGGTGTCAGTGTGTGTCTGTGTTACTGGTTATCAGTGTATGTCTTTGTTACTTGGTGTCAGTATATGTCTGTGTTACTTGGTGTAAGTGTGTGTCTGTGTTACTGGGTGTCAGTGTATGTCTGTGTTACTTGGTGTAAGTGTGTGTCTTTGTTACTTGGTGTCCGTGTGTGTCTGTGTTACTGGGTGTCAGTGTATGTCTTTGTTACTGGGTGTCAGTGTATGTCTTTGTTACTTGGTGTAAGTGTGTGTCTGTGTTACTGGGTATCAGTGTCTGTCTTTGTTACTTGGTGTAAGTGTGTGTCTGTGTTACTGGCTATCAGTGTATGTCTTTGTTACTTGGTGTAAGTGTGTGTCTGTGTTACTGGCTATCAGTGCATGTCTTTGTGACTTGGTGTCAGTGTATGTCTTTGTTACTGGGTGTCTGTGTGCGTCTTTGTGACTTGGTATCAGTGTATGTCTTTGTTACTTGGTGTAAGTGTGTGTCTTTGTTACTTGGTGTAAGTGTATGTCTTTGTTACTTGGTGTCAGTGTATGTCTTTGTTACTTGGTGTCAGTGTGTGTCTTTGTTACTTGGTGTAAGTGTCTGTCTTTGTTACTTAGTGTAAGTGTATGTCTTTGTTACTTGGTGTCAGTGCATGTCTTTGTTGCTTGGTGTCAGTGTGTGTCTGTGTTACTGGGTATCAGTGTATGTCTTTGTGATTGGTATCAGTGTCTGTCTTTGTTACTGGGTGTCAGTGTGTGTCTGTGTTACTGGGTATCAGTGTATGTCTTTGTGACTTGGTATCAGTGTATGTCTTTGTTACTGGGTGTCAGTGTGTGTCTGTGTGACTTGGTATCAGTGTATGTCTTTGTTACTGGTTGTCAGTGTGTGTCTGTGTTCCTGGGTATCAGTGTATGTCTTTGTGACTTGGTGTCAGTGTATGTCTTTGTTACTGGGTGTCAGTGTGTGTCTGTGTTACTGGGTATCAGTGTATGTCTTTGTGAATTGGTATAGGTCTATGTCTTTGTTACTGGGTGTCAGTGTGGGTCTGTGTTCCTGGGTATCAGTGTATGTCTTTGTGACTTGGTGTCAGTGTATGTCTTTGTTACTGGGTGTCAGTGTGTGTCTTTGTGACTTGGTGTCAGTGTATGTCTGTGTTACTTGGTGTAAGTGTGTGTCTGTTACTGGATATCAGTGAATGTCTTTGTTACTTGTTGTCAGTGTATGTCTTTGTTACTTGGTGTAAATGTGTGTCTGTGTTACTGGGTGTCAGTGTATGTCTGTGTTACTTGGTGTAAGTGTGTGTCTGTGTTACTGGGTATCAGTGTATGTCTTTGTGACTTGGTGTCAGTGTATGTCTTTGTTACTGTTTATTAGTGTTTCTCTGTGTCACTGGGTGTCAGTGTGTGTTTGTTTGTGTTACTGGGTGTCAGTGTATGTCTTTTTTACTTGGTGTAAGTGTGTGTCTGTGTTACTGGGTATCAGTGTCTGTCTTTGTTACTTGGTGTAAGTGTATAACTTTGTATCATGGTGTAATTGTATGTCTTTGTTACTTTGTGTCAGTGTATGTCTGTGTTACTTGGTGTAAGTGTATGTCTTTGTTACTTGGTGTAAGTGTGTGTCTGTGTTACTTGCTGAAAGTGTGTGTCTGTGTTCCTGGGTATCATTGTATGTCTTTGTTACTTGGTGTCAGTGTATGTCTGTGTTACTTGGTGTAAGTGTTTGTCTGTGTTACTGGGTATCGGTGTATGTCTTTGTTAATTGGAGTCAGCGTACGTCTGTGTTACTTGGTGTAAGTGTGTGTCTGTTTTACTGGGTGTCAGTGTGTATCTGTTTTACTTGGTGTAAGTGTGTGTCTTTGTTACTTGGTGTCCGTGTGTGTCTGTGTTACTGGGTGTCAGTAAATGTCTTTGTTACTTGGTGTCAGTGTATATCTGTGTTACTTGGTGTAAGTGTGTGTCTTTGTTACTTGGTGTAATTGTATGTCTTTGTTACTTGGTGTCAGTGTATGTCTTTGTTACTTGCTGTATGTGTGTGTCTGTGTTACTTGGTGTAAGTGTGTGTCTGTGTTCCTGGGTATCAGTCTATGTCTTTGTTACTTGGTGTCAGTGTTTGTCTGTGTTACTTGGTGTCAGTGTGTGTCTGTGTTACTGGTTATCAGTATATGTCTTTGTTACTTGGTGTCAGTATATGTCTGTGTTACTTGGTGTAAGTGTGTGTCTGTGTTACTGGGTGTCAGTTTGTGTCTGTGTTACTTGGTGTAAGTGTGTTTCTTTGTTACTTGGTGTCCGTGTGTGTCTGTGTTACTGGGTGTCAGTGTATGTCTTTGTTACTGGGTGTCAGTGTATGTCTTTGTTACTTGGTGTAAGTGTTTGTCCGTGTTACTGGGTATCAGTGTCTGTCTTTGTTACTTGGTGTAAGTGTGTGTCTGTGTTACTGGGTATCAGTGGATGTCTTTGTTACTTGGTGTCAGTGTATGTCAAAATCCTTGGTGTAGGTGTATGTCTTTGTTACTTGGTGTAATTGTCTGTCTTTGTTACTTCTTGTCAGTGTACGTCTTTGTTACTTGGTGTAAGTGTGTGTCTGTGTTACTTGGTGTAAGTGTGTGTCTTTGTTACTTGGTGTCCGTGTATTTCTTTGTTACTTGGTGTAAGTGTGTGTCTGTGTTCCTGGGTATCAGTGTATGTCTTTGTGACTTGGTGTCAGTGTATGTCTTTGTTACTGGGTGTCAGTGTGTGTCTGTGTTACTGGGTATCAGTGTATGTCTTTGTGAATTGGTATCAGTCTATGTCTTTGTTACTGGGTGTCAGTGTGTGTCTGTGTTCCTGGGTATCAGTGTATGTCTTTGTGACTTGGTGTCAGTGTATGTCTTTGTTACTGGGTGTCAGTGTGTGTCTTTGTGACTTGGTGTCAGTGTATGCCTGTGTTACTTGGTGTAAGTGTGTGTCTGTTACTGGATATCAGTGTATGTCTTTGTTACTTGTTGTCAGTGTATGTCTTTGTTACTTGGTGTAAATGTGTGTCTGTGTTACTGGGTGTCAGTGTATGTCTGTGTTACTTGGTGTAAGTGTGTGTCTGTGTTACTGGGTATCAGTGTATGTCTTTGTAACTTGGTGTCAGTGTATGTCTTTGTTACTGTTTATTAGTGTTTCTCTGTGTCACTGGGTGTCAGTGTGTGTTTGTTTGTGTTACTGGGTGTCAGTGTATGTCTTTTTAACTTGGTGTACGTGTGTGTCTGTGTTACTGGGTATCAGTGTCTGCTTTTGTTACTTGGTGTAAGTGTATAACTTTGTATCATGGTGTAATTGTATGTCTTTGTTACTTTGTGTCAGTGTATGTCTTTGTTACTTGGTGTAAGTGTATGTCTTTGTTACTTGGTGTAAGTGTGTGTCTGTGTTACTTGGTGAAAGTGTGTGTCTGTGTTCCTGGGTATCATTGTATGTCTTTGTTACTTGTTGTCAGTGTATGTCTGTGTTACTTGGTGTCAGTGTTTGTCTGTGTTACTGGGTATCGGTGTATGTCTTTGTTAATTGGAGTCAGCGTACGTCTGTGTTACTTGGTGTAAGTGTGTGTCTGCTTTACTGGGTGTCAGTGTGTATCTGTTTTACTTGGTGTCCGTGTGTGTCTTTGTTACTGGGTGTCAGTACATGTCTTTGTTACTTGGTGTCAGTGTATATCTGTGTTACTTGGTGTAAGTGTATGTCTTTGTTACTTGGTGTAGTTGGATGTCTTTGTTACTTGGTGTCAGTGTATGTCTTTGTTACTTGGTGTATGTGTGTGTCTGTGTTACTTGGTGTAAGTGTGTGCCTGTGTTCCTCGGTATCAGTGTATGTCTTTTTTACTTGGTGTCAGTGTATGTCTGTGTTACTTGGTGTCAGTGTGTGTCTGTGTTACTGGTTATCAGTGTATGTCTTTGTTACTTGGTGTCAGTATATGTCTGTGTTACTTGGTGTAAGTGTGTGTCTGTGTTACTGGGTGTCAGTGTGTGTCTGTGTTACTTGGTGTAAGTGTGTGTCTTTGTTACTTGGTGTCCGTGTGTGTCTGTGTTACTGGGTGTCAGTGTATGTCTTTGTTACTTGGTGTAAGTGTGTGTCTGTGTTACTGGCTATCAGTGTATGTCTTTGTTACTTGGTGTAAGTGTGTGTCTGTGTTACTGGGTATCAGTGCATGTCTTTGTGACTTGGTGTCAGTGTATGTCTTTGTTACTGGGTGTCAGTGTGTGTCTTTGTGACTTGGTATCAGTGTATGTCTTTGTTACTTGGTGTAAGTGTGTGTCTTTGTTACTTGGTGTAAGTGTATGGCTTTGTTACTTGGTGTCAGTGTATGTCTTTGTTACTTGGTGTCAGTGTGTGTCTTTGTTACTTGGTGTAAGTGTGTGTCTTTGTTACTTAGTGTAAGTGTATGTCTTTGTTACTTGGTGTCAGTGCATGTCTTTGTTACTTGGTGTCAGTGTGTGTCTGTGTTACTGGGTATCAGTGTATGTCTTTGTGATTGGTATTAGTGTATGTCTTTGTTACTGGGTGTCAGTGTGTGTCTGTGTTACTGGGTATCATTGTATGTCTTTGTGACTTGGTATCAGTGTATGTCTTTGTTACTGGGTGTCAGTGTGTGTCTGTGTTACTTGGTATCAGTGTATGACTTTGTTACTGGTTGTCAGTGTGTGTCTGTGTTCCTGGGTATCAGTGTATGTCTTTGTGACTTGGTGTCAGTGTATGTCTTTGTTACTGGGTGTCAGTGTGTGTTTGTGTTACCTGGTGTAAGTGTGTGTCTTTGTTACTTGGTGCCCGTGTGTGTCTGTGTTACTGGGTATCAGTGTCTGTCTTTGTTACTTGGTGTAAGTGTGTGTCTGTGTTACTGGCTATCAGTGTATGCCTTTGTTACTTGGTGTAAGTGTGTGTCTGTGTTACTGGGTATCAGTCCATGTCTTTGTGACTTGGTGTCAGTGTATGTCTTTGTTACTGGGTGTCAGTGTGTGTCTTTGTGACTTGTTATCAGTGTATGTCTTTGTTACTTGGTGCAAGTGTGTGTCTTTGTTACTTGGTGTAAGTGTATGTCTTTGTTACTTGGTGTCAGTGTATGTCTTTGTTACTTGGTGTCAGTGTGTGTCTTTGTTACTTGGTGTAAGTGTGTGTCTTTGTTACTTAGTGTAAGTGTATGTCTTTGTTACTTGGTGTCAGTGTGTGTCTGTGTTACTGGGTATCAGTGTATGTCTTTGTGACTTGGTATCAGTGTATGTCTTTGTTACTGGGTGTCAGTGTGTGTCTGTGTGACTTGGTATCAGTGTATGTCTTTGTTACTGGTTGTCAGTGTGTGTCTGTGTTCCTGGGTATCAGTGTATGTCTTTGTGACTTGGTGTCAGTGTATGTCTTTGTTACTGGGTGTCAGTGTGTGTTTGTGTTACCTGGTGTAAGTGTGTGTCTTTGTTACTTGGTGCCCGTGTGTGTCTGTGATACTGGGTGTCAGTGTATGTCTTTGTTACTGGGTGTCAGTGTATGTCTTTGTTACTTGGTGTAAGTGTGTGTCTGCGTTACTGGGTATCAGTGTGTGTCTTTGTTACTTGGTGTAAGTGTGTGTCTGTGTTACTGGTTATCAGTGTATGTCTGTGTTACTTGGTGTAAGTGTATGTCTTTGTTAATTGGTGTAAGTGTGTGTCTGTGTTACTGGGTGTCAGTGTATGTCTGTGTTACTTGGTGTAAGTGTGTGTCTTTGTTACTTGGTGTCCGTGTGTGTCTGTGTTACTGGGTGTCAGTGTATGTCTTTGTTACTGGGTGTCAGTGTATGTCTTTGTTACTTGGTGTAAGTGTGTGTCTGTGTTACTGGGTATCAGTGTCTGTCTTTATTACTTGGTGTAAGTGTGTGTCTGTGTTACTGGCTATCAGTGTATGTCTTTGTTACTTGGTGTAAGTGTGTGTCTGTGTTACTGGCTATCAGTGCATGTCTTTGTGACTTGGTGTCAGTGTATGTCTTTGTTACTGGGTGTCTGTGTGCGTCTTTGTGACTTGGTATCAGTGTATGTCTTTGTTACTTGGTGTAAGTGTGTGTCTTTGTTACTTGGTGTAAGTGTATGTCTTTGTTACTTGGTGTCAGTGTATGTCTTTGTTACTTGGTGTCAGTGTGTGTCTTTGTTACTTGGTGTAAGTGTCTGTCTTTGTTACTTAGTGTAAGTGTATGTCTTTGTTACTTGGTGTCAGTGCATGTCTTTGTTACTTGGTGTCAGTGTGTGTCTGTGTTACTGGGTATCAGTGTATGTCTTTGTGATTGGTATCAGTGTATGTCTTTGTTACTGGGTGTCAGTGTGTGTCTGTGTTACTGGGTATCAGTGTATGTCTTTGTGACTTGGTATCAGTGTATGTCTTTGTTACTGGGTGTCAGTGTGTGTCTGTGTGACTTGGTATCAGTGTATGTCTTTGTTACTGGTTGTCAGTGTGTGTCTGTGTTCCTGGGTATCAGTGTATGTCTTTGTGACTTGGTGTCAGTGTATGTCTTTGTTACTGGGTGTCAGTGTGTGTCTGTGTTACTGGGTATCAGTGTATGTCTTTGTGAATTGGTATAGGTCTATGTCTTTGTTACTGGGTGTCAGTGTAGGTCTGTGTTCCTGGGTATCAGTGTATGTCTTTGTGACTTGGTGTCAGTGTATGTCTTTGTTACTGGGTGTCAGTGTGTGTCTTTGTGACTTGGTGTCAGTGTATGTCTGTGTTACTTGGTGTAAGTGTGTGTCTGTTACTGGATATCAGTGAATGTCTTTGTTACTTGTTGTCAGTGTATGTCTTTGTTACTTGGTGTAAATGTGTGTCTGTGTTACTGGGTGTCAGTGTATGTCTGTGTTACTTGGTGTAAGTGTGTGTCTGTGTTACTGGGTATCAGTGTATGTCTTTGTGACTTGGTGTCAGTGTATGTCTTTGTTACTGTTTATTAGTGTTTCTCTGTGTCACTGGGTGTCAGTGTGTGTTTGTTTGTGTTACTGGGTGTCAGTGTATGTTTTTTTTACTTGGTGTAAGTGTGTGTCTGTGTTACTGGGTATCAGTGTCTGTCTTTGTTACTTGGTGTAAGTGTATAACTTTGTATCATGGTGTAATTGTATGTCTTTGTTACTTTGTGTCAGTGTATGTCTGTGTTACTTGGTGTAAGTGTATGTCTTTGTTACTTGGTGTAAGTGTGTGTCTGTGTTACTTGCTGAAAGTGTGTGTCTGTGTTCCTGGGTATCATTGTATGTCTTTGTTACTTGGTGTCAGTGTATGTCTGTGTTACTTGGTGTAAGTGTTTGTCTGTGTTACTGGGTATCGGTGTATGTCTTTGTTAATTGGAGTCAGCGTACGTCTGTGTTACTTGGTGTAAGTGTGTGTCTGTTTCACTGGGTGTCAGTGTGTATCTGTTTTACTTGGTGTAAGTGTTTGTCTTTGTTACTTGGTGTCCGTGTGTGTCTGTGTTACTGGGTGTCAGTACATGTCTTTGTTACTTGGTGTCAGTGTATATCTGTGTTACTTGGTGTAAGTGTGTGTCTTTGTTACTTGGTGTAATTGTATGTCTTTGTTACTTGATGTCAGTGTATGTCTTTGTTACTTGCTGTATGTGTGTGTCTGTGTTACTTGGTGTAAGTGTGTGTCTGTGTTCCTGGGTATCAGTCTATGTCTTTGTTACTTGGTGTCAGTGTTTGTCTGTGTTACTTGGTGTCAGTGTGTGTCTGTGTTACTGGTTATCAGTATATGTTTTTGTTACTTGGTGTCAGTATATGTCTGTGTTACTTGGTGTAAGTGTGTGTCTGTGTTACTGGGTGTCAGTTTGTGTCTGTGTTACTTGGTGTAAGTGTGTTTCTTTGTTACTTGGTGTCCGTGTGTGTCTATGTTACTGGGTGTCAGTGTATGTCTTTGTTACTGGGTGTCAGTGTATGTCTTTGTTACTTGGTGTAAGTGTTTGTCCGTGTTACTGGGTATCAGTGTCTGTCTTTGTTACTTGGTGTAAGTGTGTGTCTGTGTTACTGGGTATCAGTGGATGTCTTTGTTACTTGGTGTCAGTGTATGTCAAAATCCTTGGTGTAGGTGTATGTCTTTGTTACTTGGTGTAATTGTCTGTCTTTGTTACTTCTTGTCAGTGTACGTCTTTGTTACTTGGTGTAAGTGTGTGTCTGTGTTACTTGGTGTAAGTGTGTGTCTTTGTTACTTGGTGTCCGTGTGTGTCTGTGTTACTGTGTGTCAGTGTATGTCTTTGTTACTGGGTGTCAGTGTATTTCTTTGTTACTTGGTGTAAGTGTGTGTCTGTGTTCCTGGGTATCAGTGTATGTCTTTGTGACTTGGTGTCAGTGTATGTCTTTGTTACTGGGTGTCAGTGTGTGTCTGTGTTACTGGGTATCAGTGTATGTCTTTGTGAATTGGTATCAGTCTATGTCTTTGTTACTGGGTGTCAGTGTGTGTCTGTGTTCCTGGGTATCAGTGTATGTCTTTGTGACTTGGTGTCAGTGTATGTCTTTGTTACTGGGTGTCAGTGTGTGTCTTTGTGACTTGGTGTCAGTGTATGCCTGTGTTACTTGGTGTAAGTGTGTGTCTGTTACTGGATATCAGTGTATGTCTTTGTTACTTGTTGTCAGTGTATGTCTTTGTTACTTGGTGTAAATGTGTGTCTGTGTTACTGGGTGTCAGTGTATGTCTGTGTTACTTGGTGTAAGTGTGTGTCTGTGTTACTGGGTATCAGTGTATGTCTTTGTGACTTGGTGTCAGTGTATGTCTTTGTTCCTGTTTATTAGTGTTTCTCTGTGTCACTGGGTGTCAGTGTGTGTTTGTTTGTGTTACTGGGTGTCAGTGTATGTCTTTTTAACTTGGTGTACGTGTGTGTCTGTGTTACTGGGTATCAGTGTCTGCTTTTGTTACTTGGTGTAAGTGTATAACTTTGTATCATGGTGTAATTGTATGTCTTTGTTACTTTGTGTCAGTGTATGTCTTTGTTACTTGGTGTAAGTGTATGTCTTTGTTACTTGGTGTAAGTGTGTGTCTGTGTTACTTGGTGAAAGTGTGTGTCTGTGTTCCTGGGTATAATTGTATGTCTTTGTTACTTGTTGTCAGTGTATGTCTGTGTTACTTGGTGTCAGTGTTTGTCTGTGTTACTGGGTATCGGTGTATGTCTTTGTTAATTGGAGTCAGCGTACGTCTGTGTTACTTGGTGTAAGTGCGTGTCTGCTTTACTGGGTGTCAGTGTGTATCTGTTTTACTTGGTGTAAGTGTGTGTCTTTGTTACTTGGTGTCCGTGTGTGTCTTTGTTACTGGGTGTCAGTACATGTCTTTGTTACTTGGTGTCAGTGTATATCTGTGTTACTTGGTGTAAGTGTATGTCTTTGTTACTTGGTGTAGTTGGATGTCTTTGTTACTTGGTGTCAGTGTATGTCTTTGTTACTTGGTGTATGTGTGTGTCTGTGTTACTTGGTGTAAGTGTGTGCCTGTGTTCCTCGGTATCAGTGTATGTCTTTTTTACTTGGTGTCAGTGTATGTCTGTGTTACTTGGTGTCAGTGTGTGTCTGTGTTACTGGTTATCAGTGTATGTCTTTGTTACTTGGTGTCAGTATATGTCTGTGTTACTTGGTGTAAGTGTGTGTCTGTGTTACTGGGTGTCAGTGTGTGTCTGTGTTACTTGGTGTAAGTGTGTGTCTTTGTTACTTGGTGTCCGTGTGTGTCTGTGTTACTGGGTGTCAGTGTATGTCTTTGTTACTTGGTGTAAGTGTGTGTCTGTGTTACTGGGTATCAGTGTATGTCTTTGTTACTTGGTGTAAGTGTGTGTCTGTGTTACTGGCTATCAGTGTATGTCTTTGTTACTTGGTGTAAGTGTGTGTCTGTGTTACTGGGTATCAGTGCATGTCTTTGTGACTTGGTGTCAGTGTATGTCTTTGTTACTGGGTGTCAGTGTGTGTCTTTGTGACTTGGTATCAGTGTATGTCTTTGTTACTTGGTGTAAGTGTGTGTCTTTGTTACTTGGTGTAAGTGTATGGCTTTGTTACTTGGTGTCAGTGTATGTCTTTGTTACTTGGTGTCAGTGTGTGTCTTTGTTACTTGGTGTAAGTGTGTGTCTTTGTTACTTAGTGTAAGTGTATGTCTTTGTTACTTGGTGTCAGTGCATGTCTTTGTTACTTGGTGTCAGTGTGTGTCTGTGTTACTGGGTATCAGTGTATGTCTTTGTGATTGGTATTAGTGTATGTCTTTGTTACTGGGTGTCAGTGTGTGTCTGTGTTACTGGGTATCATTGTATGTCTTTGTGACTTGGTATCAGTGTATGTCTTTGTTACTGGGTGTCAGTGTGTGTCTGTGTTACTTGGTATCAGTGTATGACTTTGTTACTGGTTGTCAGTGTGTGTCTGTGTTCCTGGGTATCAGTGTATGTCTTTGTGACTTGGTGTCAGTGTATGTCTTTGTTACTGGGTGTCAGTGTGTGTTTGTGTTACCTGGTGTAAGTGTGTGTCTTTGTTACTTGGTGCCCGTGTGTGCCTGTGTTACTGGGTATCAGTGTCTGTCTTTGTTACTTGGTGTAAGTGTGTGTCTGTGTTACTGGCTATCAGTGTATGCCTTTGTTACTTGGTGTAAGTGTGTGTCTGTGTTACTGGGTATCAGTCCATGTCTTTGTGACTTGGTGTCAGTGTATGTCTTTGTTACTGGGTGTCAGTGTGTGTCTTTGTGACTTGTTATCAGTGTATGTCTTTGTTACTTGGTGCAAGTGTGTGTCTTTGTTACTTGGTGTAAGTGTATGTCTTTGTTACTTGGTGTCAGTGTATGTCTTTGAAACTTGGTGTCAGTGTGTGTCTTTGTTACTTGGTGTAAGTGTGTGTCTTTGTTACTTAGTGTAAGTGTATGTCTTTGTTACTTGGTGTCAGTGTGTGTCTGTGTTACTGGGTATCAGTGTATGTCTTTGTGACTTGGTATCAGTGTATGTCTTTGTTACTGGGTGTCAGTGTGTGTCTGTGTGACTTGGTATCAGTGTATGTCTTTGTTACTGGTTGTCAGTGTGTGTCTGTGTTCCTGGGTATCAGTGTATGTCTTTGTGACTTGGTGTCAGTGTATGTCTTTGTTACTGGGTGTCAGTGTGTGTTTGTGTTACCTGGTGTAAGTGTGTGTCTTTGTTACTTGGTGCCCGTGTGTGTCTGTGATACTGGGTGTCAGTGTATGTCTTTGTTACTGGGTGTCAGTGTATGTCTTTGTTACTTGGTGTAAGTGTGTGTCTGCGTTACTGGGTATCAGTGTATGTCTTTGTGATTGGTATTAGTGTATGTCTTTGTTACTGGGTGTCAGTGTGTGTCTGTGTTACTGGGTATCATTGTATGTCTTTGTGACTTGGTATCAGTGTATGTCTTTGTTACTGGGTGTCAGTGTGTGTCTGTGTTACTTGGTATCAGTGTATGACTTTGTTACTGGTTGTCAGTGTGTGTCTGTGTTCCTGGGTATCAGTGTATGTCTTTGTGACTTGGTGTCAGTGTATGTCTTTGTTACTGGGTGTCAGTGTGTGTTTGTGTTACCTGGTGTAAGTGTGTGTCTTTGTTACTTGGTGCCCGTGTGTGTCTGTGTTACTGGGTATCAGTGTCTGTCTTTGTTACTTGGTGTAAGTGTGTGTCTGTGTTACTGGCTATCAGTGTATGCCTTTGTTACTTGGTGTAAGTGTGTGTCTGTGTTACTGGGTATCAGTCCATGTCTTTGTGACTTGGTGTCAGTGTATGTCTTTGTTACTGGGTGTCAGTGTGTGTCTTTGTGACTTGTTATCAGTGTATGTCTTTGTTACTTGGTGCAAGTGTGTGTCTTTGTTACTTGGTGTAAGTGTATGTCTTTGTTACTTGGTGTCAGTGTATGTCTTTGTTACTTGGTGTCAGTGTGTGTCTTTGTTACTTGGTGTAAGTGTGTATCTTTGTTACTTAGTGTAAGTGTATGTCTTTGTTACTTGGTGTCAGTGTGTGTCTGTGTTACTGGGTATCAGTGTATGTCTTTGTGACTTGGTATCAGTGTATGTCTTTGTTACTGGGTGTCAGTGTGTGTCTGTGTGACTTGGTATCAGTGTATGTCTTTGTTACTGGTTGTCAGTGTGTGTCTGTGTTCCTGGGTATCAGTGTATGTCTTTGTGACTTGGTGTCAGTGTATGTCTTTGTTACTGGGTGTCAGTGTGTGTTTGTGTTACCTGGTGTAAGTGTGTGTCTTTGTTACTTGGTGCCCGTGTGTGTCTGTGATACTGGGTGTCAGTGTATGTCTTTGTTACTGGGTGTCAGTGTATGTCTTTGTTACTTGGTGTAAGTGTGTGTCTGCGTTACTGGGTATCAGTGTGTGTCTTTGTTACTTGGTGTAAGTGTGTGTCTGTGTTACAGGGTGTCAGTGTATGTCTGTGTTACTTGGTGTAAGTGTATGTCTTTGTTAATTGGTGTAAGTGTGCGTCTGTGTTACTAGGTATCAGTGTATGTCTTTGTTACTTGGTGTCAGCGTACGTCTTTGTTACTTGGTGTAAGTGTGCGTCCGTGTTACTGGGTATCAGTGTATGTCTTTGTACTTGGTGTCAGTGTGAGTCTGTGCTTCTGGGTGTCAGTGTGTTTGTTTGTCTTACTGGATGTCAGTGTGTGTCTGTGTTACTTGGTGTAAGTGTGTGTCTTTGTTACTTGGTGTCCGTGTGTGTCTGTGTTGCTGGGTATCAGTGTGTGTCTTTGTTACTTGGTGTAAGTGTGTGTCTGTGTTACTGGGTATCAGTTTATGTCTTTGGTACTGGGTATCACTGTATGTCTTTGTGACTTGGTGTCAGTGTATGTCTTTGTTACTGGGTGTCAGTGTCTGTCTTTGTGACTTGGTGTCAGTGTATGTCTTTGTTACTTGGTGTAAGTGTGTGTCTGTGTTACTGGGTATCAGTGTATGTCTTTGTTACTTGGTGTCAGTGTATGTCTTTGTTACTTGGTGTCAGTGTATGTCTTTGTTACTGGGAGTCAGTGTATGTCTTTGTTACTTGGTGTAAGTGTGTGACTGTGTTACTGGGTATCAGTGTATGTCTTTGTTACTTGGTGTCAGTGTATGTCAAAATACTTGGTGTAAGTGTATGGCTTTGTTACTTGGTGTAATTGTCTGTCTTTGAAACTTGGTGTCAGTGTATGTCTGTGTTACTTGGTGTAAGTGTGTGCCTTTGTTACTTGGTGTCAGTGTGTGTCTGTGTTCCTGGGTGTCAGTGTATGTTTTTGTTACTTGGTGTAAGTGTATGTCTTTGTTACTTGGTGTCAGCGTACGTCTTTGTTACTTGGTGTAAGTGTGCGTCCGTGTTACTGGGTATCAGTGTATGTCTTTGTACTTGGTGTCAGTGTGAGTCTGTGTTTCTGGGTGTCAGTGTGTTTGTTTGTCTTACTGGATGTCAGTGTGTGTCTGTGTTACTTGGTGTAAGTGTGTGTCTTTGTTACTTGGTGTCCGTGTGTGTCTGTGTTGCTGGTTATCAGTGTGTGTCTTTGTTACTTGGTGTAAGTGTGTGTCTGTGTTACTGGGTATCAGTTTATGTCTTTGGTACTGGGTATCACTGTATGTCTTTGTGACTTGGTGTCAGTGTATGTCTTTGTTACTGGGTGTCAGTGTCTGTCTTTGTGACTTGGTGTCAGTGTATGTCTTTGTTACTTGGTGTAAGTGTGTGTCTGTGTTACTGGGTATCAGTGTATGTCTTTGTTACTTGGTGTCAGTGTATGTCTTTGTTACTTGGTGTCAGTGTATGTCTTTGTTACTGGGAGTCAGTGTATGTCTTTGTTACTTGGTGTCAGTGTATGTCAAAATACTTGGTGTAAGTGTATGGCTTTGTTACTTGGTGTAATTGTCTGTCTTTGTTACTTGGTGTCAGTGTATGTCTGTGTTACTTGGTGTAAGTGTGTGCCTTTGTTACTTGGTGTCAGTGTGTGTCTGTGTTCCTGGGTGTCAGTGTATGTCTTTGTTACTTGGTGTAAGTGTATGTCTTTGTTACTGGGTGTCAGTGTATGTCTTTGTTAATTGGTGTAAGTGTATGTCAAAATACTTGGTGTAAGTGTATGTCTGTGTTACTTGGTGTAAGTGTATGTCTTTGTTACTTGGTGTAAGTGTGCGTCTGTGTTCCTGGGTATCAGTGTATGTCTTTGTTACTGGGTGTCAGTGTGTGTCTTTGTGACTTGGTGTCAGTGTATGTCTTTGTTATTTGGTGTAAGTGTGTGTCTGTGTTACTGTGTATCAGTGTATGTCTTTGTTACTTGGTGTCAGTGTATGTCAAAATACTTTGTGTAAGTGTATGTCTGTGTTACTTGGTGTAATTGTCTGTCTTTGTTACTTGGTGTCAGTGTGTGTCTGTGCTACTGGATGTCAGTGTGTTTGTTTGTCTTACTGGGTGTCAGTGTGTGTCTGTGTTACTTGGTGTAGGTGTGTGTCAAAATACTTTGTGTAAGTGTATGTCTGTGTTACTTGGTGTAACTGTCTGTCTTTGTTACTTGGTGTAAGTGTATGTCTTTGTTACTTGGTGTCAGTGTATGTCAAAATACTTTGTGTAAGTGTATGTCTGTGTTACTTGGTGTAATTGTCTGTCTTTGTTACTTGGTGTAAGTGTATGTCTTTGTTACTTGGTGTCAGTGTGTGTCTGTGTTACTGGGTGTCAGTGTGTTTGTTTGTCTTACTGGGTGTCAGTGTGTGTCTGTGTTACTTGGTGTAAGTGTGTGTCTTTGTTACTTGGTGTCCGTGTGTGTCTGTGTTACTGGGTGTCAGTGCATGTCTTTGTTACTGAGTGTCAGTGTATGTCTTTGTTACTTGGTGTCAGTGTATGTCTTTGTTACTGTGAGTCAGTGCATTTCTTTGTTACTTGGTGTAAGTGTGTGTCTGTGTTACTGGGTATCAGTGTATGTCTTTGTTACTTGGTGTCAGTGTATGTCAAAATACTTGGTGTAAGTGTATGTCTTTGTTACTTGGTGTAATTGTCTGCCTTTGTTACTTGGTGTCAGTGTATGTCTGTGTTACTTGGTGTAAGTGTGTGCCTTTGTTACTTGGTGTCAGTGTGTGTCTGTGTTCCTGGGTGTCAGTGTATGTCTTTGTTACTTGGTGTAAGTGTATGTCTTTGTTACTTGGTGTCAGTGTATGTCTTTGTTACTGGGTATCAGTGTATGTCTTTGTGACTTGGTGTCAGTGTATGTCTTTGTTACTGGGTGTCAGTGTCTGTCTTTGTGACTTGGTGTCAGTGTATGTCTTTGTTACTTGGTGCAAGTGTGTGTCTGTGATACTTGGTTTCAGTGTATGTCTTTGTTACTTGGTGTCATTGTATGTCTTTGTTACTCGGTGTCAGTGTGTGTCTTTGTGACTTGGTGTCAGTGTATGTCTTTGTTACGTGGTGTAAGTGTGTGTCTGTGTTACTCGGTATCAGTGTATGTCTTTAATACTTGGTGTCAGTGTATGTCAAAATTCTTGGTGTAAGTGTGTGTCTTTGTTACTTGGTGTCAGTGTATGTCTGTGTTCCTTGGTGTAAGTGTGTGTCTTTGTTGCTTGGTGTAATTGTATGTCTTTGTTACTTGGTTTCAGTGTATGTCTTTGTTACTTGGTGTCAGTGTGTGTCTGTGTTACCGGGTATCAGTGTATGTCTTTGTGACTTGGTATCAGTGTATGTCTTTGTTACTGGGGGTCAGTGTGTGTCTGTGTTACTGTGTATCAGTGTATGTCTTTGTTACTGGGTGTCAGTGTGTGTCTTTGTGACTTAGTATCAGTGTATGTCTTTGTTCCTGGATGTCAGTGTGTGTCTGTGTTCCTGGGTATCAGTGTATGTCTTTGTGACTTGGTGTCATTGTATGTCTCTGTTACTGGGTGTCAGTGTGTGTCAGTGATACTGGGTATCAGTGTATGTCTTTGTTACTTGGTGTCAGTTTATGTCTTTGTTACTTGGTGTCATTGTATGTCTTTGTTACTGGGTGTCAGTGTGTGTCTGTGTTCCTGGGTATCAGTGTATGTCTTTGTGACTTGGTGTCATTGTATGTCTTTGTTACTGGGTGTCAGTGAGTGTCTGTGATACTGGGTATCAGTGTATGTCTTTGTTACTGGGTGTCAGTGAGTGTCTGTGATACTTGGTGTCAGTTTATGTCTTTGTTACTTGGTGTAAGTGTATGTCTTTTTTACTTGGTGTCAGTGTATGTGTTTGTGACTTGTTGTCATTGGATGTCTTTGTTACTGGGTGTCAGTGTATGTGATTGTTACTTGGTGTAAGTGTATGTCAAAATACTTGGTGTCAGTGTATGTCTGTGTTACTTGGTGTAAGTGTATGTCTTTGTTACTTGGTGTAAGTGAGCGTCTGTGTTACTGGGTATCAGTGTATGTCTTTGTTACTGGGTGTCAGTGTGTGTCTTTGTGACTTGGTGTCAGTGTATGTCTTTGTTACGTGGTGTAAGTGTGTGTCTTTGTTACTTGGTGTCAGTGTGTGTCTGTGTTCCTGGGTGTCAGTGTATGTCTTTGTTACTTGGTGTCAGTGGATTTCTTTGTTACTGCGTGTCAGTGTATGTCTTTGTTACTTGGTGTAAGTGTATGTCAAATTACTTTGTGTAAGTGTATGTCTGTGTTACTTGGTGTATTTGTCTGTCTTTGTTACTTGGTGTAAGTGTATGTCTTCGTAACTTGGTGTCAGTGTATGTCTTTGTTACTTGGTGAAAGTATGTGTCTTTGTTACTTGGTGTAAGCGTATGTCTTTGTTACTTGGTGTCAGTGTATGTCTTTGTTACTTGGTGTCAGTGTGTGTCTGTGTTCCTTGGTGTAAGTGTGTGTCTTTGTTACTTAGTGTAAGTGTATGTCTTTGTTACTTGGTGTCAGTGCATGTCTTTGTTACTTGGTGTCAGTCTGTGTCTGTGTTACTGGGTATCAGTGTATGTCTTTGTGATTGGTATCAGTGTATGTCTTTGTTACTGGGTGTCAGTGTGTGTCTGTGTTACTGGGTATCAGTGTATGTCTTTGTGACTTGGTATCAGTGTATGTCTTTGTTACTGGGTGTCAGTGTGTGTCTGTGTGACTTGGTATCAGTGTATGTCTTTGTTACTGGTTGTCAGTGTGTGTCTGTGTTCCTGGGTATCAGTGTATGTCTTTGTGACTTGGTGTCAGTGTATGTCTTTGTTACTGGGCGTCAGTGTGTGTTTGTGTTACCGGGTGTAAGTGTGTGTCTTTGTTACTTGGTGTCCGTGTGTGTCTGTGTTACTGGGTGTCAGTGTATGTCTTTGTTACTGGGTGTCAGTGTATGTCTTTGTTACTTGGTGTAAGTGTGTGTCTGCGTTACTGGGTATCAGTGTGTGTCTTTGTTACTTGGTGTAAGTGTGTGTCTGTGTTACAGGGTGTCAGTGTATGTCTGTGTTACTTGGTGTAAGTGTATGTCTTTGTTAATTGGTGTAAGTGTGCGTCTGTGTTACTAGGTATCAGTGTATGTCTTTGTTACTTGGTGTCAGCGTACGTCTTTGTTACTTGGTGTAAGTGTGCGTCCGTGTTACTGGGTATCAGTGTACGTCTTTGTTACTTGGTGTCAGTGTGAGTCTGTGTTTCTGAGTGTCAGTGTGTTTGTTTGTCTTACTGGATGTCAGTGTGTGTCTGTGTTACTTGGTGTAAGTGTGTGTCTTTGTTACTTGGTGAACGTGTGTGTCTGTGTTGCTGGGTATCAGTGTCTGTCTTTGTTACTAGGTGTAGGTGTGTGTCTGTGTTACTGGGTATCAGTTTATGTCTTTGGTACTGGGTATCACTGTAAGTCTTTGTGACTTGGTGTCAGTGTATGTCTTTGTTACTGGGTGTCAGTGTCTGTCTTTGTGACTTGGTGTCAGTGTATGTCTTTGTTACTTGGTGTAGGTGTGTGTCTGTGTTTCTGGGTATCAGTGTATGTCTTTGTTACTTGGTGTCAGTGTATGTCTTTGTTACTGGGAGTCAGTGTATGTCTTTGTTACTTGGTGTAAGTGTGTGTCTGTGTTACTGGGTATCAGTGTATGTCTTTGTTACTTGGTGTCAGTGTATGTCAAGATACTTGGTGTAAGTGTATGGCTTTGTTACTTGGTGTAATTGTCTGTCTTTGTTACTTGGTGTCAGTGTATGTCTGTGTTAGTTGGTGTAAGTGTGTGCCTTTGTTACTTGGTGTCAGTGTGTGTCTGTGTTCCTGTGTGTCAGTGTATGTCTTTGTTACTTGGTGTAAGTGTATGTCTTTGTTACTTGGTGTCAGTGTAAGTCTTTGTTAATTGGTGTAAGTGTATGTCAAAATACTTGGTGTAAGTGTATGTCTGTGTTACTTGGTGTAAGTGTATGTCTTTGATACTTGGTGTAAGTGTGCGTCTGTGTTACTGGGTATCAGTGTATGTCTTTGTTACTGGGTATCAGTGTATGTCTTTGTTACTTGGTGTCAGTGTATGTCTTTGTTACTGGGTGTCAGTGTGTGTCTTTGTGACTTGGTGTCAGTGTATGTCTTTGTTATTTGGATAAAGTGTGTGTCTGTGTTACTGTGTATCAGTGTATGTCTCTGTTACTTGGTGTCAGTGTATGTCAAAATACTTTGTGTAAGTGTATGTCTGTGTTACTTGGTGTAACTGTCTGTCTTTGTTACTTGGTGTAAGTGTATGTCTTTGTTACTTGGTGTCAGTGTGTGTCTGTGTTACTGGGTGTCAGTGTGTTTGTTTGTCTTACTGGGTGTCAGTGTGTGTCTGTGTTACTTGGTGTAAGTGTGTGTCTTTGTTACTTGGTGTCCGTGTGTGTCTGTGTTACTGGGTGTCAGTGCATGTCTTTGTTACTGAGTGTCTGTGTATGTCTTTGTTACTTGGTGTCAGTGTATGTCTTTGTTACTGGGAGTCAGTGTATGTCTTTGTTACTTGGTGTAAGTGTGTGTCTGTGTTCCTGGGTATCAGTGTATGTCTTTGTTACTTGGTGTCAGTGTATGTCAAAATACTTGGTGTAAGTGTATGTCTTTGTTACTTGGTGTAATTGTCTGTCTTTGTTACTTGGTGTCAGTGTATGTCTGTGTTACTTGGTGTAAGTGTGTGCCTTTGTTACTTGGTGTCAGTGTGTGTCTGTGTTCCTGGGTGTCAGTGTATGTCTTTGTTACTTGGTGTAAGTGTATGTCTTTGTTACTTGGTGTCAGTGTATGTGTTTGTGACTTGTTGTCAGTGGATGTCTTTTTTACTGGGTGTCAGTGTATGTCTTTGTTAATTGGTGTAAGTGTATGTCAAAATACTTGGTGTAAGTGTATGTCTGTGTTCCTTGGTGTAAGTGTATGTCTTTGTTACTTGGTGTAAGTGTGCGTCTGTGTTACTGGGTATCAGTGTATGTCTTTGTTACTGGGTATCAGTGTATGTCTTTGTTACTTGGTGTCAGTGTATGTCTTTGTTACTGGGTGTCAGTGTGTGTCTTTGTGACTTGGTGTCAGTGTATGTCTTTGTTATTTGCTGTAAGTGTGTGTCTGTGTTACTGTGTATCAGTGTATGTCTTTGTTACTTGGTGTCAGTGTATGTCAAAATACTTTGTGTAAGTGTATGTCTGTGTTACTTGGTGTAATTGTCTGTCTTTGTTACTTGGTGTAAGTGTATGTCTTTGTTACTTGGTGTCAGTGTATGTCTTTGTTACTTGGTGTCAGTGTGTGTCTGTGTTACTGGGTGTCAGTGTGTTTGTTTGTCTTACTGGGTGTCAGTGTGTGTCTGTGTTACTTGGTGTAGGTGTGTGTCAAAATACTTTGTGTAAGTTTATGTCTGTGTTACTTGGTGTAACTGTCTGTCTTTGTTACTTGGTGTAAGTGTATGTCTTTGTTACTTGGTGTCAGTGTATGTCAAAATACTTTGTGTAAGTGTATGTCTGTGATACTTGGTGTAATTGTCTGTCTTTGTTACTTGGTGTAAGTGTATGTCTTTGTTACTTGGTGTCAGTGTGTGTCTGTGTTACTGTGTGTCAGTGTGTTTGTTTGTCTTACTGGGTGTCAGTGTGTGTCTGTGTTACTTGGTGTAAGTGTGTGTCTTTGTTACTTGGTGTCCGTGTGTGTCTGTGTTACTGGGTGTCAGTGCATGTCTTTGTTACTGAGTGTCAGTGTATGTCTTTGTTAATTGTTGTAAGTGTGTGTCTTTGTTACTGGGTGTCAGTGTGTGTCTGTGTGACTTGGTATCAGTGTATGTCTTTGTTACTGGTTGTCAGTGTGTGTCTGTGTTCCTGGGTATCAGTGTATGTCTTTGTGAATTGGTCTCAGTGTATGTCTTTGTTACTGGGCGTCAGTGTTTGTTTGTGTTACCGGGTGTAAGTGTGTGTCTTTGTTACTTGGTGTCCGTGTGTGTCTGTGTTACTGGGTGTCAGTGTATGTCTTTGTTACTGGGTGTCAGTGTATGTCTTTGTTACTTGGTGTAAGTGTGTGTCTGCGTTACTGGGTATCAGTGTGTGTCTTTGTTACTTGGTGTAAGTGTGTGTCTGTGTTACAGGGTGTCAGTGTATGTCTGTGTTACTTGGTGTAAGTGTATGTCTTTGTTAATTGGTGTAAGTGTGCGTCTGTGTTACTAGGTATCAGTGTATGCCTTTGTTATTTGGTGTCAGCGTACGTCTTTGTTACTTGGTGTAAGTGTGCGTCCGTGTTACTGGGTATCAGTGTACGTCTTTGATACTTGGTGTCAGTGTGTGTCTGTGTTACTTGGTGTAAGTGTGTGTCTTTGATACTTGGTGAACGTGTGTGTCTGTGTTGCTGGGTATCAGTGTGTGTCTTTGTTACTAGGTGTAAGTGTGTGTCTGTGTTACTGGGTATCAGTTTATGTCTTTGTTACTGGGTATCACTGTAAGTCTTTGTGACTTGGTGTCAGTGTATGTCTTTGTTACTGGGTGTCAGTGTCTGTCTTTGTGACTTGGTGTCAGTGTATGTCTTTGTTACTTGGTGTAGGTGTGTGTCTGTGTTACTGGGTATCAGTGTATGTCTTTGTTACATGGTGTCAGTGTATGTCTTTGTTACTGGGAGTCAGTGTATGTCTTTGTTCCTTGGTGTAAGTGTGTGTCTGTGTTACTGGGTATCAGTGTATGTCTTTGTTACTTGGTGTCAGTGTATGTCAAAATACTTGGTGCAAGTGTATGGCTTTGTTACTTTGTGTAATTGTCTGTCTTTGTTACTTGGTGTCAGTGTATGTCTGTGTTACTTGGTGTAAGTGTGTGCCTTTGTTACTTGGTGTCAGTGTGTGTCTGTGTTCCTGTGTGTCACTGTATGTCTTTGTTACTTGGTGTAAGTGTATGTCTTTGTTACTTGGTGTCAGTGTATGTCTTTGTTAATTGGTGTAAGTGTATGTCAAAATACTTGGTGTAAGTGTATGTCTGTGTTACTTGGTGTAAGTGTATGTCTTTGTTACTTGGTGTAAGTGTGCGTCTGTGTTACTGGGTATCAGTGTATGTCTTTGTTACTGGGTATCAGTGTATGTCTTTGTTACTTGGTGTCAGTGTATGTCTTTGTTACTGGGTGTCAGTGTGTGTCTTTGTGACTTGGTGTCAGTGTATGTCTTTGTTATTTGGATAAAGTGTGTGTCTGTGTTACTGTGTATCAGTGTATGTCTTTGTTACTTGGTATCAGTGTATGTCTTTGTTACTTGGTGTCAGTGTATGTCAAAATACTTGGTGTAAGTGTATGTCTTTGTTACTTGGTGTAATTGTCTGTCTTTGTTACTTGGTGTCAGTGTATGTCTGTGTTACTTGGTGTAAGTGTGTGCCTTTGTTACTTGGTGTCAGTGTGTGTCTGTGTTCCTGGGTGTCAGTGTATGTCTTTGTTACTTGGTGTAAGTGTATGTCTTTTTTACTTGGTGTCAGTGTATGTGTTTGTGACTTGTTGTCAGTGGATGTCTTTTTTACTGGGTGTCAGTGTATGTCTTTGTTAATTGGTGTAAGTGTATGTGAAAATACTTGGTGTAAGTGTATGTCTGTGTTACTTGGTGTAAGTGTATGTCTTTGTAACTTGGTGTAAGTGTGCGTCTGTGTTACTGGGTATCAGTGTATGTCTTTGTCACTGGGTATCAGTGTATGTCTTTGTTACTTGGTGGCAGTGTATGTCTTTGTTACTGGGTGTCAGTGTGTGTCTTTGTGACTTGGTGTCAGTGTATGTCTTTGTTATTTGCTGTAAGTGTGTGTCTGTGTTACTGTGTATCAGTGTATGTCTTTGTTACTTGGTGTCAGTGTATGTCAAAATACTTTGTGTAAGTGTATGTCTGTGTTACTTGGTGTAATTGTCTGTCTTTGTTACTTGGTGTAAGTGTATGTCTTTGTTACTTGGTGTCAGTGTGTGTCTGTGTTACTGGGTGTCAGTGTGCTTGTTTGTCTTACTGGGTGTCAGTGTGTGTCTGTGTTACTTGGTGTAAGTGTGTGTCTTTGTTACTTGGTGTCCGTGTGTGTCTGTGTTACTGGGTGTCAGTGCAAGTCTTTGTTACTGAGTGTCAGTGTATGTCTTTGTTAATTGGTGTAAGTGTGTGTCTGTGTTACTGGGTCTCAGTGTGTGTCTTTGTTACTTGGTGTAAGTGTGTGTCTGTGTTACTGGGTATCAGTGTATGTCTTTGTTACTGGGTATCAGTGTATGCCTTTGTGACTTGGTGTCAGTGTATGTCTTTGTTACTGGGTGTCAGTGTCTGTCTTTGTGACTTGGTGTCAGTGTATGTCATTGTTACTTGGTGTAAGTGTGTGTCTGTGATACTTGGTTTCAGTGTATGTCTTTGTTACTTGGTGTCAGTGTATGTCTTTGTTACTGGGTGTCAGTGTGTGTCTTTGTGACTTGGTGTCAGTGTATGTCTTTGTTACTTGGTGTAAGTGTGTGTCTGTGTTACTCGGTATCAGTGTATGTCTTTAATACTTGGTGTCAGTGTATGTCAAAATTCTTGGTGTAAGTGTGTGTCTTTGTTACTTGGTGTCAGTGTATGTCTGTGTTCCTTGGTGTAAGTGTGTGTCTTTGTTGCTTGGTGTAATTGTATGTCTTTGTTACTTGGTTTCAGTGTATGTCTTTGTTACTTGGTGTCAGTGTGTGTCTGTGTTACCGGGTATCAGTGTATGTCTTTGTGACTTGGTATCAGTGTATGTCTTTGTTACTGGGGGTCAGTGTGTGTCTGTGTTACTGTGTATCAGTGTATGTCTTTGTTACTGGGTGTCAGTGCGTGTCTTTGTGACTTAGTATCAGTGTATGTCTTTGTTCCTGGGTGTCAGTGTGTGTCTGTGTTCCTGGGTATCAGTGTATGTCTTTGTGACTTGGTGTCATTGTATGTCTTTGTTACTGGGTGTCAGTGTGTGTCAGTGATACTGGGTATCAGTGTATGTCTTTGTTACTTGGTGTCAGTTTATGTCTTTGTTACTTGGTGTCATTGTATGTCTTTGTTGCTGGGTGTCAGTGTGTGTCTGTGTTCCTGGGTATCAGTGTATGTCTTTGTTACTTGGTGTCAGTTTATGTCTTTGTTACTTGGTGTAAGTGTATGTCTTTTTTACTTGGTGTCAGTGTATGTGTTTGTTACTTGTTGTCATTGGATGTCTTTGTTGCTGGGTGTCAGTGTGTGTCAGTGATACTGGGTATCAGTGTATGTCTTTGTTACTTGGTGTCAGTTTATGTCTTTGTTACTTGGTGTCATTGTATGTCTTTGTTGCTGGGTGTCAGTGTGTGTCAGTGATACTGGGTATCAGTGTATGTCTTTGTTACTTGGTGTCAGTTTATGTCTTTGTTCCTGGGTGTCAGTGTGTGTCTGTGTTCCTGGGTATCAGTGTATGTCTTTGTTACTTGGTGTCAGTTTATGTCTTTGTTACTTGGTGTCATTGTATGTCTTTGTTGCTGGGTGTCAGTGTGTGTCAGTGATACTGGGTATCAGTGTATGTCTTTGTTACTTGGTGTCAGTTTATGTCTTTGTTCCTGGGTGTAAGTGTGTGTCTGTGTTCCTGGGTATCAGTGTATGTCTTTGTTACTTGGTGTCAGTGTATGTCTTTGTTACTTGGTGTAAGTGTGCGTCGGTGTTACTGGGTATCAGTGTATGTCTTTGTTACTGGGTATCAGTGTATGTCTTTGTGAGTTGCTTTCAGTGTATGTCTTTGTTACTGGGTGTCAGTGTGTGTCTTTGTGACTTGGTGTCAGTGTATGTCTTTGTTACGTGGTGTAAGTGTGTGTCTTTGTTACTTGGTGTCAGTGTGTGTCTGTGTTCCTGCGTGTCAGTGTATGTCTTTGTTACTTGGTGTAAGTGTATGTCAAAATACTTTGTGCAAGTGTATGTCTGTGTTACTTGGTGTAATTGTCTGTCTTTGTTACTTGGTGTAAGTGTATGTCTTCATTACTTGGTGTCAGTGTATGTCTGTGTTACTTGGTGAAAGTATGTGTCTTTGTTACTTGGTGTAAGCGTATGTCTTTGTTACTTGGTGTAATTGTGTGTCTGTGTTACTGGGTGTCAGTGTGTGTCTGTGACACTAGGTGTCAGTATTTAGTTTAGTTTAGTGATGCAGCACTGAAACAGGCCATTCTGCCCACCGAGTCTGTGCCGACCATCAACCAACAATTTATACTATTCCTACACGAATCCCATATTCCAATAACATCCCCACCTGTCCCTATATATTTCCCGACAACCTACCTATACTAGGGGCAATTTATAATGGCCAATTAACCTATCAACCTGCAAGTCTTTGGCATGTGGGAGGAAACCGGAGCACCCGGAGGAAACCCATGCAGACACAAGAAGAACTTGCAAACTCCGCACAGGCAGTACCCAGAATCGAACCCGGGACCCTGGAGCTGTGAGGCTGCAGTCCTAACCACTGTGCCACTGTGCCGCCCAGTGTGTATCTTTGTTACTGGGTGTCAGTGTATGTCTTTGTTACTTGGTGGCAGTGTGTGTCTGTGTTACTGGGTGTCAGTGTGTTTGTTTGTCTTACTGGGTGTCTGTGTGTGTCTGTGTTACTTGGTGTAAGTGTGTGTCTTTGTTACTTGGTGTCCGTGTGTGTCTGTGTTACTGGGTGTGAGTGCATGACTTTGTTACTGAGTGTCAGTGTATGACTTTGTTACTTGGTGTAAGTGTGTGTCTGTGTTACTGGGTATCAGTGTGTGTCTTTGTTACTTGGTGTAAGTGTGTGTCTGTGTTACTGGGTATCAGTGTATGTCTTTGTTACTGGGTATCAGTGTATGTCTTTGTGACTTGGTGTCAGTGTATGTCTTTGTTACTGGGTATCAGTGTCTGTCTTTGTGACTTGGTGTCAGTGTATGTCTTTGTTACTTGGTGTAAGTGTGTGTCTGTGATACTTGGTTTCAGTGTATGTCTTTGTTACTTGGTGTCAGTGTATGTCTTTGTTACTGGGTATCAGTGTGTGTCTTTGTGACTTGGTGTCTGTGTATGTCTTTGTTACTTGGTGTAAGTGTGTGTCTGTGTTACTGGGTATCAGTGTATGTCTTTAATACTTGGTGTCAGTGTATGTCAAAATTCTTGGTGTAAGTGTATGTCTTTGTTACTTGGTGTCAGTGTATGTCTGTGTTCCTTGGTGTAAGTGTGTGTCATTGTTGCTTGGTGTAATTGTATGTCTTTGTTACTTGGTTTCAGTGTATGTCTTTGTCACTTGGTGTCAGTGTGTGTCTGTGTTACCGGGTATCAGTGTATGTCTTTGTGACTTGGTATCAGTGTATGTCTTTGTTACTGGGTGTCAGTGTGTGTCTGTGTTACTGTGTATCAGTGTATGTCTTTGTGACTTGGTATCATTGTATGTCTTTGTTACTGGGTGTCAGTGTGTGTCTGTGTTACTGGGTATCAGTATATGTCTTTGTGACTTGGTATCAGTGTATGTCTATGTTCCTGGGTGTCAGTGTGTGTCTGTGTTCCTGTGTATCAGTGTATGTCTTTGTGACTTGGTATCATTGTATGTCTTTGTTACTGGGTGTCAGTGTGTGTCTGTGTTACTGTGTATCAGTGTATGTCTTTGTGACTTGGTATCATTGTATGTCTTTGTTACTGGGTGTCAGTGTGTGTCTGTGTTACTGGGTATCAGTATATGTCTTTGTGACTTGGTTTCAGTGTATGTCTTTGTCACTTGGTGTCAGTGTGTGTCTGTGTTACTGGGTATCAGTGTAAGTCTTTGTGACTTGGTATCAGTGTATGTCTTTGTTACTGGGTGTCAGTGTGTGTCTGTGTTACTGGGTATCAGTATATGTCTTTGTGACTTGGTATCAGTGTATGTCTCTGTTACTGGGTGTCAGTGTATGTCTTTCTGACTTGGTGTCAGTTTATGTCTTTGTTACTTGGTGTAAGTGTATGTCTTTTTTACTTTTGTCAGTGTATGTGTTTGTGACTTGTTGTCATTGGATGTCTTTGTTACTGGGTATCAGTGTATGTCTTTCTGACTTGGTGTCAGTTTATGTCTTTGTTACTTGGTGTAAGTGTATGTCTTTTTTACTTTTGTCAGTGTATGTGTTTGTGACTTGTTGTCAGTGTATGTCTTTGTTACTTGGTGTAAGTGTATGTCAAAATACTTGGTGTAAGTGTATGTCTGTGTTTCTTGGTGTAAGTGTATGTCTTTGTTACTTGGTGTAAGTGTGCGTCTGTGTTACTGGGTATCAGTGTATGTCTTTGTTACTGGGTATCAGTGAATGTCTTTGTGACTTGGTGTCAGTGTATGTCTTTGTTACTGGGTGTCAGTGTGTGTCTTTGTGACTTGGTGTCAGTGTATGTCTTTGTTATTTGGTGTAAGTGTGTGTCTTTGTTACTTGGTGTCAGTGTGTGTCTGTGTTCCTGGGTGTCAGTGTATGTCTTTGTTACTTGGTGTCAGTGGATTTCTTTGTTACTGCGTGTCAGTGTATGTCTTTGTTACGTGGTGTAAGTGTATGTCAAAATACTTTGTATAAGTGTATGTCTGTGTTACTTGGTGTAATTGTCTGTCTTTGTTACTTGGTGTAAGTGTATGTCCTCGTTACTTGGTGTCAGTGTATGTCTGTGTTACTTGGTGAAAGTATGTGTCTTTGTTACTTGGTGTAAGCGTATGTCTGTGTTACTGTGTATCATTGTATGTCTTTGTTACTTGGTCGCAGTGTATGTCAAAATACTTGGGGAAAGTGTATGTCTTTGTTACTTGGTGTAAGTGTGTGTCTTTGTTACTTGGTGTCAGTGTGTGTCTGTGTTCCTGGGTGTCAGTGTATGTCTTTGTTACTTGGTGTCAGTGGATTTCTTTGTTACTGGGTGTCAGTGTATGTCTTTGTTACTTGGTGTAAGTGTATGTCAAAATATTTGGTGTAAGTGTATGTCTGTGTTACTTGGTGTAAGTGTATGTCTTTGCTACTTGGTGTAAGTGTGCGTCTGTGTTACTGGGTATCAGTTTATGTCTTTGTTACTTGGTGTAAGTGTGTGTCTGTGTTACTGCGGGTCAGTGTGTGTCTGTGTTACAGAGGGTCATTGTGTGTTTCTAACTGGGTGTCAGTGTGTGTCTGTGTTACTGGGTATCAATGTATCTCTTTGTTACTTGGTGTCATTGCATGTCTTAGTTACTGGGTGTCAGTGTATGTCTTTGTTACTTGGTGCAAGTGTATGTCAAAATACTTGGTGTAAGTGTATGTCTGTGTTACTTGGTGTAAGTGTATGTCTTTGTTACTTGGTGCAAGTGTGCGTCTGTGTTACTGGGTATCAGTGTATGTCTTTGTTACTTGGTGTCAGTGTATGTCTTTGTTACTTGGTGTAAGTGTGCGTCTGTGTTGCTGGGTATCAGTGTATGTCTTTGTTACTTGGTGTCAGTGTATTCCTTTGTTACTTGGTGTCAGTGTGTGTCTGTGTTACTGGGTGTCAGTGTGTTTGTTTGTCTTACTGGGTGTCAGTGTGTGTCTGTGTTACTTGGTGGATGTGTGTGTCTTAGTTACTGGGTGTCAGTGTATGTCTTTGTTACTTGGTGCAAGTGTATGTCAAAATACTTGGTGTAAGTGTATGTCTGTGTTACTTGGTGTAAGTGTATGTCTTTGTTACTTGGTGTAAGTGTGCGTCTGTGTTACTGGGTATCAGTGTATATCTTTGTTACTTGGTGTCAGTGTATGTCTTTGTTACTTGGTGGAAGTGTGCGTCTGTGCTGCTGGGTATCAGTGAATGTCTTTGTTACTTGGTGTCAGTGTATTCCTTTGTTACTTGGTGTCAGTGTGTGTCTGTGTTACTGGGTTTCAGTGCATGACTTTGTTACTGAGTGTCAGTGTACGTTTTTGTTACTTGGTGTAAGTGTGTGTCTGTGTTACTGGGAATCAGTGTGTGTCTTTGTTACTTGGTGTAAGTGTGTGTCTGTGTTACTGGGTATCAGTGTATGTCTTTGTTACTGGGTATCAGTGTATGTCTTTGTGACTTGGTGTCAGTGTATGTCTTTGTTACTGGGTGTCAGTGTCTGTCTTTGTGACTTGGTGTCAGTGTATGTCTTTGTTACTTGGTGTAAGTGTGTGTCTTTGTTACTTGGTGTCAGTGTGTGTCTGTGTTCCTGGGTGTCAGTGTATGTCTTTGTGACTTGGTGTCATTGTCTGTCTTTGTTACTGGGTGTCATGTGTGTCGGTGAAACTGGGTATCAGTGTATGTCTTTGTTACTTGGTGCCAGTTTATGTCTTTGTTACTTGGTGTAAATATATGTCTTTGTTACTTGGTGTAGGTGTGTGTCTGTGTTACTGGGAATCAGTGTGTGTCTTTGTTACTTGGTGTAAGTGTGTGTCTGTGTTACTGGGTATCAGTGTATGTCTTTGTTACTGGGTATCAGTGTATGTCTTTGTGACTTGGTGTCAGTGTATGTCTTTGTTACTGGGTGTCAGTGTCTGTCTTTGTGACTTGGTGTCAGTGTATGTCTTTGTTACTTGGTGTAAGTGTGTGTCTTTGTTACTTGGTGTCAGTGTGTGTCTGTGTTCCTGGGTGTCAGTGTATGTCTTTGTGACTTGGTGTCATTGTCTGTCTTTGTTACTGGGTGTCAGTGTCTGTCTTTGTGACTTGGTGTCAGTGTATGTCTTTGTTACTTGGTGTAAGTGTGTGTCTGTGAAACTGGGTATCAGTGTATGTCTTTGTTACTGGGTATCAGTGTATGTCTTTGTGACTTGGTGTCAGTGTATGTCTTTGTTACTGGGTGTCAGTGTCTGTCTTTGTGACTTGGTGTCAGTGTATGTCTTTGTTACTTGGTGTAAGTGTGTGTCTGTGAAACTGGGTGTCAGTGTATGTCTTTGTTACTTGGTGTAAGTGTATGTCAAAATACTTGGTGTAAGTGTATGTCTGTGTTACTTGGTGTAAGTGTATGTCTTTGTTACTTGGTGTAAGTGTATGTCTTTGTTACTTGGTGGAAGTGTGCGTCTGTGTTACTGGGTATCAGGGTATGTCTTTGTGACTGGGTGTCAGTGTATGTCTTTGTTACTGGGTGTCAGTGTGTGTCTGTGTGACTTGATGTCAGTGTATGTCTTTGTTACTTGGTGTAAGTGTGTGTCTGTGTTACTGGGTATCAGTGTATGTCTTTGTTACTTGGTGTAAGTGTGTGTCTTTGTTACTTGGTGTCAGTGGATTTCTTTGTTACTGCGTGTCAGTGTATGTCTTTGTTACTTGGTGTAAGTGTATGTCAAAATACTTTGTGTAAGTGTATGTCTGTGTTACTTGGTGTAATTGTCTGTCTTTGTTACTTGGTGTAAGTGTATGTCTTTGTTACTTGGTGTCAGTGTATGTCTGTGTTACTTGGTGAATGTATGTGTCTTTGTTACTTGGTGTAAGCGTATGTCTTTGTTACTTGGTGTCAGTGTGTGTCTGTGTTACTGGATATCAGTGTATGTCTGTGTTGCTGTGTATCAGTGCGTGTTACTGGGTGTCAGTGTGTGTCTGTGACACTAGGTGTCAGTATGGAGTTTAGTTTAGAGATGCAGCACTGAAACAGGCCCTTCGGCCCACCGAGACTGTGCCGACCATCAACCAACAATTTATACTATTCCTACACGAATCCCATATTCCAATAACATCCCCACCTGTCCCTATATATTTCCCGACAACCTACCTATACTAGGGGCAATTTATAATGGCCAATTAACCTACCAACCTGCAAGTCTTTGGCATGTGGGAGGAAACCGGAGCACCCGGAGGAAACCCACGCAGACACAGGGAGAACTTGCAAACTCCGCACAGGCAGTACCCAGAATCGAACCCGGGACACAGGAGCTGTGAGGCTGCAGTGCTAACCACTGCACCACTGTGCCGCCCAGTGTGTATCTGTGTTACTGGGTGTCAGTGTGTGTCTTTGTTACTTGGTGTCCGTGTGTGTCTGTGTTACTGGGTGTCAGTGCATGTCTTTGTGACTTGGTGTCATTGTATGTCTTTGTTACTGGGTGTCAGTGTGTGTCAGTGATACTGGGTATCAGTGTATGTCTATGTTACTTGGTGTCAGTTTATGTCTTTGTTACTTGGTGTAAGTGTATGTCTTTGTTACTTGGTGTAAGTGTATGTCAAAATACTTGTTGTAAGTGTATGTCTGTGTTACTTGGTGTAAGTGTATGTCTTTGTTACTTGGTGTAAGTGTGCTTCTGTGTTACTGGGTATCAGTGTATGTCTTTGTTACTGGGTATCAGTGTGTGTCTTTGTGACTTGGTGTCAGTGTAAGTCTTTGCTACTGGGTGTCAGTGTGTGTCTTTGTGACTTGGTGTCAGTGGATGTCTTTGTTACTTGGTGTAAGTGTGTGTCTGTGTTTCTGGGTATCAGTGTATGTCTTTGTTACTTGGTGTCAGTGTATGTCTTTGTTACTTGGTGTCAGTGTATGTGTTTGTGACTTGTTGTCAGTGGATTTCTTTGTTACTGGGCGTCAGTGTATGTCTTTGTTACTTGGTGTAAGTGCATGTCAAAATACATGGTGTAAGTGTATGTCTGTGTTACTGGGTATCAGTGTATGTCTTTGTTACTTGGTGTCAATGCATGTCTTTTTTACTTGGTGTAAGTGTGCGTCTGTGTTACTGGGTATCAGTGTATGTCTTTGTTACTTGGTGTCAGTGTATGTCTTTGTTACTTTGTGTAAGTGTCTGTCTGTGTTACTGGGGGTCAGTGTGTGTCTGTATTACTGAGAGTCATCGTGTGTTTCTAACCGGGTGTCAGTGTGTGTCTGTGTTACTGGGTATCAATATATGTCTTTGTTACTGGGTGTAAGTGTATGTCTTTGTTACTTGGTGTCAGTGTATGTGTTTGTGACTTGGTGTCATTGTATGTCTTAGTTACTGGGTGTCAGTGTATGTCTTTGTTACTTGGTGCAAGTGTATGTCAGAATACTTGGTGTAAGTGTATGTCTTTGTTACTTGGTGTAATTGTCTGTCTTTGTTACTTGGTGTAAGTGTATGTCTTTGTTACTTGGTGTCAGTGTATGTCTGTGTTACTTGGTGTAAGTATGTGTCTTTGTTACTTGGTTTAATGTATGTCTTTGTTACTAGGTGTAAATGTGCCTCTGTGTTACTGGGTATCAGTGTATGTCTTTGTTACTTGGTGTCAATGTATGTCTTTTTTACTTGGTGTAAGTATGCGTCTGTGTTACTGGGTATCAGTGTGTGTCTGTGTTACTGGGTGTCAGTGCATGTCTTTGTGACTTGGTGTCATTGTATGTCTTTGTTACTGGGTGTCAGTGTGTGTCAGTGATACTGGGTATCAGTGTATGTCTTTGTTACTTGGTGTCAGTTTATGTCTGTGTTACTTGGTGTAAGTGTATGTCAAAATACTTGTTGTAAGTGGATGTCTGTGTTACTTGGTGTAAGTGTATGTCTTTGTTACTTGGTGTAAGTGTGCTTCTGTGTTACTGGGTATCAGTGTATGTCTTTGTTACTGGGTATCAGTGTATGTCTTTGTGACTTGGTGTCAGTGTAAGTATTTGTTACTGGGTGTCAGTGTGTGTCTTTGTGACTTGGTGTCAGTGGATGTCTTTGTTACTTGGTGTAAGTGTGTGTCTGTGTTACTGGGTATCAGTGTATGTCTTTGTTACTTGGTGTCAGTGTATGTCTTTGTTACTTGGTGTAAGTGTGTGTCTGTGTTACTGGGTGTCAGTGTATGTCTTTGTTACATTGTGTAAGTGTGTGTCTGTGTTACTGGGTGTAAGTGTGTGTCTGTGTAACTTGGTATCAGTGTATGTAACAAAGACATACACTGATACCCAGTATCACTGACACACACTGACACCCAGTAACAAAGACATACAATGACACCAAGTCACAAAGACATGCACTGACACCCAGTAGCACAGACACACACGGACACCAAGTAACAAAGACACACACTTACACCAAGTAACACAGACACACACTGACACCCAGTAAGACAAACAAACACACTGATAGCCAGTAACACAGACACACACTGACACCAAGTAACAAAGACATACACTGACACCCAGTAACACAGATACACACTGGGCGGCACAGTGGCGCAGTGGTTAGCACTGCAGCCTCACAGCTCCAGTGTCCCGGGTTCGATTCTGGGTACTGACTGTGCGGAGTTTGCAAGTTCTCCCTGTGTCTGCGTGGGTTTCCTCCGGGTGCTCCGGTTTCCTCCCACATGCCAAAGACTTGCAGGTTGGTAGGTTAATTGGCCATTATAAATTGCCCCTAGTATAGGTAGGTTGTCGGGAAATATATAGGGAAAGGTGGGGATGTTATTGGAATATGGGATTCGTGTAGGAATAGTATAATTTGTTGGTTGATGGTCGGCACAGTCTTGGTGGGCCGAAGGGCCTGTTTCAGTGATGCATCTCCAAACTAAACTCCATACTGACACCTAGTGTCACAGACACACACTGACACCAAGTAACAAAGACATACGCTTACACCAAGTAACAAAGACACATACTTTCACCAAGTAACACAGACATACACTGACACCAAGTAACAAAGACATACACTTACACCAAGTAACAAAGACATACATTGATACCCAGTAACACAGACACACACTGACACCCAGTGTATGTCAAAATACTTGGTGTAAGTGTATGTCTTTGTTGCTTGGTGTAATTGTCTGTCTTTGTTACTAGGTGTCAGTGTATGTCTGTGTTACTTGGGGTAAGTTTGTGTCTTTGTTACTTGGTGTAAGTGTATGCCTTTGTTACTTGGTGTCAGTGTATGTCTTTGTTACTTGGTGGAAGTGTGTGCCTGTGTTACTGGGTATCAGTGTATGTCTTTGTTACTTGGTGTCAGTGTATGTCTGTGTTACTTGGTGTAAGTGTGTGTCTGTGTGACTGGGTATCAGTGTATGTCTTTGTTACTTGGTGTAAGTGTGTGTCTGTGTTACTGGGTATCAGTGTATGTCTTTGTTACTTGGTGTCAGTGTATGTCTTTGTTACTTGGTGTAAGTGTGTGTCTGTGTTACTTGGTGTAAGTGTGTGTCTGTGTTACTGGGTAACAGTGTATGTCTTTGTGACTAGTTGTCATTGTATGCCTTTGTTACTGGGTGTCAGTGTGTGTCTTTGTGACTTGGTGTCAGTTTATGTCTTTGTTACTTGGTGTAAGTGTGTCTCTGTGTTACTGGGTATCAGTGTATGTCTTTGTTACTTGGTGTCAGTGTTTGTCAAAATACTTGGTGTAAGTGTATGTCTTTGTTACTTGGTGTAATTGTCTGTCTTTGTTACTTGGTGTCAGTGTATGTCTGTGTTACTTGGTGTAAGTGTATCTCTTTGTTACTTGGTGTCAGTGTATGTCTTTGTTACATGGTGTCAGTGTGTGTCTGTGTTACTGGGCATCAGTGTATGTCTTTGTGACCTGGTATCAGTGTATGTCTTTGTGACATGGTATCAGTGTATGTCTTTGTGACCTGGTGTCAGTGTATGTCTTTGTTACTTGGTGTAATTGTCTGTCTTTGTTACTTGGTGTCAGTGTATGTCTGTGTTACTTGGTGTAATCGTCTGTCTTTGTTACTTGGTGTCAGTGTATGTCTGTGTTTCTTGGTGTAAGTGTGTGTCTTTGTTACTTGGTGTAAGTGTATGTCTTTGTTACTTGGTGTCAGTGTATGTCTTTCTTACTTGGTGTCAGTGTATGTCTGTGTTACTTGGTGTAAGTGTGTGCCTGTGTTACTGGGTATCAGTGTATGTCTTTGTTACTTGGTGTCAGAGTATGTCTGTGTTACTTGGTGTAAGTGTGTGTCTGTGTTACTGGGTGTCAGTGTGTGTCTGTGTTACTTGGTGTCAGTGTATGTCTTTCTTACTTGGTGTCAGTGTATGTCTGTGTTACTTGGTGTAAGTGTGTGCCTGTGTTACTGGGTATCAGTGTATGTCTTTGTTGCTGGGTGTCAGTGTATGTCTTTGTTAATTGGTGTAAGTGTGTGTCTGTGTTAGTGTGTATCAGTGTATGTCTTTGTTACTTGGTGTAAGTGGGTGTCTGTGTTACTGGGTATCTGTGTATGTCTTTGTTACTTGGTGTCAGTGTATGTCTGTGTTAGTTGGTGTAAGTGTGTGACTGTGTTACTGGGTATCATGGTATGTCTTTGTGACTTGGTGTCAGTTTATGACTTTGTTACTGGGTGTCAGTGTGTGTCTTTGTGACTTGGTGTCAGTGTATGTCTTTGTTACTTGGTGTAAGTGTATGTCTGTGTTACTGGGTATCAGTGTATTTCTTTGTTACTTGGTGTCAGTGTATGTCAAAATACTTGGTGTAAGTGTATGTCTTTGTTACTTGGTGTAATTGTCTGTCTTTGTTACCTGGTGTCAGTGTATGTCTGTGTTACTTGGTGTAAGTGTGTGTCTTTGTTACTTGGTGTAAGCGTATGTCTGTGTTACATGGTGTAAGTGTGTGTCTCTGTTACTGGGTATCAGTGTATGTTTTTGTTACTTGGTGTAAGTGTGTGTCTGTGTTACTGGGTATCAGTGTATGTCTTTGTTACTTGGTGTCAGTGTATGACTTTGTTTCTTCGTGTAAGTGTATGTCTTTGTTACATGGTGTCAGTGTATGTCTGTGTTACATGGTGTAAGTGTGTGTCTGTGTTACTGGGTATCAGTATATGTCTTTGTTACTTGGTGTAAGTGTGTGTCTGTGTTACTGGGTATCAGTGTATGTCTTTGTTACTTGGTGTCAGTGTATGTCTTTGTTACTTGGTGTAAGTGTATGTCTTTGTTATCTTGGTGTCAGTGTATGTCTTTGTTACTTGGTGTACGTGTGTGTCTGTGTTACTGGGTGTCAGTGTGTGTCTGTGTTACTTGGTGTAAGTGTGTGTCTTTGTTACTTGGTGTCCGTGTGTGTCTGTGTTACTGGGTGTCAGTGTATGTCTTTGTTACCTGGTGTAAGTGTATGTCTTTGTTACATGGTGTAAGTGTGTGTCTGTGTTACTGGGTATCAGTATCCGTCTTTGTTACTTGGTGGAAGTGTGTGCCTGTGTTACTGGGTATCAGTGTATGTCTTTGTTACTTGGTGTCAGTGTATGTCTGTGTTACTTGGTGTAAGTGTGTGTCTGTGTGACTGGGTATCAGTGTATGTCTTTGTTACTTGGTGTAAGTGTGTGTCTGTGTTACTGGGTATCAGTGTATGTCTTTGTTACTTGGTGTCAGTGTATGTCTTTGGTACTTGGTGTAAGTGTGTGTCTGTGTTACTGTGTATCAGTGTCTGTCTTTGTTACTTGGTGCAAGTGTGTGTCTGTGTTACTGGGTATCTGAGTATGTCTTTGTTACTTGGTGTCAGTGTATGTCTGTGTTAGTTGGTGTAAGTGTGTGTCTGTGTTACTGGGTATCATGGTATGTCTTTGTGACTTGGTGTCAGTGTATGACTTTGTTACTGGGTGTCAGTGTGTGTCTTTGTGACTTGGTGTCAGTGTATGTCTTTGTTACTTGGTGTAAGTGTATGTCTGTGTTACTGGGTATCAGTGTATGTCTTTGTTACTTGCTGTCAGTGTATGTCAAAATACTTGGTGGAAGTGTATGTCTTTGTTACTTGGTGTAATTGTCTGTCTTTGTTACCTGGTGTCAGTGTATGTCTGTGTTACTTGGTGTAAGTGTGTGTCTTTGTTACTTGGTGTAAGCGTATGTCTGTGTTACATGGTGTAAGTGTGTGTCTCTGTTACTGGGTATCAGTGTATGTTTTGTTACTTGGTGTAAGTGTGTGTCTGTGTTACTGGGTATCAGTGGATGTCTTTGTTACTTGGTGTCAGTGTATGTCTTTGTTTCTTCGTGCTAAGTGTATGTCTTTGTTACTTGGTGTCAGTGTATGTCTGTGTTACATGGTGTAAGTGTGTGTCTGTGTTACTTGGTGTCAGTGTATGTCTTTGTTACTTGGTGTACGTGTGTGTCTGTGTTACTGGGTGTCAGTGTGTGTCTGTGTTACTTGGTGTAAGTGTGTGTCTTTGTTACTTTGTGTCCGTGTGTGTCTGTGCTACTGGGTGTCAGTGTATGTCTTTGTTACCTGGTGTCAGTGTATGTCTTTGTTACATGGTGTAAGTGTGTGTCTGTGTTACTGGGTATCAGTATCCGTCTTTGTTACTTGGTGTAAGTGTGTGCCTGTGTTACTGGGTATCAGTGCATGTCTTTGTTACTTGGTGTCAGTGTATGTCTGTGTTACCTGGTGTAAGTGTGTGTCTGCGTGACTGGGTATCAGTGTCTGTCTTTGTTACTTGTTGTAAGTGTGTGTCTGTGTCACTGGGTATCAGTGTATGTCTTTGTTACTTGGTGTCAGTGTATGTCTTTGTTACTTGGACTAAGTGTGTGTCTGTGTTACTGGGTGTCAGTGTATGTCTTTGTTACTTTGTGTAAGTGCGTGTCTGTGTTACTGGGTGTAAGTGTGTGTCTGTGTAACTGGGTATCAGTGTATGTCTTTGTTACTTGGTGTCAGTGTATGTCAAAATACTTGGTGTAAGTGTATGTCTTTGTTGCTTGGTGTAATTGTCTGTCTTTGTTACTAGGTGTCAGTGTATGTCTGTGTTACTTGGGGTAAGTTTGTGTCTTTGTTACTTGGTGTAAGTGTATGCCTTTGTTACTTGGTGTCAGTGTATGTCTTTGTTACTTGGTGTAAGTGTGTGCCTGTGTTACTGGGTATCAGTGTATGTCTTTGTTACTTGGTGTCAGTGTATGTCTTTGTTACTTGGTGTAAGTGTATGTCTTTGTTACTTGGTGTCAGTTTATGTCTTTGTTACTTGGTGTAAGTGTGAGTCTGTGTTACTCGGTGTCAGTGTGTGTCTGTGTTACTTGGTGTAAGTGTGTGTCTTTGTTACTTGGTGTCCGTGTGTGTCTGTGTTACTGGGTATCAGTGTATGTCTTTGTTACTTGGTGTCAGTGTGTGTCTGTGTTACTGGGTATCAGTGTATGTCTTTGTTACTTGGTGTCAGTGTATGTCTTTGTTACTTGGTGTAAGTGTGTTTCTGTGTTACTGGGTGTCAGTGTATGTCTTTGTTACATTGTGTAAGTGTGTGTCTGTGTTACTGGGTGTAAGTGTGTGTCTGTGTAACTTGGTATCAGTGTATGTCAAAATACTTGGTGTAAGTGTATGTCTTTGTTGCTTGGTGTAATTGTCTGTCTTTGTTACTTGGTGTCAGTGTATGTCTGTGTTACTTGGGGTAAGTGTGTGTCATTGTTACTTGGTGTAAGTGTATGCCTTTGTTACTTGGTGTCAGTGTATGTCTTTGTTACTTGGTCGAAGTGTGTGCCTGTGTTACTGGGTGTCAGTGTATGTCTTTGTTACTTGGTGTAAGTGTATGTCTTTGTTACTTGGTGTCAGTTTATGTCTTTGTTACTTGGTGTAAGTGTGTGTCTGTGTTACTAGGTTTCAGTGTGTGTCTGTGTTACTTGGTGTAAGTGTGTGTCTTTGTTACTTGGTGTCCGTGTGTGTCTGTGTCACTGGGTGTCAGTTTCTGTCTTTGTTACTTGGTGTCAGTGTATGTTTTGTTACTTGGTGTAAGTGTGTGTCTGTGCTACTGGGTATCAGTGTCTGTCTTTGTTACTTGGTGTAAGTGTGTGTCTGTGTTACCGGGTAGCAGTGTATGTCTTTGTTACATGATGTCAGTGTATGTCTTTGTTACTGGGTGTCAGCGTTAGTCTTTGTGACTTGGTGTCAGCGTATGTCTTTGTTACTTGGTGTAAGTGTGTGTCGGTGTTACTGGTTATCAGTGTATGTCTTTGTAACTTGTTGTCAGTGCATGTCTGTGTTACTTGGTGTAAGTGTGTGTCTGTGTATGTCTTTGTGACTTGGTGTAAGTGTATGTCTTTGTTATTTGGTGTCAGTGTATGTCTGTGTTACTTGGTGTCAGTGTGTGTCTGTGTTACTGGGCATCAGTGTATGTCTTTGTTACTTGTTATCAGTGTATGTCTTTGTGACTTGGTGTCAGTGTATGTCTGTGTTACTTGGTGTCAGTGTGTGTCTGTGTTACTGGGTATCAGTGTATGTCTTTGTTACTTCGTGTCAGTGTATGTCTGTGTTACTTGGTGTAAGTGTGTGTCTGTGTTACTGGGTATCAGTGTATGTCTTTGTTACTTAGTGTAAGTGTATGTCTGTGTTACTGGGTATCTGGGTACCCAGAATCGAACCCGGGTCCCTGGAGCTCCGAGGCTGCAGTGCTAACCGGTGCGCCACTGTGCCGCCCAGTGTGTGTCTGTGTTACTGGGTGTCAATGTATGTCTTTGTTACTTGGTGTAAGTGTGTGCCTTTGTTACTTGGTGTCCGTGTGTATCTGTGTTACTGGGTGTCAGTGCATGTCTTTGTTACTGGGAGTCAGTGTATGTCTTTGTTACTTGGTGTAAGTGTGTGTCTGTGTTTCTGGTTATCAGTGCATGTCTGTGTTCCTGGGTGTCAATGTATGTCTGTGTTACTTGGTGTAAGTGTGTGTCTTTGTTACTTGTTTTCTGTGTGTTTCTGTGTTACTTGGTGTAAGTGTATGTCTTTGTTACTTGGTGTAAGTGTGTGTCTGTGTTACTGAGTATCAGTGTCTGTCTTTGTTACTTGGTGTAAGTGTGTGTCTGTGTTACTGGGTATCAGTGTATATCTTTGTTACTTGGTGTCAGTGTATGTCTGTCTTACTTGGTGTAAGTGTCTGTCTGTGCTACCGGGTAACAGTGTATGTCTTTGTGACTTGGTGTCAGTGTATGTCTTTGTTACTGGGAGTCAGTGTGTGTCTTTATGACTTGGTGTCAGTGTATGTCTTTGTTACTTGGTGTAAGTGTGTGTCAAAATTCTTGGTGTAAGTGTATGTCTTTGTTACTTGGTGTAATCGTCTGTCTTTCTTACTTGGTGTCAGTGTATGTCTGTGTTACTTGGTGTAAGTGTGTGTCTGTGTTACTTGGTGTAAGTGTATGTCTTTGTTACTTGGTGTCAGTGTATGTCTTTGTTACTTGGTGTCAGTGTATGTCTATGTTACTTGGTGTAAGTGTGTGCCTGTGTTACTGGGCATCAGTGTATGTCTTTGTTACTTGGTGTCAGAGTATGTCTGTGTTACTTGGTGTAAGTGTGTGTCTGTGTTACTGGGTGTCAGTGTGTGTCTGTGTTACTTGGTGTAAGTGTGTGTCTTTGTTACTTGGTGTCCGTGTGTGTCTGTGTTACTGGGTGTCAGTGTGTTTTTGTTACTTGGTGTAAGTGTGTGTCTTTGTTACTTGGTGTCCGTGTGTGTCTGTGTTACTGGGTGTCAGTGTATGTCTTTCTTTCTTCGTGTAAGTGCATGTCTTTGTTACTTGGTGTCCGTGTGTGTCTGTGTTACTGGGTGTCAGTGTATGTCTTTGTTACTTGGTGTCAGTGTATGTCTTTGTTAATTGGTGTAAGTGTGTGTCTGTGTTACTGTGTATCATTGTATGTCTTTGTTACTTGGTGTCAGTGTATGTCTGTGTTACTTGGTGTAAGTGTGTGACTGTGTTACTGGGTATCAGTGTATGTCTTTGTGACTTGGTGTCAGTGTATGTCTTTGTTACTGGGTGTCAGTGTGTGTCTTTGTGACTTGGCGTCAGTGTATGTCTTTGTTACATGGTGTAAGTGTATGTCTGTGTTACTGGGTATCAGTGTATGTCTTTGTTACTTGGTGTCAGTGTCTGTCAAAATACTTGGTGTAAGTGTATGTCTTTGTTACTTGGTGTAATTGTCGGTCTTTGTTACCTGGTGTCAGTGTATGTCTGTGTTACCTGGTGTAAGTGTGTGTATTTGTTACTTGGTGTAAGCGTATGTCTTTGTTACTTTGTGTAAGTGTGTGTCTGTGTTACTGATTATCAGTGTATGTCTTTGTTACTTGGTGTAAGTGTATGTCTTTGTTACTTGGTGTCAGTGTATGTCTTTGTTACTTGGTGTCAGTGTATGTCTGTATTACATGTTGTAAGTGTGTGTCTGTGTTACTGGGTATCAGTGTATGTCTTTGTTACTTGGTGTAAGTGTATGTCTTTGTTACTTGGTGTCAGTTTATGTCTTTGTTACTTGGTGTAAGTGTGTGTCTGTGTTACTAGGTTTCAGTGTGTGTCTGTGTTACTTGGTGTAAGTGTGTGTCTTTGTTACTTGGTGTCCGTGTGTGTCTGTGTCACTGGGTGTCAGTTTCTGTCTTTGTTACTTGGTGTAAGTGTGTGTCTGTGTTACCGGGTAGCAGTGCATGTCTTTGTTACATGATGCCAGTGTATGCCTTTGTTACTGGGTGTCAGCGTGTGTCTTTGTGACTTGGTGTCAGCGTATGTCTTTGTTACTTGGTGTAAGTGTGTGTCGGTGTTACTGGTTATCAGTGTATGTCTTTGTGACTTGGTGTAAGTGTATGTCTTTGTTATTTGGTGTCAGTGTATGTATTTGTTACTTGGTGTCAGTGTGTGTCTGTGTTACTGGGCATCAGTGTATGTCTTTGTTACTTGGTATCAGTGTATGTCTTTGTGACTTGGTGTCAGTGTATGTCTGTGTTACTTGGTGTCAGTGTGTGTCTGTGTTACTGGGTATCAGTGTATGTCTTTGTTACTTCGTGTCAGTGTATGTCTGTGTTACTTGGTGTAAGTGTGTGTCTGTGTTACTGGGTATCAGTGTATGTCTTTGTTACTTAGTGTAAGTGTGTGTCTGTGTTACTGGGTATCTGGGTACCCAGAATCGAACCCGGGTCCCTGGAGCTCCGAGGCTGCAGTGCTAACCGGTGCGCCACTGTGCCGCCCAGTGTGTGTCTGTGTTACTGGGTGTCAATGTATGTCTTTGTTACTTGGTGTAAGTGTGTGCCTTTGTTACTTGGTGTCCGTGTGTATCTGTGTTACTGGGTGTCAGTGCATGTCTTTGTTACTGGGAGTCAGTGTATGTCTTTGTTACTTGGTGTAAGTGTGTGTCTGTGTTTCTGGTTATCAGTGCATGTCTGTGTTCCTGGGTGTCAGTGTATGTCTGTGTTACTTGGTGTAAGTGTGTGTCTTTGTTACTTGTTTTCAGTGTGTTTCTGTGTTACTTGGTGTAAGTGTATGTCTTTGTTACTTGGTGTAAGTGTGTGTCTGTGTTACTGAGTATCAGTGTCTGTCTTTGTTACTTGGTGTAAGTGTGTGTCTGTGTTACTGGGTATCAGTGTATATCTTTGTTACTTGGTGTCAGTGTATGTCTGTCTTACTTGGTGTAAGTGTGTGTCTGTGTTACCGGGTAACAGTGTATGCCTTTGTGACTTGGTGTCAGTGTATGTCTTTGTTACTGGGAGTCAGTGTGTGTCTTTATGACTTGGTGTCAGTGTATGTCTTTGTTACTTGGTGTAAGTGTGTGTCAAAATTCTTGGTGTAAGTGTATGTCTTTGTTACTTGGTGTAATCGTCTGTCTTTCTTACTTGGTGTCAGTGTATGTCTGTGTTACTTGGTGTAAGTGTGTGTCTGTGTTACTTGGTGTAAGTGTATGTCTTTGTTACTTGGTGTCAGTGTATGTCTTTGTTACTTGGTGTCAGTGTATGTCTATGTTACTTGGTGTAAGTGTGTGCCTGTGTTACTGGGCATCAGTGTATGTCTTTGTTACTTGGTGTCAGAGTATGTCTGTGTTACTTGGTGTAAGTGTGTGTCTGTGTTACTGGGTGTCAGTGTGTGTCTGTGTTACTTGGTGTAAGTGTGTGTCTTTGTTACTTGGTGTCCGTGTGTGTCTGTGTTACTGGGTGTCAGTGTGTGTCTGTGTTACTTGGTGTAAGTGTGTGTCTTTGTTACTTGGTGTCCGTGTGTGTCTGTGTTACTGGGTGTCAGCGTATGTCTTTGTTACCTGGTGTCAGTGTATGTCTTTGTTACATGGTGTAAGTGTGTGCCTGTGTTACTGGGTATCAGTATCCGTCTTTGTTACTTGGTGGAAGTGTGTGCCTGTGTTACTGGGTATCAGTGTATGTCTTTGTTACTTGGTGTCAGTGTATGTCTGTGTTACTTGGTGTAAGTGTGTGTCTGTGTTACTGTGTATCAGTGTCTGTCTTTGTTACTTGGTGTAAGTGTGTGTCTGTGTTACTGGGTATCTGTGTATGTCTTTGTTACTTGGTGTCAGTGTATGTCTGTGTTAGTTGGTGTAAGTGTGTGACTGTGTTACTGGGTATCATGGTATGTCTTTGTGACTTGGTGTCAGTGTATGACTTTGTTACTGGGTGTCAGTGTGTGTCTTTGTGACTTGGTGTCAGTGTATGTCTTTGTTACTTGGTGTAAGTGTGTGTCTGTGTTACTGGGTATCAGTGTATGTCTTTGTTACTTGCTGTCAGTGTATGTCAAAATACTTGGTGTAAGTGTATGTCTTTGTTACTTGGTGTAATTGTCTGTCTTTGTTACCTGTTGTCAGTGTATGTCTGTGTTACTTGGTGTAAGTGTGTGTCTTTGTTACTTGGTGTAAGCGTATGTCTGTGTTACATGGTGTAAGTGTGTGTCTCTGTTACTGGGTATCAGTGTATGTTTTTGTTACTTGGTGTAAGTGTGTGTCTGTGTTACTGGGTATCAGTGTATGTCTTTGTTACTTGGTGTCAGTGTATGTCTTTCTTTCTTCGTGTAAGTGTATGTCTTTGTTACTTGGTGTCCGTGTGTGTCTGTGTTACTGGGTGTCAGTGTATGTCTTTGTTACTTGGTGTCAGTGTATGTCTTTGTTAATTGGTGTAAGTGTGTGTCTGTGTTACTGTGTATCATTGTATGTCTTTGTTACTTGGTGTCAGTGTATGTCTGTGTTACCTGGTGTAAGTGTGTAACTGTGTTACTGGGTATCAGTGTATGTCTTTGTGACTTGGTGTCAGTGTATGTCTTTGTTACTGGGTGTCAGTGTGTGTCTTTGTGACTTGGCGTCAGTGTATGTCTTTGTTACATGGTGTAAGTGTATGTCTGTGTTACTGGGTATCAGTGTATGTCTTTGTTACTTGGTGTCAGTGTCTGTCAAAATACTTGGTGTAAGTGTATGTCTTTGTTACTTGGTGTAATTGTCGGTCTTTGTTACCTGGTGTCAGTGTATGTCTGTGTTACCTGGTGTAAGTGTGTGTATTTGTTACTTGGTGTAAGCGTATGTCTTTGTTACTTTGTGTAAGTGTGTGTCTGTGTTACTGATTATCAGTGTATGTCTTTGTTACTTGGTGTAAGTGTATGTCTTTGTTACTTGGTGTCAGTGTATGTCTGTGTTACATGTTGTAAGTGTGTGTCTGTGTTACTGGGTATCAGTGTATGTCTTTGTTACTTGGTGTAAGTGTGTGTCTGTGTTACTGGGTATCAGTGTATGTCTTTGTTACTTGGTGTCAGTGTATGTCTTTGTTACTTGGTGTCAGTGTATGTCTGTATTACATGTTGTAAGTGTGTGTCTGTGTTACTGGGTATCAGTGTATGTCTTTGTTACTTGGTGTAAGTGTATGTCTTTGTTACTTGGTGTCAGTTTATGTCTTTGTTACTTGGTGTAAGTGTGTGTCTGTGTTACTAGGTTTCAGTGTGTGTCTGTGTTACTGGGTATCAGTGTATGTCTTTGTTACTTGTTGTAAGTGTGTGTCTGTGTTACTGGGTATCAGTGTATGTCTTTGTTACTTGGTGTCAGTGTATGTCTTTGTTACTGGGTGTCAGTGTGTGTCTGTGTTACTTGGTGTAAGTGTGTGTCTTTGTTACTTGGTGTCCGTGTGTGTCTGTGTTACTGGGTGTCAGTGTATGTCTTTGTTACCTGGTGTCAGTGTATGTCTTTGTTACATGGTGTAAGTGTGTGTCTGTGTTACTGGGTATCAGTATCCGTCTTTGTTACTTTTTGGAAGAGTGTGCCTGTGTTACTGGGTATCAGTGTATGTCTTTGTTACTTGGTGTCAGTGTATGTCTGTGTTACTTGGTGTAAGAGTGTGTCTTTGTTACTTGGTGTAAGCTTATGTCTGTGTTACTTGGTGTAAGTGTGTGTCTGTGTTACTGGGTATCAGTGTATGTCTTTGTTACTTGGTGTAAGTGTGTGCCTGTGTTACTGGGTATCAGTGTATGTCTTTGTTACTTGGTGTCAGTGTATGTCTTTGTTACTGGGTGTCAGTGTGTGTCTTTGTGACTTGGCGTCAGTGTATGTCTTTGTTACATGGTGTAAGTGTATGTCTGTGTTACTGGGTATCAGTGTATGTCTTTGTTACTTGGTGTCAGTGTCTGTCAAAATACTTGGTGTAAGTGTATGTCTTTGTTACTTGGTGTAATTGTCGGTCTTTGTTACCTGGTGTCAGTGTATGTCTGTGTTACCTGGTGTAAGTGTGTGTATTTGTTACTTGGTGTAAGCGTATGTCTTTGTTACTTTGTGTAAGTGTGTGTCTGTGTTACTGATTATCAGTGTATGTCTTTGTTACTTGGTGTAAGTGTATGTCTTTGTTACTTGGTGTCAGTGTATGTCTTTGTTACTTGGTGTCAGTGTATGTCTGTATTACATGTTGTAAGTGTGTGTCTGTGTTACTGGGTATCAGTGTATGTCTTTGTTACTTGGTGTAAGTGTATGTCTTTGTTACTTGGTGTCAGTTTATGTCTTTGTTACTTGGTGTAAGTGTGTGTCTGTGTTACTAGGTTTCAGTGTGTGTCTGTGTTACTTGGTGTAAGTGTGTGTCTTTGTTACTTGGTGTCCGTGAGTGTCTGTGTCACTGGGTGTCAGTTTCTGTCTTTGTTACTTGGTGTCAGTGTATGTTTTGTTACTTGGTGTAAGTGTGTGTCTGTGCTACTGGGTATCAGTGTCTGTCTTTGTTACTTGGTGTAAGTGTGTGTCTGTGTTACCGGGTAGCAGTGTATGTCTTTGTTACATGATGCCAGTGTATGTCTTTGTTACTGGGTGTCAGCGTGTGTCTTTGTGACTTGGTGTCAGCGTATGTCTTTGTTACTTGGTGTAAGTGTGTGTCGGTGTTACTGGTTATCAGTGTCTGTCTTTGTAACTTGTTGTCAGTGCATGTCTGTGTTACTTGGTGTAACTGTGTGTCTGTGTATGTCTTTGTGACTTGGTGTAAGTGTATGTCTTTGTTATTTGGTGTCAGTGTATGTATTTGTTACTTGGTGTCAGTGTGTGTCTGTGTTACTGGGCATCAGTGTATGTCTTTGTTACTTGGTATCAGTGTATGTCTTTGTGACTTGGTGTCAGTGTATGTCTGTGTTACTTGGTGTCAGTGTGTGTCTGTGTTACTGGGTATCAGTGTATGTCTTTGTTACTTCGTGTCAGTGTATGTCTGTGTTACTTGGTGTAAGTGTGTGTCTGTGTTACTGGGTATCAGTGTATGTCTTTGTTACTTAGTGTAAGTGTGTGTCTGTGTTACTGGGTATCTGGGTACCCAGAATCGAACCCGGGTCCCTGGAGCTCCGAGGCTGCAGTGCTAACCGGTGCGCCACTGTGCCGCCCAGTGTGTGTCTGTGTTACTGGGTGTCAATGTATGTCTTTGTTACTTGGTGTAAGTGTGTGCCTTTGTTACTTGGTGTCCGTGTGTATCTGTGTTACTGGGTGTCAGTGCATGTCTTTGTTACTGGGAGTCAGTGTATGTCTTTGTTACTTGGTGTAAGTGTGTGTCTGTGTTTCTGGTTATCAGTGCATGTCTGTGTTCCTGGGTGTCAGTGTATGTCTGTGTTACTTGGTGTAAGTGTGTGTCTTTGTTACTTGTTTTCAGTGTGTTTCTGTGTTACTTGGTGTAAGTGTATGTCTTTGTTACTTGGTGTAAGTGTGTGTCTGTGTTACTGAGTATCAGTGTCTGTCTTTGTTACTTGGTGTAAGTGTGTGTCTGTGTTACTGGGTATCAGTGTATATCTTTGTTACTTGGTGTCAGTGTATGTCTGTCTTACTTGGTGTAAGTGTGTGTCTGTGTTACCGGGTAACAGTGTATGTCTTTGTGACTTGGTGTCAGTGTATGTCTTTGTTACTGGGAGTCAGTGTGTGTCTTTATGACTTGGTGTCAGTGTATGTCTTTGTTACTTGGTGTAAGTGTGTGTCAAAATTCTTGGTGTAAGTGTATGTCTTTGTTACTTGGTGTAATCGTCTGTCTTTCTTACTTGGTGTCAGTGTATGTCTGTGTTACTTGGTGTAAGTGTGTGTCTGTGTTACTTGGTGTAAGTGTATGTCTTTGTTACTTGGTGTCAGTGTATGTCTATGTTACTTGGTGTAAGTGTGTGCCTGTGTTACTGGGCATCAGTGTATGTCTTTGTTACTTGGTGTCAGAGTATGTCTGTGTTACTGGGTGTAAGTGTGTGTCTGTGTTACTGGGTGTCAGTGTGTGTCTGTGTTACTTGGTGTAAGTGTGTGTCTTTGTTACTTGGTGTCCGTGTGTGTCTGTGTTACTGGGTGTCAGTGTGTGTCTGTGTTACTTGGTGTAAGTGTGTGTCTTTGTTACTTGGTGTCCGTGTGTGTCTGTGTTACTGGGTGTCAGCGTATGTCTTTGTTACCTGGTGTCAGTGTATGTCTTTGTTACATGGTGTAAGTGTGTGTCTGTGTTACTGGGTATCAGTATCCGTCTTTGTTACTTGGTGGAAGTGTGTGCCTGTGTTACTGGGTATCAGTGTATGTCTTTGTTACTTGGTGTCAGTGTATGTCTGTGTTACTTGGTGTAAGTGTGTGTCTTTGTTACTTGGTGTAAGTGTGTGTCTTTGTTACTTGGTGTCCGTGTGTGTCTGTGTCACTGGGTGTCAGTTTCTGTCTTTGTTACTTGGTGTCAGTGTATGTTTTGTTACTTGGTGTAAGTGTGTGTCTGTGCTACTGGGTATCAGTGTCTGTCTTTGTTACTTGGTGTAAGTGTGTGTCTGTGTTACCGGGTAGCAGTGTATGTCTTTGTTACATGATGCCAGTGTATGTCTTTGTTACTGGGTGTCAGCGTGTGTCTTTGTGACTTGGTGTCAGCGTATGTCTTTGTTACTTGGTGTAAGTGTGTGTCGGTGTTACTGGTTATCAGTGTATGTCTTTGTAACTTGTTGTCAGTGCATGTCTGTGTTACTTGGTGTAAGTGTGTGTCTGTGTATGTCTTTGTGACTTGGTGTAAGTGTATGTCTTTGTTATTTGGTGTCAGTGTATGTATTTGTTACTTGGTGTCAGTGTGTGTCTGTGTTACTGGGCATCAGTGTATGTCTTTGTTACTTGGTATCAGTGTATGTCTTTGTGACTTGGTGTCAGTGTATGTCTGTGTTACTTGGTGTCAGTGTGTGTCTGTGTTACTGGGTATCAGTGTATGTCTTTGTTACTTCGTGTCAGTGTATGTCTGTGTTACTTGGTGTAAGTGTGTGTCTGTGTTACTGGGTATCAGTGTATGTCTTTGTTACTTAGTGTAAGTGTGTGTCTGTGTTACTGGGTATCTGGGTACCCAGAATCGAACCCGGGTCCCTGGAGCTCCGAGGCTGCAGTGCTAACCGGTGCGCCACTGTGCCGCCCAGTGTGTGTCTGTGTTACTGGGTGTCAATGTATGTCTTTGTTACTTGGTGTAAGTGTGTGCCTTTGTTACTTGGTGTCCGTGTGTATCTGTGTTACTGGGTGTCAGTGCATGTCTTTGTTACTGGGAGTCAGTGTATGTCTTTGTTACTTGGTGTAAGTGTATGTCTTTGTTACTTGGTGTCAGTGTCTGTCAAAATACTTGGTGTAAGTGTATGTCTTTGTTACTTGGTGTAATTGTCGGTCTTTGTTACCTGGTGTCAGTGTATGTCTGTGTTACCTGGTGTAAGTGTGTGTATTTGTTACTTGGTGTAAGCGTATGTCTTTGTTACTTTGTGTAAGTGTGTGTCTGTGTTACTGATTATCAGTGTATGTCTTTGTTACTTGGTGTAAGTGTATGTCTTTGTTACTTGGTGTCAGTGTATGTCTTTGTTACTTGGTGTCAGTGTATGTCTGTATTACATGTTGTAAGTGTGTGTCTGTGTTACTGGGTATCAGTGTATGTCTTTGTTACTTGGTGTAAGTGTATGTCTTTGTTACTTGGTGTCAGTTTATGTCTTTGTTACTTGGTGTAAGTGTGTGTCTGTGTTACTAGGTTTCAGTGTGTGTCTGTGTTACTTGGTGTAAGTGTGTGTCTTTGTTACTTGGTGTCCGTGAGTGTCTGTGTCACTGGGTGTCAGTTTCTGTCTTTGTTACTTGGTGTCAGTGTATGTTTTGTTACTTGGTGTAAGTGTGTGTCTGTGCTACTGGGTATCAGTGTCTGTCTTTGTTACTTGGTGTAAGTGTGTGTCTGTGTTACCGGGTAGCAGTGTATGTCTTTGTTACATGATGCCAGTGTATGTCTTTGTTACTGGGTGTCAGCGTGTGTCTTTGTGACTTGGTGTCAGCGTATGTCTTTGTTACTTGGTGTAAGTGTGTGTCGGTGTTACTGGTTATCAGTGTCTGTCTTTGTAACTTGTTGTCAGTGCATGTCTGTGTTACTTGGTGTAACTGTGTGTCTGTGTATGTCTTTGTGACTTGGTGTAAGTGTATGTCTTTGTTATTTGGTGTCAGTGTATGTATTTGTTACTTGGTGTCAGTGTGTGTCTGTGTTACTGGGCATCAGTGTATGTCTTTGTTACTTGGTATCAGTGTATGTCTTTGTGACTTGGTGTCAGTGTATGTCTGTGTTACTTGGTGTCAGTGTGTGTCTGTGTTACTGGGTATCAGTGTATGTCTTTGTTACTTCGTGTCAGTGTATGTCTTTGTTACTGGGTGTCAGTGTGTGTCTGTGTTACTGGGTATCAGTATATGTCTTTGTGACTTGGTATCAGTGTATGTCTCTGTTACTGGGTGTCAGTGTATGTCTTTCTGACTTGGTGTCAGTTTATGTCTTTGTTACTTGGTGTAAGTGTATGTCAAAATTCTTGGTGTAAGTGTATGTCTTTGTTACTTGGTGTAATCGTCTGTCTTTCTTACTTGGTGTCAGTGTATGTCTGTGTTACTTGGTGTAAGTGTGTGTCTGTGTTACTTGGTGTAAGTGTATGTCTTTGTTACTTGGTGTCAGTGTATGTCTATGTTACTTGGTGTAAGTGTGTGCCTGTGTTACTGGGCATCAGTGTATGTCTTTGTTACTTGGTGTCAGAGTATGTCTGTGTTACTGGGTGTAAGTGTGTGTCTGTGTTACTGGGTGTCAGTGTGTGTCTGTGTTACTTGGTGTAAGTGTGTGTCTTTGTTACTTGGTGTCCGTGTGTGTCTGTGTTACTGGGTGTCAGTGTGTGTCTGTGTTACTTGGTGTAAGTGTGTGTCTTTGTTACTTGGTGTCCGTGTGTGTCTGTGTTACTGGGTGTCAGCGTATGTCTTTGTTACCTGGTGTCAGTGTATGTCTTTGTTACATGGTGTAAGTGTGTGTCTGTGTTACTGGGTATCAGTATCCGTCTTTGTTACTTGGTGGAAGTGTGTGCCTGTGTTACTGGGTATCAGTGTATGTCTTTGTTACTTGGTGTCAGTGTATGTCTGTGTTACTTGGTGTAAGTGTGTGTCTTTGTTACTTGGTGTAAGTGTGTGTCTTTGTTACTTGGTGTCCGTGTGTGTCTGTGTCACTGGGTGTCAGTTTCTGTCTTTGTTACTTGGTGTCAGTGTATGTTTTGTTACTTGGTGTAAGTGTGTGTCTGTGCTACTGGGTATCAGTGTCTGTCTTTGTTACTTGGTGTAAGTGTGTGTCTGTGTTACCGGGTAGCAGTGTATGTCTTTGTTACATGATGCCAGTGTATGTCTTTGTTACTGGGTGTCAGCGTGTGTCTTTGTGACTTGGTGTCAGCGTATGTCTTTGTTACTTGGTGTAAGTGTGTGTCGGTGTTACTGGTTATCAGTGTATGTCTTTGTAACTTGTTGTCAGTGCATGTCTGTGTTACTTGGTGTAAGTGTGTGTCTGTGTATGTCTTTGTGACTTGGTGTAAGTGTATGTCTTTGTTATTTGGTGTCAGTGTATGTATTTGTTACTTGGTGTCAGTGTGTGTCTGTGTTACTGGGCATCAGTGTATGTCTTTGTTACTTGGTATCAGTGTATGTCTTTGTGACTTGGTGTCAGTGTATGTCTGTGTTACTTGGTGTCAGTGTGTGTCTGTGTTACTGGGTATCAGTGTATGTCTTTGTTACTTCGTGTCAGTGTATGTCTGTGTTACTTGGTGTAAGTGTGTGTCTGTGTTACTGGGTATCAGTGTATGTCTTTGTTACTTAGTGTAAGTGTGTGTCTGTGTTACTGGGTATCTGGGTACCCAGAATCGAACCCGGGTCCCTGGAGCTCCGAGGCTGCAGTGCTAACCGGTGCGCCACTGTGCCGCCCAGTGTGTGTCTGTGTTACTGGGTGTCAATGTATGTCTTTGTTACTTGGTGTAAGTGTGTGCCTTTGTTACTTGGTGTCCGTGTGTATCTGTGTTACTGGGTGTCAGTGCATGTCTTTGTTACTGGGAGTCAGTGTATGTCTTTGTTACTTGGTGTAAGTGTATGTCTTTGTTACTTGGTGTCAGTGTCTGTCAAAATACTTGGTGTAAGTGTATGTCTTTGTTACTTGGTGTAATTGTCGGTCTTTGTTACCTGGTGTCAGTGTATGTCTGTGTTACCTGGTGTAAGTGTGTGTATTTGTTACTTGGTGTAAGCGTATGTCTTTGTTACTTTGTGTAAGTGTGTGTCTGTGTTACTGATTATCAGTGTATGTCTTTGTTACTTGGTGTAAGTGTATGTCTTTGTTACTTGGTGTCAGTGTATGTCTTTGTTACTTGGTGTCAGTGTATGTCTGTATTACATGTTGTAAGTGTGTGTCTGTGTTACTGGGTATCAGTGTATGTCTTTGTTACTTGGTGTAAGTGTATGTCTTTGTTACTTGGTGTCAGTTTATGTCTTTGTTACTTGGTGTAAGTGTGTGTCTGTGTTACTAGGTTTCAGTGTGTGTCTGTGTTACTTGGTGTAAGTGTGTGTCTTTGTTACTTGGTGTCCGTGAGTGTCTGTGTCACTGGGTGTCAGTTTCTGTCTTTGTTACTTGGTGTCAGTGTATGTTTTGTTACTTGGTGTAAGTGTGTGTCTGTGCTACTGGGTATCAGTGTCTGTCTTTGTTACTTGGTGTAAGTGTGTGTCTGTGTTACCGGGTAGCAGTGTATGTCTTTGTTACATGATGCCAGTGTATGTCTTTGTTACTGGGTGTCAGCGTGTGTCTTTGTGACTTGGTGTCAGCGTATGTCTTTGTTACTTGGTGTAAGTGTGTGTCGGTGTTACTGGTTATCAGTGTCTGTCTTTGTAACTTGTTGTCAGTGCATGTCTGTGTTACTTGGTGTAACTGTGTGTCTGTGTATGTCTTTGTGACTTGGTGTAAGTGTATGTCTTTGTTATTTGGTGTCAGTGTATGTATTTGTTACTTGGTGTCAGTGTGTGTCTGTGTTACTGGGCATCAGTGTATGTCTTTGTTACTTGGTATCAGTGTATGTCTTTGTGACTTGGTGTCAGTGTATGTCTGTGTTACTTGGTGTCAGTGTGTGTCTGTGTTACTGGGTATCAGTGTATGTCTTTGTTACTTCGTGTCAGTGTATGTCTGTGTTACTTGGTGTAAGTGTGTGTCTGTGTTACTGGGTATCAGTGTATGTCTTTGTTACTTAGTGTAAGTGTGTGTCTGTGTTACTGGGTATCTGGGTACCCAGAATCGAACCCGGGTCCCTGGAGCTCCGAGGCTGCAGTGCTAACCGGTGCGCCACTGTGCCGCCCAGTGTGTGTCTGTGTTACTGGGTGTCAATGTATGTCTTTGTTACTTGGTGTAAGTGTGTGCCTTTGTTACTTGGTGTCCGTGTGTATCTGTGTTACTGGGTGTCAGTGCATGTCTTTGTTACTGGGAGTCAGTGTATGTCTTTGTTACTTGGTGTAAGTGTGTGTCTGTGTTTCTGGTTATCAGTGCATGTCTGTGTTCCTGGGTGTCAGTGTATGTCTGTGTTACTTGGTGTAAGTGTGTGTCTTTGTTACTTGTTTTCAGTGTGTTTCTGTGTTACTTGGTGTAAGTGTATGTCTTTGTTACTTGGTGTAAGTGTGTGTCTGTGTTACTGAGTATCAGTGTCTGTCTTTGTTACTTGGTGTAAGTGTGTGTCTGTGTTACTGGGTATCAGTGTATATCTTTGTTACTTGGTGTCAGTGTATGTCTGTCTTACTTGGTGTAAGTGTGTGTCTGTGTTACCGGGTAACAGTGTATGTCTTTGTGACTTGGTGTCAGTGTATGTCTTTGTTACTGGGAGTCAGTGTGTGTCTTTATGACTTGGTGTCAGTGTATGTCTTTGTTACTTGGTGTAAGTGTGTGTCAAAATTCTTGGTGTAAGTGTATGTCTTTGTTACTTGGTGTAATCGTCTGTCTTTCTTACTTGGTGTCAGTGTATGTCTGTGTTACTTGGTGTAAGTGTGTGTCTGTGTTACTTGGTGTAAGTGTATGTCTTTGTTACTTGGTGTCAGTGTATGTCTATGTTACTTGGTGTAAGTGTGTGCCTGTGTTACTGGGCATCAGTGTATGTCTTTGTTACTTGGTGTCAGAGTATGTCTGTGTTACTGGGTGTAAGTGTGTGTCTGTGTTACTGGGTGTCAGTGTGTGTCTGTGTTACTTGGTGTAAGTGTGTGTCTTTGTTACTTGGTGTCCGTGTGTGTCTGTGTTACTGGGTGTCAGTGTGTGTCTGTGTTACTTGGTGTAAGTGTGTGTCTTTGTTACTTGGTGTCCGTGTGTGTCTGTGTTACTGGGTGTCAGCGTATGTCTTTGTTACCTGGTGTCAGTGTATGTCTTTGTTACATGGTGTAAGTGTGTGTCTGTGTTACTGGGTATCAGTATCCGTCTTTGTTACTTGGTGGAAGTGTGTGCCTGTGTTACTGGGTATCAGTGTATGTCTTTGTTACTTGGTGTCAGTGTATGTCTGTGTTACTTGGTGTAAGTGTGTGTCTTTGTTACTTGGTGTAAGTGTGTGTCTTTGTTACTTGGTGTCCGTGTGTGTCTGTGTCACTGGGTGTCAGTTTCTGTCTTTGTTACTTGGTGTCAGTGTATGTTTTGTTACTTGGTGTAAGTGTGTGTCTGTGCTACTGGGTATCAGTGTCTGTCTTTGTTACTTGGTGTAAGTGTGTGTCTGTGTTACCGGGTAGCAGTGTATGTCTTTGTTACATGATGCCAGTGTATGTCTTTGTTACTGGGTGTCAGCGTGTGTCTTTGTGACTTGGTGTCAGCGTATGTCTTTGTTACTTGGTGTAAGTGTGTGTCGGTGTTACTGGTTATCAGTGTATGTCTTTGTAACTTGTTGTCAGTGCATGTCTGTGTTACTTGGTGTAAGTGTGTGTCTGTGTATGTCTTTGTGACTTGGTGTAAGTGTATGTCTTTGTTATTTGGTGTCAGTGTATGTATTTGTTACTTGGTGTCAGTGTGTGTCTGTGTTACTGGGCATCAGTGTATGTCTTTGTTACTTGGTATCAGTGTATGTCTTTGTGACTTGGTGTCAGTGTATGTCTGTGTTACTTGGTGTCAGTGTGTGTCTGTGTTACTGGGTATCAGTGTATGTCTTTGTTACTTCGTGTCAGTGTATGTCTGTGTTACTTGGTGTAAGTGTGTGTCTGTGTTACTGGGTATCAGTGTATGTCTTTGTTACTTAGTGTAAGTGTGTGTCTGTGTTACTGGGTATCTGGGTACCCAGAATCGAACCCGGGTCCCTGGAGCTCCGAGGCTGCAGTGCTAACCGGTGCGCCACTGTGCCGCCCAGTGTGTGTCTGTGTTACTGGGTGTCAATGTATGTCTTTGTTACTTGGTGTAAGTGTGTGCCTTTGTTACTTGGTGTCCGTGTGTATCTGTGTTACTGGGTGTCAGTGCATGTCTTTGTTACTGGGAGTCAGTGTATGTCTTTGTTACTTGGTGTAAGTGTGTGTCTGTGTTTCTGGTTATCAGTGCATGTCTGTGTTCCTGGGTGTCAGTGTATGTCTGTGTTACTTGGTGTAAGTGTGTGTCTTTGTTACTTGTTTTCAGTGTGTTTCTGTGTTACTTGGTGTAAGTGTATGTCTTTGTTACTTGGTGTAAGTGTGTGTCTGTGTTACTGAGTATCAGTGTCTGTCTTTGTTACTTGGTGTAAGTGTGTGTCTGTGTTACTGGGTATCAGTGTATATCTTTGTTACTTGGTGTCAGTGTATGTCTGTCTTACTTGGTGTAAGTGTGTGTCTGTGTTACCGGGTAACAGTGTATGTCTTTGTGACTTGGTGTCAGTGTATGTCTTTGTTACTGGGAGTCAGTGTGTGTCTTTATGACTTGGGATCAGTGTATGTCTTTGTTACTTGGTGTAAGTGTGTGTCTGTGTTACTGGGTATCAGTGCATGACTTTGTTACTTTGTGTCAGTGTATGTCTTTTTACTTGGTGTAAGTGTGTGTCTGTGTTACTGGGTATCTGTGTATGTCTTTGTTACTTGGTGTCAGTGTATGTCTGTGTTAGTTGGTGTAAGTGTGTGACTGTGTTACTGGGTATCATGGTATGTCTTTGTGACTTGGTGTCAGTGTATGACTTTGTTACTGGGTGTCAGTGTGTGTCTTTGTGACTTGGTGTCAGTGTATGTCTTTGTTACTTGGTGTAAGTGTGTGTCTGTGTTACTGGGTATCAGTGTATGTCTTTGTTACTTGCTGTCAGTGTATGTCAAAATACTTGGTGTAAGTGTATGTCTTTGTTACTTGGTGTAATTGTCTGTCTTTGTTACCTGTTGTCAGTGTATGTCTGTGTTACTTGGTGTAAGTGTGTGTCTTTGTTACTTGGTGTAAGCGTATGTCTGTGTTACATGGTGTAAGTGTGTGTCTCTGTTACTGGGTATCAGTGTATGTTTTTGTTACTTGGTGTAAGTGTGTGTCTGTGTTACTGGGTATCAGTGTATGTCTTTGTTACTTGGTGTCAGTGTATGTCTTTCTTTCTTCGTGTAAGTGTATGTCTTTGTTACTTGGTGTCCGTGTGTGTCTGTGTTACTGGGTGTCAGTGTATGTCTTTGTTACTTGGTGTCAGTGTATGTCTTTGTTAATTGGTGTAAGTGTGTGTCTGTGTTACTGTGTATCATTGTATGTCTTTGTTACTTGGTGTCAGTGTATGTCTGTGTTACTTGGTGTAAGTGTGTAACTGTGTTACTGGGTATCAGTGTATGTCTTTGTTACTTGGTGTCAGTGTATGTCTTTGTTACTGGGTGTCAGTGTGTGTCTTTGTGACTTGGCGTCAGTGTATGTCTTTGTTACATGGTGTAAGTGTATGTCTGTGTTACTGGGTATCAGTGTATGTCTTTGTTACTTGGTGTCAGTGTCTGTCAAAATACTTGGTGTAAGTGTATGTCTTTGTTACTTGGTGTAATTGTCGGTCTTTGTTACCTGGTGTCAGTGTATGTCTGTGTTACCTGGTGTAAGTGTGTGTATTTGTTACTTGGTGTAAGCGTATGTCTTTGTTACTTTGTGTAAGTGTGTGTCTGTGTTACTGATTATCAGTGTATGTCTTTGTTACTTGGTGTAAGTGTATGTCTTTGTTACTTGGTGTCAGTGTATGTCTGTGTTACATGTTGTAAGTGTGTGTCTGTGTTACTGGGTATCAGTGTATGTCTTTGTTACTTGGTGTAAGTGTGTGTCTGTGTTACTGGGTATCAGTGTATGTCTTTGTTACTTGGTGTCAGTGTATGTCTTTGTTACTGGGTGTCAGTGTGTGTCTGTGTTACTTGGTGTAAGTGTGTGTCTTTGTTACTTGGTGTCCGTGTGTGTCTGTGTTACTGGGTGTCAGTGTATGTCTTTGTTACCTGGTGTCAGTGTATGTCTTTGTTACATGGTGTAAGTGTGTGTCTGTGTTACTGGGTATCAGTATCCGTCTTTGTTACTTTTTGGAAGAGTGTGCCTGTGTTACTGGGTATCAGTGTATGTCTTTGTTACTTGGTGTCAGTGTATGTCTGTGTTACTTGGTGTAAGAGTGTGTCTTTGTTACTTGGTGTAAGCTTATGTCTGTGTTACTTGGTGTAAGTGTGTGTCTGTGTTACTGGGTATCAGTGTATGTCTTTGTTACTTGGTGTAAGTGTGTGCCTGTGTTACTGGGTATCAGTGTATGTCTTTGTTACTTGGTGTCAGTGTATGTCTTTGTTACTGGGTGTCAGTGTGTGTCTTTGTGACTTGGCGTCAGTGTATGTCTTTGTTACATGGTGGAAGTGTATGTCTGTGTTACTGGGTATCAGTGTATGTCATTGTTACTTGCTGTCAGTGTCTGTCAAAATACTTGGTGTAAGTGTATGTCTTTGTTACTTGGTGTAATTGTCGGTCTTTGTTACCTGGTGTCAGTGTATGTCTGTGTTACCTGGTGTAAGTGTGTGTATTTGTTACTTGGTGTAAGCGTATGTCTTTGTTACTTTGTGTAAGTGTGTGTCTGTGTTACTGATTATCAGTGTATGTCTTTGTTACTTGGTGTAAGTGTATGTCTTTGTTACTTGGTGTCAGTGTATGTCTTTGTTACTTGGTGTCAGTGTATGTCTGTATTACATGTTGTAAGTGTGTGTCTGTGTTACTGGGTATCAGTGTATGTCTTTGTTACTTGGTGTAAGTGTATGTCTTTGTTACTTGGTGTCAGTTTATGTCTTTGTTACTTGGTGTAAGTGTGTGTCTGTGTTACTAGGTTTCAGTGTGTGTCTGTGTTACTGGGTATCAGTGTATGTCTTTGTTACTTGTTGTAAGTGTGTGTCTGTGTTACTGGGTATCAGTGTATGTCTTTGTTACTTGGTGTCAGTGTATGTCTTTGTTACTGGGTGTCAGTGTGTGTCTGTGTTACTTGGTGTAAGTGTGTGTCTTTGTTACTTGGTGTCCGTGTGTGTCTTTGTTACTGGGTGTCAGTGTATGTCTTTGTTACCTGGTGTCAGTGTATGTCTTTGTTACATGGTGTAAGTGTGTGTCTGTGTTACTGGGTATCAGTATCCGTCTTTGTTACTTTTTGGAAGAGTGTGCCTGTGTTACTGGGTATCAGTGTATGTCTTTGTTACTTGGTGTCAGTGTATGTCTGTGTTACTTGGTGTAAGAGTGTGTCTTTGTTACTTGGTGTAAGCTTATGTCTGTGTTACTTGGTGTAAGTGTGTGTCTGTGTTACTGGGTATCAGTGTATGTCTTTGTTACTTGGTGTAAGTGTGTGCCTGTGTTACTGGGTATCAGTGTATGTCTTTGTTACTTGGTGTCAGTGTATGTCTTTGTTACTGGGTGTCAGTGTGTGTCTTTGTGACTTGGCGTCAGTGTATGTCTTTGTTACATGGTGTAAGTGTATGTCTGTGTTACTGGGTATCAGTGTATGTCTTTGTTACTTGGTGTCAGTGTCTGTCAAAATACTTGGTGTAAGTGTATGTCTTTGTTACTTGGTGTAATTGTCGGTCTTTGTTACCTGGTGTCAGTGTATGTCTGTGTTACCTGGTGTAAGTGTGTGTATTTGTTACTTGGTGTAAGCGTATGTCTTTGTTACTTTGTGTAAGTGTGTGTCTGTGTTACTGATTATCAGTGTATGTCTTTGTTACTTGGTGTAAGTGTATGTCTTTGTTACTTGGTGTCAGTGTATGTCTTTGTTACTTGGTGTCAGTGTATGTCTGTATTACATGTTGTAAGTGTGTGTCTGTGTTACTGGGTATCAGTGTATGTCTTTGTTACTTGGTGTAAGTGTATGTCTTTGTTACTTGGTGTCAGTTTATGTCTTTGTTACTTGGTGTAAGTGTGTGTCTGTGTTACTAGGTTTCAGTGTGTGTCTGTGTTACTTGGTGTAAGTGTGTGTCTTTGTTACTTGGTGTCCGTGAGTGTCTGTGTCACTGGGTGTCAGTTTCTGTCTTTGTTACTTGGTGTCAGTGTATGTTTTGTTACTTGGTGTAAGTGTGTGTCTGTGCTACTGGGTATCAGTGTCTGTCTTTGTTACTTGGTGTAAGTGTGTGTCTGTGTTACCGGGTAGCAGTGTATGTCTTTGTTACATGATGCCAGTGTATGTCTTTGTTACTGGGTGTCAGCGTGTGTCTTTGTGACTTGGTGTCAGCGTATGTCTTTGTTACTTGGTGTAAGTGTGTGTCGGTGTTACTGGTTATCAGTGTCTGTCTTTGTAACTTGTTGTCAGTGCATGTCTGTGTTACTTGGTGTAACTGTGTGTCTGTGTATGTCTTTGTGACTTGGTGTAAGTGTATGTCTTTGTTATTTGGTGTCAGTGTATGTATTTGTTACTTGGTGTCAGTGTGTGTCTGTGTTACTGGGCATCAGTGTATGTCTTTGTTACTTGGTATCAGTGTATGTCTTTGTGACTTGGTGTCAGTGTATGTCTGTGTTACTTGGTGTCAGTGTGTGTCTGTGTTACTGGGTATCAGTGTATGTCTTTGTTACTTCGTGTCAGTGTATGTCTGTGTTACTTGGTGTAAGTGTGTGTCTGTGTTACTGGGTATCAGTGTATGTCTTTGTTACTTAGTGTAAGTGTGTGTCTGTGTTACTGGGTATCTGGGTACCCAGAATCGAACCCGGGTCCCTGGAGCTCCGAGGCTGCAGTGCTAACCGGTGCGCCACTGTGCCGCCCAGTGTGTGTCTGTGTTACTGGGTGTCAATGTATGTCTTTGTTACTTGGTGTAAGTGTGTGCCTTTGTTACTTGGTGTCCGTGTGTATCTGTGTTACTGGGTGTCAGTGCATGTCTTTGTTACTGGGAGTCAGTGTATGTCTTTGTTACTTGGTGTAAGTGTGTGTCTGTGTTTCTGGTTATCAGTGCATGTCTGTGTTCCTGGGTGTCAGTGTATGTCTGTGTTACTTGGTGTAAGTGTGTGTCTTTGTTACTTGTTTTCAGTGTGTTTCTGTGTTACTTGGTGTAAGTGTATGTCTTTGTTACTTGGTGTAAGTGTGTGTCTGTGTTACTGAGTATCAGTGTCTGTCTTTGTTACTTGGTGTAAGTGTGTGTCTGTGTTACTGGGTATCAGTGTATATCTTTGTTACTTGGTGTCAGTGTATGTCTGTCTTACTTGGTGTAAGTGTGTGTCTGTGTTACCGGGTAACAGTGTATGTCTTTGTGACTTGGTGTCAGTGTATGTCTTTGTTACTGGGAGTCAGTGTGTGTCTTTATGACTTGGTGTCAGTGTATGTCTTTGTTACTTGGTGTAAGTGTGTGTCAAAATTCTTGGTGTAAGTGTATGTCTTTGTTACTTGGTGTAATCGTCTGTCTTTCTTACTTGGTGTCAGTGTATGTCTGTGTTACCTGGTGTAAGTGTGTGTCTGTGTTACTTGGTGTAAGTGTATGTCTTTGTTACTTGGTGTCAGTGTATGTCTTTGTTACTTGGTGTCAGTGTATGTCTATGTTACTTGGTGTAAGTGTGTGCCTGTGTTACTGGGCATCAGTGTATGTCTTTGTTACTTGGTGTCAGAGTATGTCTGTGTTACTGGGTGTAAGTGTGTGTCTGTGTTACTGGGTGTCAGTGTGTGTCTGTGTTTCTTGGTGTAAGTGTGTGTCTTTGTTACTTGGTGTCCGTGTGTGTCTGTGTTACTGGGTGTCAGTGTGTGTCTGTGTTACTTGGTGTAAGTGTGTGTCTTTGTTACTTGGTGTCCGTGTGTGTCTGTGTTACTGGGTGTCAGCGTATGTCTTTGTTACCTGGTGTCAGTGTATGTCTTTGTTACATGGTGTAAGTGTGTGTCTGTGTTACTGGGTATCAGTATCCGTCTTTGTTACTTGGTGGAAGTGTGTGCCTGTGTTACTGGGTATCAGTGTATGTCTTTGTTACTTGGTGTCAGTGTATGTCTGTGTTACTTGGTGTAAGTGTGTGTCTTTGTTACTTGGTGTAAGTGTGTGTCTTTGTTACTTGGTGTCCGTGTGTGTCTGTGTCACTGGGTGTCAGTTTCTGTCTTTGTTACTTGGTGTCAGTGTATGTTTTGTTACTTGGTGTAAGTGTGTGTCTGTGCTACTGGGTATCAGTGTCTGTCTTTGTTACTTGGTGTAAGTGTGTGTCTGTGTTACCGGGTAGCAGTGTATGTCTTTGTTACATGATGCCAGTGTAGGTCTTTGTTACTGGGTGTCAGCGTGTGTCTTTGTGACTTGGTGTCAGCGTATGTCTTTGTTACTTGGTGTAAGTGTGTGTCGGTGTTACTGGTTATCAGTGTATGTCTTTGTAACTTGTTGTCAGTGCATGTCTGTGTTACTTGGTGTAAGTGTGTGTCTGTGTATGTCTTTGTGACTTGGTGTAAGTGTATGTCTTTGTTATTTGGTGTCAGTGTATGTATTTGTTACTTGGTGTCAGTGTGTGTCTGTGTTACTGGGCATCAGTGTATGTCTTTGTTACTTGGTATCAGTGTATGTCTTTGTGACTTGGTGTCAGTGTATGTCTGTGTTACTTGGTGTCAGTGTGTGTCTGTGTTACTGGGTATCAGTGTATGTCTTTGTTACTTCGTGTCAGTGTATGTCTGTGTTACTTGGTGTACGTGTGTGTCTGTGTTACTGGGTATCAGTGTATGTCTTTGTTACTTAGTGTAAGTGTGTGTCTGTGTTACTGGGTATCTGGGTACCCAGAATCGAACCCGGGTCCCTGGAGCTCCGAGGCTGCAGTGCTAACCGGTGCGCCACTGTGCCGCCCAGTGTGTGTCTGTGTTACTGGGTGTCAATGTATGTCTTTGTTACTTGGTGTAAGTGTGTGCCTTTGTTACTTGGTGTCCGTGTGTATCTGTGTTACTGGGTGTCAGTGCATGTCTTTGTTACTGGGAGTCAGTGTATGTCTTTGTTACTTGGTGTAAGTGTGTGTCTGTGTTTCTGGTTATCAGTGCATGTCTGTGTTCCTGGGTGTCAGTGTATGTCTGTGTTACTTGGTGTAAGTGTGTGTCTTTGTTACTTGTTTTCAGTGTGTTTCTGTGTTACTTGGTGTAAGTGTATGTCTTTGTTACTTGGTGTAAGTGTGTGTCTGTGTTACTGAGTATCAGTGTCTGTCTTTGTTACTTGGTGTAAGTGTGTGTCTGTGTTACTGGGTATCAGTGTATATCTTTGTTACTTGGTGTCAGTGTATGTCTGTCTTACTTGGTGTAAGTGTGTGTCTGTGTTACCGGGTAACAGTGTATGTCTTTGTGACTTGGTGTCAGTGTATGTCTTTGTTACTGGGAGTCAGTGTGTGTCTTTATGACTTGGTGTCAGTGTATGTCTTTGTTACTTGGTGTAAGTGTGTGTCAAAATTCTTGGTGTAAGTGTATGTCTTTGTTACTTGGTGTAATCGTCTGTCTTTCTTACTTGGTGTCAGTGTATGTCTGTGTTACTTGGTGTAAGTGTGTGTCTGTGTTACTTGGTGTAAGTGTATGTCTTTGTTACTTGGTGTCAGTGTATGTCTATGTTACTTGGTGTAAGTGTGTGCCTGTGTTACTGGGCATCAGTGTATGTCTTTGTTACTTGGTGTCAGAGTATGTCTGTGTTACTTGGTGTAAGTGTGTGTCTGTGTTACTGGGTGTCAGTGTGTGTCTGTGTTACTTGGTGTAAGTGTGTGTCTTTGTTACTTGGTGTCCGTGTGTGTCTGTGTTACTGGGTGTCAGTGTGTGTCTGTGTTACTTGGTGTAAGTGTGTGTCTTTGTTACTTGGTGTCCGTGTGTGTCTGTGTTACTGGGTGTCAGCGTATGTCTTTGTTACCTGGTGTCAGTGTATGTCTTTGTTACATGGTGTAAGTGTGTGTCTGTGTTACTGGGTATCAGTATCCGTCTTTGTTACTTGGTGGAAGTGTGTGCCTGTGTTACTGGGTATCAGTGTATGTCTTTGTTACTTGGTGTCAGTGTATGTCTGTGTTACTTGGTGTAAGTGTGTGTCTGTGTGACTTGGTATCAGTGTATGTCTTTGTTACTTGGTGTAAGTGTGGGTCTGTGTTACTGGGTATCAGTGTATGTCTTTGTTACTTGGTGTCAGTGTATGTCTTTGTTACTTGGTGTCAGTGTATGTCGTTGTTACTGGGTGTCAGTGTATGTCTTTGTTAATTGGTGTAAGTGTGTGTCTGTGTTACTGTGTATCAGTGTCTGTCTTTGTTACTTGGTGTAAGTGTGTGTCTGTGTTACTGGGTATCTGTGTATGTCTTTGTTACTTGGCGTCAGTGTATGTCTGTGTTAGTTGGTGTAAGTGTGTGACTGTGTTACTGGGTATCATGGTATGTCTTTGTGACTTGGTGTCAGTGTATGACTTTGTTACTGGGTGTCAGTGTGTGTCTTCGTGACTTGGTGTCAGTGTATGTCTTTGTTACTTGGTGTAAGTGTGTGTCTGTGTTACTGGGTATCAGTGTATGTCTTTGTTACTTGCTGTCAGTGTATGTCAAAATACTTGGTGTAAGTGTATGTCTTTGTTACTTGGTGTAATTGTCTGTCTTTGTTACCTGGTGTCAGTGTATGTCTGTGTTACTTGGTGTAAGTGTGTGTCTTTGTTACTTGGTGTAAGCGTATGTCTGTGTTACATGGTGTAAGTGTGTGTCTCTGTTACTGGGTATCAGTGTATGTTTTTGTTACTTGTTGTAAGTGTGTGTCTGTGTTACTGGGTATCAGTGTATGTCTTTGTTACTTGGTGTCAGTGTATGTCTTTCTTTCTTCGTGTAAGTGTATGTCTTTGTTACTTGGTGTCCGTGTGTGTCTGTGTTACTGGGTGTCAGTGTATGTCTTTGTTACTTGGTGTCAGTGTATGTCTTTGTTAATTGGTGTAAGTGTGTGTCTGTGTTACTGTGTATCATTGTATGTCTTTGTTACTTGGTGTCAGTGTATGTCTGTGTTACTTGGTGTAAGTGTGTGACTGTGTTACTGGGTATCAGTGTATGTCTTTGTGAGTTGGTGTCAGTGTATGTCTTTTTTACTGGGTGTCAGTGTGTGTCTTTGTGACTTGGCGTCAGTGTATGTCTTTGTTACATGGTGTAAGTGTATGTCTGTGTTACTGGGTATCAGTGTATGTCTTTGTTACTTGGTGTCAGTGTCTGTCAAAATACTTGGTGTAAGTGTATGTCTTTGTTACTTGGTGTAATTGTCGGTCTTTGTTACCTGGTGTCAGTGTATGTCTGTGTTACCTGGTGTAAGTGTGTGTATTTGTTACTTGGTGTAAAGCGTATGTCTTTGTTACTTTGTGTAAGTGTGTGTCTGTGTTACTGATTATCAGTGTATGTCTTTGTTACTTGGTGTAAGTGTATGTCTTTGTTACTTGGTGTCAGTGTATGTCTTTGTTACTTGGTGTCAGTGTATGTCTGTGTTACATGTTGTAAGTGTGTGTCTGTGTTACTGGGTATCAGTGTATGCCTTTGTTACTTGGTGTAAGTGTGTGTCTGTGTTACTGGGTATCAGTGTATGTCTTTGTTACTTGGTGTCAGTGTATGTCTTTGTTACTGGGTGTCAGTGTGTGTCTGTGTTACTTGGTGTAAGTGTGTGTCTTTGTTACTTGGTGTCCGTGTGTGTCTGTGTTACTGGGTGTCAGTGTATGTCTTTGTTACCTGGTGTCAGTGTATGTCTTTGTTACATGGTGTAAGTGTGTGTCTGTGTTACTGGGTATCAGTATCCGTCTTTGTTACTTTTTGGAAGAGTGTGCCTGTGTTACTTGGTATCAGTGTATGTCTTTGTTACTTGGTGTCAGTGTATGTCTGTGTTACTTGGTGTAAGAGTGTGTCTTTGTTACTTGGTGTAAGCTTATGTCTGTGTTACTTGGTGTAAGTGTGTGTCTGTGTTACTGGGTATCAGTGTATGTCTTTGTTACTTGGTGTAAGTGTGTGCCTGTGTTACTGGGTATCAGTGTATGTCTTTGTTACTTGGTGTCAGTGTATGTCTTTTTTACTTGGTGTAAGTGTGTGTCTGTGTTACTGGGTGTCAGTATATGTCTTTGTTACTTTGTGTAAGTGTGTGTCTGTGTTACTGGGTGTAAGTGTGTGTCTGTGTAACTGGGTGTCAGTGTATGTCTTTGTTACTTGGTGTCAGTGTATGTCAAAATACTTGGTGTAAGTGTATGTCTTTGTTGCTTGGTGTAATTGTCTGTCTTTGTTACTTGGTGTCAGTGTATGTCTGTGTTACTTGGTGTAAATGTGTGTCTTTGTTACTTGGTGTAAGTGTATGCCTTTGTTACTTGGTGTCAGTGTATGTCTTTGTTACTTTGTGTAAGTGTGTGCCTGTGTTACTGGGTATCAGTGTATGTCTTTGTTACTTGGTGTCAGTGTATGTCTTTGTTACTTGGTATAAGTGTATTTCTTTGTTACTTGGTGTAAGTGTGTGGCTGTGTTACTGGGTGTCAGTGTGTGTCCGTGTTACTTGGTGTAAGTGTGTGTCTTTGTTACTGGGTGTCAGTGTGTGTCCGTGTTACTTGGTGTAAGTGTGTGTCTTTGTTACTTGGTGTCCGTGTGTGTCTGTGTTACTGGGTGTCAGTTTCTGTCTTTGTTACTTGGTGTCAGTGTATGTCTTTGTTACTTGGTGTAAGTGTGTGTCTGTGTTACTGGTTATCAGTGTCTGTCTGTGTAACTGGGTGTCAGTGTATGTCTTTGTTACTTGGTGTCAGTGTATGTCAAAATACTTGGTGTAAGTGTATGTCTTTGTTGCTTGGTGTAATTGTCTGTCTTTGTTACTTGGTGTCAGTGTATGTCTGTGTTACTTGGTGTAAGTGTGTGTCTTTGTTACTTGGTGTAAGTGTATGCCTTTGTTAATTGGTGTCAGTGTATGTCTTTGTTACTTGGTGTAAGTGTGTGCCTGTGTTACTGGGTATCAGTGTATGTCTTTGTTACTTGGTGTCAGTGTATGTCTTTGTTACTTGGTATAAGTGTATGTCATTGTTACTTGGTGTAAGTGTGTGTCTGTGTTACTGGGTGTCAGTGTGTGTCCGTGTTACTTGGTGTAAGTGTGTGTCTTTGTTACTTGGTGTCAGTGTGTGTCCGTGTTACTTGGTGTAAGTGTGTGTCTTTGTTACTTGGTGTCCGTGTGTGTCTGTGTTACTGGGTGTCAGTTTCTGTCTTTGTTACTTGTTGTCAGTGTATGTCTTTGTTGCTTGGTGTAAGTGTGTGTCTGTGTTACTGGTTATCAGTGTCTGTCTTTGTGACTTGGTGTCAGTGTATGTCTTTGTTACTTGGTGTAAGTGTGTGTCGGTGTTACTGGTTATCAGTGTATGTCTTTGTTACTTTAGTCAGTGTATGTCAAAATACTTGGTGTCAGTGTATGTCTTTGTTACTGGGTGTCAGTGTGTGTCTTTGTGACTTGGTGTCAGTGTATGTCTGTGTTAGTTGGTGTAAGTGTGTGACTGTGTTACTGGGTATCATGGTATGTCTTTGTGACTTGGTGTCAGTGTATGACTTTGTTACTGGGTGTCAGTGTGTGTCTTTGTGACTTGGTGTCAGTGTATGTCTTTGTTACTTGGTGTAAGTGTATGTCTGTGTTACTGGGTATCAGTGTATGTCTTTGTTACTTGCTGTCAGTGTGTGTCAAAATACTTGGTGTAAGTGTATGTCTTTGTTACTTGGTGTAATTGCCTGTCTATGTTACCTGGTGTCAGTGTATGTCTGTGTTACTTGGTGTAAGTGTGTGTCTTTGTTACTTGGTGTAAGCGTGTGTCTGTGTTACATGGTGTAAGTGTGTGTCTCTGTTACTGGGTATCAGTGTATGTTTTTGTTACTTGGTGTAAGTGTGTGTCTGTGTTACTGGGTTTCAGTGTATGTCTTTGTTCCTTGGTGTCAGTGTATGTCTTTGTTTCTTCTTGTAAGTGTATGTCTTTGTTACTTGGTGTCAGTGTATGTCTGTGTTACATGGTGTAAGTGTGTGTCTGTGTTACTTGGTGTCAGTGTATGTCTTTGTTACTTGGTGTACGTGTGTGTCTGTGTTACTGAGTGTCAGTGTGTGTCTGTGTTACTTGGTGTAAGTGTGTGTCTTTGTTACTTGGTGTCCGTGTGTGTCTGTGTTACTGGGTGTCAGTGTATGTCTTTGTTACCTGGTGTCAGTGTATGTCTTTGTTACATGGTATAAGTGTGTGTCTGTGTTACTGGGTATCAGTATCCGTCTTTGTTACTTGGTGTAAGTGTGTGCCTGTGTTACTGGGTATCAGTGTATGTCTTTGTTACTTGGTGTCAGTGTATGTCTGTGTTACTTGGTGTAAGTGTGTGTCTGCGTGACTGGGTATCAGTGTATGTCTTTGTTACTTGTTGTAACTGTGTGTCTGTGTTACTGGGTATCAGTGTATGTCTTTGTTACTTGGTGTCAGTGTATGTCTTTGTTACTTGGTGTAAGTGTGTGTCTGTGTTACTGGGTGTCAGTGTATGTCTTTGTTACTTTGTGTAAGTGTGTGTCTGTGTTACTGGGTGTAAGTGTGTGTCTGTGTAACTGGGTATCAGTGTATGTCTTTGTTAATTGGTGTCAGTGTATGTCAAAATACTTGGTGTAAGTGTATGTCTTTGTTGCTTGGTGTAATTGTCTGTCTTTGTTACTAGGTGTCAGTGTATGTCTGTGTTACTTGGGATAAGTGTGTGTCTTTGTTACTTGGTGTAAGTGTATGCCTTTGTTACTTGGTGTCAGTGTATGTCTTTGTTACTTGGTGTAAGTGTGTGCCTGTGTTACTGGGTATCAGTGTATGTCTTTGTTACTTGGTGTCAGTGTATGTCTTTGTTACTTGGTGTAAGTGTATGTCTTTGTTACTTGGTGTCAGTTTATGTCTTTGTTACTTGGTGTAAGTGTGTGTCTGTGTTACTAGGTGTCAGTGTGTGTCTGTGTTACTTGGTGTAAGTGTGTGTCTTTGTTACTTGGTGTCCGTGTGTGTCTGTGTCACTGGGTGTCAGTTTCTGTCTTTGTTACTTGGTGTCAGTGTATGTTTTGTTACTTGGTGTAAGTGTGTGTCTGTGTTACTGGGTATCAGTGTCTGTCTTTGTTACTTGGTGTAAGTGTGTGTCTGTGTTACCGGGTATCAGTGTATGTCTTTGTTACATGATGTCAGTGTATGTCTTTGTTACTGGGTGTCAGCGTGTGTCTTTGTGACTTGGTGTCAGCGTTTGTCTTTGTTACTTTGTGTAAGTGTGTGTCGGTGTTACTGGTTATCAGTGTATGTCTTTGTTACTTGGTGTCAGTGTATGTCTGTGTTTCTTGGTGTAAGTGTGTGTCTGTGTTACTGGGTATCAGTGTATGTCTGTGTTACTTGGTGTCAGTGTATGTCTGTGTTACTTGGTGTCAGTGTGTGTCTGTGTTACAGGGTATCAGTGTATGTCTTTGTTACTTTGTGTCATTGTATGTCTGTGTTACTTGGTGTAAGTGTGTGTCTGTGTTACTGGGTATCAGTGTATGTCTTTGTTACTTGGTGTAAGTGTGTGTCTGTGTTACTGGGTATCTGGGTACCCAGAATCGAACCCGGGTTCCTGGAGCTGCGAGGCTGCAGTGCTAACCGGTGCGCCACTGTGCCGCCCAGTGTGTGTCTGTGTTACTGGGTGTCAATGTATGTCTTTGTTACTTGGTGTAGGTATGTGTCTGTGTTACTTGGTGTAAGTGTGTTCATTTGTTACTTGGTGTCCGTGTGTATCTGTGTTACTGGGTGTCAGTGCATGTCTTTGTTACTGGGTGTCAGTGTATGTCTTTGTTACTTGGTGTAAGTGTGTGTCTGTGTTACTGGGTATCAGTGTATGTCTGTGTTACTTGGTGTCAGTGTATGTCTTTGTTACTTGGTGTCAGTGTGTTTCTTTGTTACTTGGTGTCAGTGTGTGTCTGTGTTCCTGGGTGTCAGTGTATGTCTTTGTTACTGTGTATCAGTGCGTGTCACTGGGTGTCAGTGTGTGTCTGTGACACTATGTGTCAGTATTTAGTTTAGTTTAGAGATACAGCACTGAAAGAGGCCCTTCGGCCCACCGAGTCTGTGCCGACCATCAACCACCCATTTATACTAATCCTACACGAATCCCATATTCCAATAACATCCCCACCGGTCCCTTTATATTTCCCTGCCACCTACCTATACTAGGGGCAATTTATAATGGCCAATTAACATATCAACCTGCAAGTCTTTGGCATGTGGGAGGAAACCTGAGCACCCGGAGGAAACCCACGCAGACACAGGGAGAACTTGCAAACTCCGCACAGGCAGTAACCAGAATCGAAATAGGGGCCCTGGAGCTGTGAGGCTGCAGTGCGAACCACTGCGCCACTGTGCCGCCCAGCGTGTGCCTTAGTTACTGGGTATCAGTGTATGTCTTTGTTACTTGGTGTCAGTGTATGTCAAAATACTTGGTGTAATTGTCTGTCCTTGTTACTTGGTGTCAGTGTATGTCTTTGTTACTTGGTGTAAGTGTGTGTCTGTGTTACTGGGTATCGTTGTATGTCTGTGTTACTGGGGGTCAGTGTATGTCTGTGTTACTTGGTGTAAGTGTATGTCTTTGTTACTTGTTGTAAGTGGGTGTCTGTGTTTCTGGGTATCAGTGTCTGTCTTTGTTACTTGGTGTAAGTGTGTGTCTTTGTTACTTGGTGTCCGTGTGTGTCTGTGTTACTGGGTGTCAGTGTATGTCTTTGTTACTTGGTGTAAGTGTGTGTCTGTGTTACTGGGTATCAGTGTATGTCTTTGTTACTTGGTGTCAGTGTATGTCAAAATACTTGGTGCAATTGGCTGTCTTTGTTACTTGGTGTAAGTGTGTGTCTGTTTTACTGGGTATCAGTGTATGTCTTTGTTATTTGGTGTAAGTGTGTGTCTGTGTTACTGGGTATCAGTGTATGTCTGTGTTACTGGGGGTCAGTGTGTGTCTGTGTTACTGGGGGTCAGTGTATGTCTTTGTTACTTGGTGTCAGTGTATGTGTTTGTGACTTGGTGTCAGTGTATGTCTTTGTTACTGGGTGTCAGTGTATGTCTTTGTTACTTGATGTAAGTGTGTGTCTGTGTTTCTGGGTAACAGTGTATGTCTTTGTTACTTGGTGTCAGTGTATGTCTGTGTTAATTGGTGTAAGTGTGTGTCTGTGTTCCTGGGTGTCAGTGTATGTCTTTGTTACTGTGTGTCAGTGTGTGTTACTGGGTGTCAGTGTGTGTCTGTGACACTAGGTGTCAGTATTTAGTTTCGTTTAGAGAGACAGCACTGAAACAGGCCCTTCGGCCCACCGAGTCTTTGCCGACCATAAACCACCCATTTATACTAATCCTACACGAATCCCTTATTCCAATAACATCCCCACCGTTCCCTATATATTTCCCTACCCCCTAACTATACTGGGGGTAATTTATAATGGCCAATTAACCTATCAAACTGCAAGTCTTTGGGAGAAAACAGGTGCACCCGGAGGAAACCCAAGCAGACACAGGGAGAACTTGCAAACTCCGCACAGGCAGTACCCAGAATCGAACCCGTGTCCCTGGAGCTGTGAGGCTGCAGTGCTAACCACTGCGCCACTGTGCCGCCCAGTGTGTGTCTGCGTTACTTGGTGACAGTTTATGTCTTTGTTACTTGGTGTCAGTGTGTGTCTGTGTTACTGGGAATCAGTGTATGTCTTTGTGACTTGGTAACAGTTTATGTCTTTGTTACTGTGTATCAGTGTGTGTTACTGGGTGTCAGTGTGTGTCTGTGTTACTTGGTGTAAGTGTGTGTCTTTGTAACTTGGTGTAAGTGTATGCCTTTGTTACTTGGTGTCAGTGTATGTCTTTGTTACTTGGTGTAAGTGTGTGCCTGTGTTACTGGGTATCAGTGTATGTCTTTGTTACTTGGTGTCAGTGTATGTCTTTGTTACTTGGTGTAAGTGTATGTCTTTGTTACTTGGTGTCAGTGTATGTCTTTGTTACTTGGTGTAAGTGTGTGTCTGTGTTACTGGGTGTCAGTTTGTGTCCGTGTTACTTGGTGTAAGTGTGTGTCTTTGTTACTTGGTGTCCGTGTGTGTCTGTGTTACTGGGTGTCAGTTTCTGTCTTTGTTACTTGGTGTCAGTGTATGTCTTTGTTACTTGGTGTAAGTGTGTGTCTGTGTTACTGGGTATCAGTGTCTGTCTTTGTTACTTGGTGTAAGTGTATGTCTGTGTTACTGGATATCAGTGTATGTCTTTGTTACTTGGTGTCAGTGTATGTCTGTGTTACTTGTTGTAAGTGTGTGTCTGTGTTACTGGGTATCAGTGTATGTCTTTGTGACTTTGTGTCAGTGTATGTCTTTGTTACTGGGTGTCTGTGTGTTTCTTTGTGACTTGGTGACAGTGTATGTCTTTGTTACTTGGTGTAAGTGTGTGTCTGTGTTACTGGGTATCAGTGTATGTCATTGTTACTTGGTGTCAGTGTATGTCAAAATACTTGGTGTCAATGTATGTCTTTGTTACTGGGTGTCAGTGTGTGTCTTTGTGACTTGGTGTCAGTGTATTTCTTTGTTTCTTGGTGTAAGTGTGTGTCGGTGTTACTGGTTATTGGTGTATGTCTTTGTTACTTGGTGTCAGTGTATGTCTGTGTTACTTGGTGTCAGTGTATGTCTGTGTTACTTGGTGTAAGTGTGTGTCTGTGTTACTGGGTATCAGTGTATGTCTTTGTTACTTTGTGTCAGTGTATGTCTTTGTTACTGGGTGTCAGTGTGTGTCTTTGTGACTTGGTGAGAGTGTATGTCTTTGTTACTTGGTGTAAGTGTGTGTCTGTGTTACTGGTTATCAGTGTATGTCATTGTTACTTGGTGTCAGTGTATGTCAAAATACTTGGTGTCAGTGTATGTCTTTGTTACTGGGTGTCAGTGTGTGTCTTTGTGACTTGGTGTCAGTGTATGTCTTTGTTACTTGGTGTAAGTGTGTGTCGGTGTTACTGGTTATTGGTGTATGTCTTTGTTACTTTTAGTCAGTGTATGTCTGTGTTACTTGGTGTAAGTGTGTGTCTGTGTTACTGGGTATCAGTGTATGTCTGTGTTACTTGGTGTCAGTGTATGTCTGTGTTACTTGGTGTAAGTGTATGTCTGTGTTACTGGGTATCAGTGTATGTCTTTGTTACTTTGTGTCAGTGTATGTCTGTGTTACTTGGTGTAAGTGTGTGTCTGTGTTACTGGGTATCAGTGTATGTCTTTGTCACTTGGTGTAAGAGTGTGTCTGTGTTACTGGGTATCTGGGTACCCAGAATCGAACCCGGGTCCCTGGAGCTGTGAGGCTGCAGTGCTAACCGCTGCGCCACTGTGCCGCCCAGTGTGTGTCTGTGTTACTGGGTGTCAATGTATGTCTTTGTTACTTGGTGCAAGTGTGTGTCTGTGTTACTTGGTGTAAGTGTTTGCCTTTGTTACTTGGTGTCCGTGTGTATCTGTGTTACTGGGTGTCAGTGCATGTCTTTGTTACTGGGTGTCATTGTATGTCTTTGTTACTTGGTGTAAGTGTGTGTCTGTGTTTCTGGTTATCAGTGCATGTCTGTGTTACTGGGTGTCAGTGTATGTCTGTGTTACTTGGTGTAAGTGTGTGTCTTTGTTACTTGTTTTCAGTGTGTGTCTGTGTTACTTGGTGTAAGTGTATGTCTTTGTTACTTGGTGTAAGTGTGTGTCTGTTTTACTGGGTATCAGTGTATGTCTTTGTTACTTGGTGTAAGTGTGTGTCTGTGTTACTGGGTATCAGTGTATGTCTTTGTTACTTGGTGTCAGTGTATGTCTTTGTTACTTGGTGTAAGTGTGTGTCTGTGTTACTGGGTATCAGTGTATGTCTGTGCTACTGGGGGTCAGTGTGTGTCTGTGTTACTAGGGGTCAGTGTGTGTTTCTAACTGGGTGGCAGTTTGTGTCTGTGTTACTGGGTATCAGTGTATGTCTTTGTTACTTGGTGTCAGTGTATGTCTTTGTTACTGGGTGTCAGTGTATGTCTTTGTTACTTGGTGTAAGTGTGTGTCTGTGTTACTGTGTATCAGTGTATATCTTTGTTACTTGGTGTAAGTGTATGTCTTTGTTACTTGGTGTAAGTGTGTGTCTTTGTTACTGGGAATCAGTGTATGTCTTTGTGACTTGGTAACAGTTTATGTCTTTGTTACTGTGTATCAGTGTGTGTTACTGGGTGTCAGTGTGTGTCTGTGTTACTTGGTGTAAGTGTGTGTCTTTGTAACTTGGTGTAAGTGTATGCCTTTGTTACTTGGTGTCAGTGTATGTCTTTGTTACTTGGTGTAAGTGTTTGCCTGTGTTACTGGGTATCAGTGTATGTCTTTGTTACTTGGTGTCAGTGTATGTCTTTGTTACTTGGTGTAAGTGTATGTCTTTGTTACTTGGTGTCAGTGTATGTCTTTGTTACTTGGTGTAAGTGTGTGTCTGTGTTACTGGGTGTCAGTGTGTGTCCGTGTTACTTGGTGTAAGTGTGTGTCTTTGTTACTTGGTGTCCGTGTGTGTCTGTGTTACTGGGTGTCAGTTTCTGTCTTTGTTACTTGGTGTCAGTGTATGTCTTTGTTACTTGGTGTAAGTGTGTGTCTGTGTTACTGGGTATCAGTGTCTGTCTTTGTTACTTGGTGTAAGTGTATGTCTGTGTTACTGGATATCAGTGTATGTCTTTGTTACTTGGTGTCAGTGTATGTCTGTGTTACTTGCTGTAAGTGTGTGTCTGTGTTACTGGGTATCAGTGTATGTCTTTGTGACTTTGTGTCAGTGTATGTCTTTGTTACTGGGTGTCTGTGTGTTTCTTTGTGACTTGGTGACAGTGTATGTCTTTGTTACTTGGTGTAAGTGTGTGTCTGTGTTACTGGGTATCAGTGTATGTCATTGTTACTTGGTGTCAGTGTATGTCAAAATACTTGGTGTCAATGTATGTCTTTGTTACTGGGTGTCAGTGTGTGTCTTTGTGACTTGGTGTCAGTGTATTTCTTTGTTTCTTGGTGTAAGTGTGTGTCGGTGTTACTGGTTATTGGTGTATGTCTTTGTTACTTGGTGTCAGTGTATGTCTGTGTTACTTGGTGTCAGTGTATGTCTGTGTTACTTGGTGTAAGTGTGTGTCTGTGTTACTGGGTATCAGTGTATGTCTTTGTTACTTTGTGTCAGTGTATGTCTTTGTTACTGGGTGTCAGTGTGTGTCTTTGTGACTTGGTGACAGTGTATGTCTTTGTTACTTGGTGTAAGTGTGTGTCTGTGTTACTGGTTATCAGTGTATGTCATTGTTACTTGGTGTCAGTGTATGTCAAAATACTTGGTGTCAGTGTATGTCTTTGTTACTGGGTGTCAGTGTGTGTCTTTGTGACTTGGTGTCAGTGTATGTCTTTGTTACTTGGTGTAAGTGTGTGTCGGTGTTACTGGTTATTGGTGTATGTCTTTGTTACTTTTAGTCAGTGTATGTCTGTGTTACTTGGTGTAAGTGTGTGTCTGTGTTACTGGGTATCAGTGTATGTCTGTGTTACTTGGTGTCAGTGTATGTCTGTGTTACTTGGTGTAAGTGTGTGTCTGTGTTACTGGGTATCAGTGTATGTCTTTGTTACTTTGTGTCAGTGTATGTCTGTGTTACTTGGTGTAAGTGTGTGTCTGTGTTACTGGGTATCAGTGTATGTCTTTGTCACTTGGTGTAAGAGTGTGTCTGTGTTACTGGGTATCTGGGTACCCAGAATCGAACCCGGGTCCCTGGAGCTGTGAGGCTGCAGTGCTAACCGCTGCGCCACTGTGCCGCCCAGTGTGTGTCTGTGTTACTGGGTGTCAATGTATGTCTTTGTTACTTGGTGCAAGTGTGTGTCTGTGTTACTTGGTGTAAGTGTTTGCCTTTGTTACTTGGTGTCCGTGTGTATCTGTGTTACTGGGTGTCAGTGCATGTCTTTGTTACTGGGTGTCATTGTATGTCTTTGTTACTTGGTGTAAGTGTGTGTCTGTGTTTCTGGTTATCAGTGCATGTCTGTGTTACTGGGTGTCAGTGTATGTCTGTGTTACTTGGTGTAAGTGTGTGTCTTTGTTACTTGTTTTCAGTGTGTGTCTGTGTTACTTGGTGTAAGTGTATGTCTTTGTTACTTGGTGTAAGTGTGTGTCTGTTTTACTGGGTATCAGTGTATGTCTTTGTTACTTGGTGTAAGTGTGTGTCTGTGTTACTGGGTATCAGTGTATGTCTTTGTTACTTGGTGTCAGTGTATGTCTTTGTTACTTGGTGTAAGTGTGTGTCTGTGTTACTGGGTATCAGTGTATGTCTGTGCTACTGGGGGTCAGTGTGTGTCTGTGTTACTAGGGGTCAGTGTGTGTTTCTAACTGGGTGGCAGTTTGTGTCTGTGTTACTGGGTATCAGTGTATGTCTTTGTTACTTGGTGTCAGTGTATGTCTTTGTTACTGGGTGTCAGTGTATGTCTTTGTTACTTGGTGTAAGTGTGTGTCTGTGTTACTGTGTATCAGTGTATATCTTTGTTACTTGGTGTAAGTGTATGTCTTTGTTACTTGGTGTAAGTGTGTGTCTTTGTTACTTGGTGTCAGTGTATGTCTTTGTTACTTGGTGTAAGTGTGTTTCTTTGTTACTTGGTGTCAGTGTGTGTCTGTGTTCCTGGGTGTCAGTGTATGTCTTTGTTACTGTGTATCAGTGCGTGTTACTGGGTGTCAGTGTGTGTCTGTGACACTATGTGTCAGTATTTAGTTTAGTTTAGAGATACAGCACTGAAAGAGGCCCTTCGGCCCACCGAGTCTGCGCCGACCATCAACCACCCATTTATACTAATCCTACACGAATCCCATATTCCAATAACATCCCCACCGGTCCCTATATATTTCCCTGCCACCTACCTATACTAGGGGCAATTTATAATGGCCAATTAACATATCAACCTGCAAGTCTTTGGCATGTGGGAGGAAACCTGAGCACCCGGAGGAAACCCACGCAGACACAGGGAGAACTTGCAAACTCCGCACAGGCAGTAACCAGAATCGAAATAGGGGCCCTGGAGCTGTGAGGCTGCAGTGCGAACCACTGCGCCACTGTGCCGCCCAGCGTGTGTCTTCGTTACTGGGTGTCAGTGTATGTCTTTGTTACTTGGTGTCAGTGTGTGTCTGTGTTACTGGGTGTCAGTGTGTTTGTTTTTGTTACTGGGTGTCAGTGTGTGTCTTAGTTACTGGGTATCAGTGTATGTCTTTGTTACTTGGTGTCAGTGTATGTCAAAATACTTGGTGTAATTGTCTGTCCTTGTTACTTGGTGTCAGTGTATGTCTTTGTTACTTGGTGTAAGTGTGTGTCTGTGTTACTGGGTATCGTTGTATGTCTGTGTTACTGGGGGTCAGTGTATGTCTGTGTTACTTGGTGTAAGTGTATGTCTTTGTTACTTGGTGTAAGTGGGTGTCTGTGTTACTGGGTATCAGTGTCTGTCTTTGTTACTTGGTGTAAGTGTGTGTCTTTGTTACTTGGTGTCCATATGTGTCTGTGTTACTGGGTGTCAGTGTATGTCTTTGTTACTGGGTGTCAGTGTATGTCTTTGTTACTTGGTGTAAGTGTGTGTCTGTGTTACTGGGTATCAGTGTCTGTCTTTGTTACTTGGTGTAAGTGTGTTTCTTTGTTACTTGGTGTCCGTATGTGTCTGTGTTACTGGGTGTCAGTGTATGTCTTTGTTACTGGGTGTCAGTGTATGTCTTTGTTACTTGGTGTCAGTGTATGTCAAAATACTTGGTGTAATTGGCTGTCTTTGTTACTTGGTGTAAGTGTGTGTCTGTTTTACTGGGTATCAGTGTATGTCTTTGTTACTTGGTGTAAGTGTGTGTCTGTGTTTCTGGGTATCAGTGTATGTCTTTGTTACTTGGTGTCAGTGTATGTCTTTGTTACTTGTTGTAAGTGTGTGTCTGAGTTACTGGGTATCAGTGTATGTCTGTGTTACTGGGGGTCAGTGTGTGTCTGTGTTACTGGGGGTCAGTGTGTGTTTCTAACTGGGTGTCAGTTTGTGTCTGTGTTACTGGGTATCAGTGTATGTCTTTGTTACTTGGTGTCAGTGTATGTGTTTGTGACTTGGTGTCAGTGTATGTCTTTGTTACTGGGTGTCAGTGTATGTCTTTGTTACTTGGTGCAAGTGTGTGTCTGTGTTTCTGGGTAACGGTGTATGTCTTTGTTACTTGGTGCCTGTGTATGTCTGTGTTCCTGGGTGTCAGTGTATGTCTTTGTTACTGTGTGTCAGTGTGTGTTACTGGGTGTCAGTGTGTGTCTGTGACACTAGGTGTCAGTATTTAGTTTCGTTTAGAGAGACAGCACTGAAACAGGCCCTTCGGCCCACCGAGCCTTTGCCGACCATAAACCACCCATTTATACTAATCCTACACGAATCCCTTATTCCAATAACATCCCCACCTTTCCCTATATATTTCCCTAACCCCTAACTATACTCGGGGCAATTTATAATGGCCAATTAACCTATCAAACTGCAAGTCTTTGGGAGAAAACAGGTGCACCCGGAGGAAACCCAAGCAGACACAGGGAGAACTTGCAAACTCCGCACAGGCAGTACCCAGAATCGAACCCGTGTCCCTGGAGCTGTGAGGCTGCAGTGCTAACCACTGCGCCACTGTGCCGCCCAGTGTGTGTCTGTGTTACTTGGTGACAGTGTATGTCTTTGTTACTTGGTGTCAGTGTGTGTCTGTGTTACTGGGAATCAGTGTATGTCTTTGTGACTTGGTAACAGTTTATGTCTTTGTTACTGTGTATCAGTGTGTGTTACTGGGTGTCAGTGTGTGTCTGTGTTACTTGGTGTAAGTGTGTGTCTTGGTTACTTTGTGTAAGTGTATGCCTTTGTTACTTGGTGTCAGTGTATGTCTTTGTTACTTGGTGTAAGTGTGTGTCTGTGTTACTGGGAATCAGTGTATGTCTTTCTGATTTGGTAACAGTTTATGTCTTTGTTACTGTGTATCAGTGTGTGTTACTGGGTGTCAGTGTGTGTCTGTGTTACTTGGTGTAAGTGTGTGTCTTTGTTACTTGGTGTAAGTGTATGCCTTTGTTACTTGGTGTCAGTGTATGTCTTTGTTACTTGCTGTAAGTGTGTGTCTGTGTTACTGGGAATCAGTGTATGTCTTTGTGATTTGGTAACAGTTTATGTCTTTGTTACTGTGTATCAGTGTGTGTTACTGGGTGTCAGTGTGTGTCTGTGTTACTTGGTGTCAGTGTGTGTCTGTGCTACTTGGTGTCAATGTGTTTGTTTGTGTTACCGGGTGTCAGTGTGTGTCTGTGTTATTGGGTGTCAGTGTATGTCTTTGTTACTGGGTGTCAGTGTATGTCTTTGTTACTTGGTGTAAGTGTGTGTCTGTGTTACTGGGTATCATTGCTTGTCTGTGTTACTTGGGGTCAGTGTATGTCTGTGTTACTTGGTGTAAGTGTGTGTCTTTGTTACTTGGTTTCAGTGTGTGTCTGTGTTACTTGGTGTAAGTGTATGTCTTTGTTACTTGGTGTAAGTGTGTGTCTGTTTTACTGGGTATCAGTGTATGTCTTTGTTACTTGGTGTCAGTGTATGTCTTTGTTACTTGGTGTAAGTGTGTGTCTGTGTTACTTGGTGTAAGTGTGTGTCTGTGTTACTGGGTGTCAGTGTGTGTCTGTGTTACTTGGTGTCAGTGTGTGTCTGTGCTACTTGGTGTCAATGTGTTTGTTTGTGTTACCGGGTGTCAGTGTGTGTCTGTGTTACTGGGTGTCAGTGTATGTCTTTGTTACTGGGTGTCAGTGTATGTCTTTGTTACTTGGTGTAAGTGTGTGTCTGTGTTACTGGGTATCATTGCTTGTCTGTGTTACTTGGGGTCAGTGTATGTCTGTGTTACTTGGTGTAAGTGTGTGTCTTTGTTACTTGGTTTCAGTGTGTGTCTGTGTTACTTGGTGTAAGTGTATGTCTTTGTTACTTGGTGTAAGTGTGTGCCTGTTTTACTGGGTATCAGTGTATGTCTTTGTTACTTGGTGTCAGTGTATGTCTTTGTTACTTGGTGTAAGTGTGTGTCTGTGTTACTTGATGTAAGTGTATGTCTTTGTTACTTGGTGTAAGTGTGTGTCTATTTTACTGGGTATCAGTGTATGTCTTTGTTACTTGGTGTCAGTGTATGTCTTTGTTACTTGGTGTAAGTGTGTGTCTGTGTTACTTGGTGTCAGTGTATGTCTTTGTTACTGTGTATCAGTGGTTCTCTGTGTTACTGGGTGTCAGTGTGTGTTTGTTTGTGTTACTGGCTGTCAGTTTGTGTCTGTGACACTAAGTGTCAGTATTTAGTTTAGTTTAGAGATACAGCACTTAAACAGGCCCTTCGGCCCACCGAGTCTGTGCCGACCATCAACCACCCATTTATTATAATCCTACACTAATCCCGTATTTCTATCACATCCCCACCTGTCCCTATATATTTCCCTACCACCTACCTATACTAGGGGCAATTTATGATGGCCAATTAACCTATCAACCTGCAAGTCCTTGGCATGTGGGAGGAAACCGGAGCACCCGGAGGTAACTCACGCAGACACAGTGAGAACTTGCAAACTCCGCACAGTCAGTACCCAGAATCGAACCCGGGTCCCTGGAGCTGTGAGGCTGCGGTGCGAACCACTGCGCAATTGTGCCCACCCGCCCCACCCAGTGTGTGACCGTGTTACTGGGTATCAGTGTATGTCTTTGTTACTTGTTGTAAGTGTATGTCTTTGTTACTTGGTGTAAGTGTGTGCCTGTGTTACTGGGTATCAGTGTCTGTCTTTGTTAATTGGTGTAAGTGTGTGTCTGTGATACTGGGTATCAGTGTATGTCTTTGTTACTTGGTGTCAGTGTATGTCTGTGTTACTTGGTGTAAGTGTTTGTCTGTGTTACTGGGTATCAGTGTATGACTTTGTTACTAGGTGTCAGTGTATGTCTTTGTTACTTGGTGTAAGTGTATGTCTTTGTTACTTGGTGTCAGTGTATGTCTTTGTTACTAGGTGTCAGTGTATGTCTTTGTTACTTGGTGTAAGTGTATGTCTTTGTTACTTGGTGTCAATGTATGTCTGTGTTACTTGGTGTAAGTGTGTGTCTGTGTTACTGGGTATCAGTGTATGTCTTTGTTACTTGGTGTAAGTGTTTGTCTGTGTTACTGGGTATCAGTGTATGTCTTTGTTACTAGGTGTCACTGTATGTCTTTGTTACTTGGTGTAAGTGTATGTCTTTGTTACTTGGTGTCAATGTATGTCTTTGTTACTTGGTGTAAGTGTGTGTCTGTGTTACTGGGTGTCAGTGTGTGTCTGTGTTACTTGGTGTAAGTGTGTGTCTTTGTTACTTGGTGTCCGTGTGTGTCTGTGTTACTGGGTGTCAGTTTATGTCTTTGTTACTTGGAGTCAGTGTATGTCTTTGTTACTTGGTGTAAGTGTGTGTCTGTGTTACTGGGTATCAGTGTCTGTCTTTGTTACTTGGTGTAAGTGTGTGCCTGTGTTACTGGGTATCAGTCTATGTCTTTGTTACTTGGTGTCAGTGTATGTCTGTGTTACATGGTGTAAGTGTGTGTCTGTGTTACTGGGTATCAGTGTATGTCTTTGTGACTTTGTTTCAGTGTATGTCTTTGTTACTGGGTGTCAGTGTGTGTCATTGTGACTTGATGTGAGTGTATGTCTTTGTTACTTGGTGTAAGTGTGTGTCTGTGTTACTGGGTATCAGTGTATGTCATTGTTACTTGGTGTCAGTGTATGTCAAAATACTTGGTGTCAGTGTATGTCTTTGTTAGTGGGTGTCAGTGTGTGTCTTTGTGACTTGGTGTCAGTGTATGTCTTTGTTACCTGGTGTAAGTGTGTGTCTGTGTTACTGGGTATCAGTGTATGTCTTTGTTACTTTGTGTCAGTGTATGTCTGTGTTACTTGGTGTAAGTGTGTGTCTCTGTTACTGGGTATCAGTGTATGTCTGTGTTACTTGGTGTAACTGTGTGTCTGTGTTACTGGGTATCAGTGTATGTCTTTGTGATTTGGTAACAGTTTATGTCCTTGTTATTGTGTATCAGTGTGTGTTACTGCGTGTCAGTGTGTGTCTGTGTTACTTGGTGTCAGTGTGTGTCTGTGCTCCTTGGTGTCAATGTGTTTGTTTGTGTTACCGGGTGTCAGTGTGTGTCTGTGTTACTGGGTACCAGTGTCTGTCTTTGTGACTTGGTATCAGTGTGTGTCTGTGACACTAGGTGTCAGTATTTAGTTTAGTTTAGAGATACAGCACTGAAACAGGACCTTCGGCCCACCGAGTCTGAGCCGACCATCAACCACCCATTTATACTAATCCTACACGAATCCCTTATTCCAATAACATCCCCACCGGTCCCTATATATTTCCCTACCACCTACCTATACGAGGGGCAATTTATAATGGCCAATTAACCTATCAACCTGCAAGTCTTTGGCATGTGGGAGGAAACCGGAGCAACCGGAGGAAAATCACGCAGACACAGGGAGAACTTGCAAACTCCGCACAGGCAGTACCCAGAATCGATACCGGGTCCCTGAAGCTGTGAGGCTGCAGTGCTAACCGCTGCACCACTGTGCCGCCCAGTGTGTGGTCTGTGTTACTGGGTGTCAATGTATGTCTGTGTTACTTGGTGTAAGTGTGTGCCTTTGTTACTTGGTGTCCGTGTGTGTCTGTGTTACTGGGTGTCAGTGTATGTCTTTGTTACTTGGTGTAAGTGTGTGTCTGTGTTACTGGGTATCATTGCTTGTCTGTGTTACTTGGGGTCAGTGTATGTCTGTGTTATTTGGTGTAAGTGTGTGTCTTTGTTACTTGGTTTCAGTGTATGTCTTTGTTACTTGGTGTCAGTGTATGTCTTTGTTACTTGGTGTAAGTGTGTGTCTGTGTTACTTGGTGTCAGTGTATGTCTTTGTTACTGTGTATCAGTGGTTCTCTGTGTTACTGGGTGTCAGTGTGTGTTTGTTTGTGTTATTGGCTGTCAGTTTGTGTCTGTGACACTAGGTGTCAGTATTTAGTTTAGTTCAGAGATACAGCACTTAAACAGGCCCTTCGGCCCACCGAGTCTGTGCCGACCATCAACCACCCATTTATAATAATCCTACACTAATCCCGTATTTCTATCACATCTCCACCTGTCCCTATATATTTCCCTTCCACCTACCTATACTAGGGGCAATTTATGATGGCCAATTAACCTATCAACCTGCAAGTCCTTGGCATGTGGGAGGAACCCGGAGCACCCGGAGGTAACTCACGCAGACACAGGGAGAACTTGCAAACTCTGCACAGTCAGTACCCAGAATCGAACCCGGGTCCCTGGAGCTGTGAGGCTGCGGTGCGAACCACTGCGCAATTGTGCCCACCCGCCCCACCCAGTGTGTGCCCGTGTTACTGGGTATCAGTGTATGTCTTTGTTACTTGGTGTAAGTGTATGTCTTTGTTACTTAGTGTCAGTGTATGTCTTTGTTACTTGGTGTAAGTGTGTGCCTGTGTTACTGGGTATCAGTGTCTGTCTTTGTTACTTGGTGGAAGTGTGTGTCAGTGTTACTGGGTATCAGTGTATGTCTTTGTTACTTGGTGTCAGTGTATGTCTGTGTTACTTGGTGTAAGTGTGTGTCTGTGTTACTGGGTATCAGTGTATGTCTTTGTTACTTGGTGTAAGTGTTTGTCTGTGTTACTGGGTATCAGTGTATGACTTTGTTACTAGGTGTCAGTGGATGTCTTTGTTACTTGGTGTAAGTGTATGTCTTTGTTACTTGGTGTCAGTGTATGTCTTTGTTACTTGGTGTAAGTGTGTGTCTGTGTTACTGGGTGTCAGTTTATGTCTTTGTTACTTGGTGTCAGTGTATGTCTTTGTTACTTGGTGTAAGTGTGTGTCTGTTTTACTGGGTATCAGTGTCTGTCTTTGTTACTTGGTGTAAGTGTGTGCCTGTGTTACTGGGTATCAGTGTATGTCTTTGTTACTTGGTGTCAGTGTATGTCTGTGTTACTTGGTGTAAGTGTGTGTCTGTGTTACTGGGTATCAGTGTATGTCTTTGTGACTTTGTTTCAGTGTATGTCTTTGTTACTGGGTGTCAGTGTGTGTCATTGTGACTTGGTGTGAGTGTATGTCTTTGTTACTTGGTGTAAGTGTGTGTCTGTGTTACTGGGTATCAGTGTATGTCATTGTTACTTGGTGTCAGTGTTTGTCAAAATACTTTGTGTCAGTGTATGTCTTTGTTAGTGGGTGTCAGTGTGTGTCTTTGTGACTTGGTGTCAGTGTATGTCTTTGTTACTTGGTGTAAGTGTGTGTCTGTGTTACTGGGTATCAGTGTATGTCTTTGTTACTTGGTGTCAGTGTATGTCTGTGTTACTTGGTGTAAGTGTGTGTCTCTGTTACTGGGTATCAGTGTATGTCTGTGTTACTTGGTGTAAGTGTGTGTCTGTGTTACTGGGTATCAGTGTATGTCTTTGTGATTTGGTAACAGTTTATGTCTTTGTTACTGTGTATCAGTGTGTGTTACTGGGTGTCAGTGTGTGTCTGTGTTACTTGGTGTCAGTGTGTGTCTGTGCTACTTGGTGTCAATGTGTTTGTTTGTGTTACCATGTGTCAGTGTGTGTCTGTGTTACTGGGTACCAGTGTCTGTCTTTGTGACTTGGTATCAGTGTGTGTCTGTGACACTAGGTGTCAGTATTTAGTTTAGTTTAGAGATACAGCACTGAAACAGGACCTTCGGCCCACCTCGTCTGAGCCGACCATCAACCACCCATTTATACTAATCCTACACGAATCCCTTATTCCAATAACATCCCTACCGGTCCCTATATATTTCCCTACCACCTACCTATACTAGGGGCAATTTATAATGGCCAATTAACCTATCAACCTGCAAGTCTTTGGCATGTGGGAGGAAACCGGAGCAACTGGAGGAAAACCACGCAGACACAGGGAGTACTTGCAAACTCCGCACAGGCAGTACCCAGAATCGATACCGGGTCCCTGAAGCTGTGAGGCTGCAGTGCTAACCGCTGCACCACTGTGCCGCCCAGTGTGTGTCTGTATTTCTGGGTGTCAATGTATGTCTGTGTTACTTGGTGTAAGTGTGTGCCTTTGTTACTTGGTGTCCGTGTGTGTCTGTGTTACTGGGTGTCAGTGTATGTCTTTGTTACTGGGTGTCAGTGTATGTCTTTGTTACTTGTTGTAAGTGTGTCTGTGTTACTGGGTATCAGTGTCTGTCTTTGTTACTTGGTGTAAGTGTGTGCCTGTGTTACTGGGTATCAGTGTATGTCTTTGTTACTTGGTGTCAGTGTATGTCTGTGTTAATTGGTGTAAGTGTGTGTCTCTGTTACTGGGTATCAGTGTATGTCTGTGTTACTTGGTGTAAGTGTGTGTCTGTGTTACTGGGTATCAGTGTATGTCTTTGTGACTTGGTGTCAGTGAATGTCTTTGTTACTGGGTGTCAGTGTGTGTCTTTGTGACTTGGTGTCATTGTATGTCTTTGTTACTTGGTGTAAGTGTGTGCCTGTGTTACTGGTTATCAGTTTATGTCTTTGTTACTTGGTGTCAGTGTATGTCAAAATACTTGGTGTAATTGTCTGTCTTTGTTACTTGGTGTCAGTGTATGTCTGTGTTACTTGGTGCAAGTGTGTGTCTTTGTTACTTGCTGTAAGTGTATGCCTTTGTTACTTGGTGTCAGTGTATGTCTTTGTTCCTTGGTGTCAGTGTGTGTCTGTGTTACTGGGTATCAGTGTATGTCTTTGTTACTTGGTGTCAGTGTCTGTCTTTGTTACTTGGTGTCAGTGTATGTCGTTGTTACTGGGTGTCAGTGTATGTCTTTGTTACTTGGTGTCTGTGTATGTCTTTGTGACGTGGTGTCATTGTCTGTCTTTGTTACTGGGTGTCAGGGTCTGTCTTCGTTACTTGGTGTCAGTGTTTGTGTTTGTTACTGGGTGTCAGTGTCTGTCTTTGTGACTTGGTGTCAGTGTATGTCTTTGTTACTTGGTGTCAGCGTATGTCTTTGTTACTTGGTGTAAGTGTGTGTCTTTGTTACTTGGTGTCAGTGTATGTCGTTGTTACTGGGTGTCAGTGTATGTCTTTGTTACTTGGTGTCTGTGTATGTCTTTGCTACATGGTGACAGTGTATGTCTGTGTTACTTGGTGTAAGTGTGTGTCTTTGTTACTTGGTGTAATTGTATGTCTTTGTTACTTGGTGTCAGTGTATGTCTGTGTTACTTGTTGTAAGTGTATGTCTGTGTTACTTGGTGTCAGTGTATGTCTTTGTTACTTGGTGTAAGTGTGTGTCTGTTACTTGGTGTAAGTGTGTGTCTGTGTTACTGGGTAACAGTGTATGTCTTTGTTACTTTGTGTCAGAGTATGTCTGTGTTACTTGGTGTCAGCGTATGTCTTTGTTACTTGGTGTAAGTGTGTGTCTGTGTTACGGGTTATCAGTGCATGTCTTTGCTCCATGGTGACAGTGTATGTCTTTGTTACTTGGTGTAAGTGTATGTCTTTGTTACTTGGTGTAAGTGTGTGTCTTTGTTACTTGGTGTCAGTGTATGTCTTTGTTACTTGGTGTAAGTGTGTTTCTTTGTTACTTGGTGTCAGTGTGTGTCTGTGTTCCTGGGTGTCAGTGTATGTCTTTGTTACTGTGTATCAGTGCGTGTTACTGGGTGTCAGTGTGTGTCTGTGACACTATGTGTCAGTATTTAGTTTAGTTTAGAGTTACAGCACTGAAAGAGGCCCTTTGGCCCACCGAGTCTGTGCCGACCATCAACCACCCATTTATACTAATCCTACACGAATCCCATGTTCCAATAACATCCCCACCGGTCCCTATATATTTCCCTGCCACCTACCTGTACTAGGGGCAATTTATAATGTCCAATTAACATATCAACCTGCAAGTCTTTGGCATGTGGGAGGAAACCTGAGCACCCGGAGGAAACCCACGCAGACACAGGGAGAACTTGCAAACTCCGCACAGGCAGTAACCAGAATCGAAATAGGGGCCCTGGAGCTGTGAGGCTGCAGTGCGAACCACTGCGCCACTGTGCCGCCCAGCGTGTGTCTTCGTTACTGGGTGTCAGTGTATGTCTTTGGTACTTGGTGTCAGTGTGTGTCTGTGTTACTGGGTGTCAATGTGTTTGTTTGTGTTACTGGGTGTCAGTGTGTGCCTTAGTTACTGGGTATCAGTGTATGTCTTTGTTACTTGGTGTCAGTGTATGTCAAAATACTTGGTGTAATTGTCTGTCCTTGTTACTTGGTGTCAGTGTATGTCTTTGTTACTTGGTGTAAGTGTGTGTCTGTATTACTGGGTATCGTTGTATGTCTGTGTTACTGGGGGTCAGTGTATGTCTGTGTTACTTGGTGTAAGTGTATGTCTTTGTTACTTGGTGTAAGTGGGTGTCTGTGTTACTGGGTATCAGTGTCTGTCTTTGTTACTTGGTGTAAGTGTGTGTCTTTGTTACTTGGTGTCCGTGTGTGTCTGTGTTACTGGGTGTCAGCGTATGTCTTTGTTACTGGGTGTCAGTGTATGTCTTTGTTACTTGGTGTAAGTGTGTGTCTGTGTTACTGGGTATCAGTGTATGTCTTTGTTACTTGGTGTCAGTGTATGTCAAAATACTTGGTGTAATTGGCTGTCTTTGTTACTTGGTGTAAGTGTGTGTCTGTTTTACTGGGTATCAGTGTATGTCTTTGTTACTTGGTGTAAGTGTGTGTCTGTGTTACTGGGTATCAGTGTATGTCTGTGTTACTGGGGGTCAGTGTGTGTCTGTGTTACTGGGGGTCAGTGTGTGTTTCTAACTGGGTGTCAGTTTGTGTCTGTGTTACTGGGTATCAGTGTATGTCTTTGTTACTTGGTGTCAGTGTATGTGTTTGTGACTTGGTGTCAGTGTATGTCTTTGTTACTGGGTGTCAGTGTATGTCTCTGTTACTTGGTGTAAGTGTGTGTCTGTGTTTCTGGGTAACAGTGTGTTTCTTTGTTACTTGGTGTCAGTGTGTGTCTGTGTTCCTGGGTGTCAGTGTATGTCTTTGTTACTGTGTATCAGTGCGTGTTACTGGGTGTCAGTGTGTGTCTGTGACACTAGGTGTCAGTATTTAGTTTCGTTTAGAGAGACAGCACTGAAACAGGCCCTTCGGCCCACCGAGTCTTTGCCGACCATAAACCACCCATTTATACTAATCCTACACGAATCCCTTATTCCAATAACATCCCCACCGTTCCCTATATATTTCCCTACCCCCTAACTATACTGGGGGTAATTTATAATGGCCAATTAACCTATCAAACTGCAAGTCTTTGGGAGAAAACAGGTGCACCCGGAGGAAACCCAAGCAGACACAGGGAGAACTTGCAAACTCCGCACAGGCAGTACCCAGAATCGAACCCGTGTCCCTGGAGCTGTGAGGCTGCAGTACTAACCACTGCGCCACTGTGCCGCCCAGTGTGTGTCTGTGTTACTTGGTGACAGTGTATGTCTTTGTTACTTGGTGTCAGTGTGTGTCTGTGTTACTGGGAATCAGTGTATGTCTTTGTGACTTGGTAACAGTTTATGTATTTGTTACTGTGTATCAGTGTGTGTTACTGCGTGTCAGTGTGTGTCTGTGTTACTTGGTGACAGTGTATGTCTTTGTTACTTGGTGTCGGTGTGTGTCTGTGTTACTGGGAATCAGTGTATGTCTTTGTGACTTGGTAACAGTTTATGTCCTTGTTCCTGTGTATCAGTGTGTGTTACTGCGTGTCAGTGTGTGTCTGTGTTACTTGGTGACAGTGTATGTCTTTGTTACTTGGTGTCAATGTGTTTGTTTGTGTTACCGGGTGTAAGTGTGTGTCTGTGTTACTGGGTATCAGTGTCTGTCTTTGTTTCTTGGTGTAAGTGTGTGCCTGTGTTACTGGGTGTCAGTGTATGTCTTTGTGACTTTGTTTCAGTGTATGTCTTTGTTACTGGGTGTCAGTGTGTGTCATTGTGACTTGGTGTGAGTGTATGTCTTTGTTACTTGGTGTAAGTGTGTGTCTGTGTTACTGGGTATCAGTGTATGTCATTGTTACTTGGTGTCAGTGTATGTCAAAATACTTGGTGTCAGTGTATGTCTTTGTTAGTTGGTATCAGTGTGTGTCTTTGTGACTTGGTGTCAGTGTATGTCTTTGTTACTTGGTGTAAGTGTGTGTCTGTGTTACTGGGTATCAGTGTATGTCTTTGTTACTTGGTGTCAGTGTATGTCTGTGTTAATTGGTGTAAGTGTGTGTCTCTGTTACTGGGTATCAGTGTATGTCTGTGTTACTTGGTGTAAGTGTGTGTCTGTGTAAACTGGGTATCAGTGTGTGTCTCTGTGACTTGGTGTCATTGTATGTCTTTGTTACTTGGTGTAAGTGTGTGCCTGTGTTACTGGTTATCAGTTTATGTCTTTGTTACTTGGTGTCAGTGTATGTCAAAATACTTGGTGTAATTGTCTGTCTTTGTTACTTGGTGTCAGTGTATGTCTGTGTTACTTGGTGCAAGTGTGTGTCTTTGTTACTTGGTGTCAGTGTGTGTCTGTGTTACTGGGTATCAGTGTATGTCTTTGTTACTTGGTGTCAGTGTCTGTCTTTGTTACTTGGTGTCAGTGTATGTCGTTGTTACTGGGTGTCAGGGTCTGTCTTCGTTACTTGGTGTCAGTGTTTGTGTTTGTTACTGGGTGTCAGTGTATGTCTTTGTGACGTGGTGTCATTGTCTGTCTTTGTTACTGGGTGTCAGGGTCTGTCTTCGTTACTTGGTGTCAGTGTTTGTATTTGTTACTGGGTGTCAGTGTCTGTCTTTGTGACTTGGTGTCAGTGTATGTCTGTGTTACTTGGTGTAAGTGTGTGTCTTTGTTACTTGGTGTAATTGTATGTCTTTGTTACTTGGTGTCAGTGTATGTCTGTGTTACTTGGTGTAAGTGTGTGTCTGTGTTACGGGTTATCAGTGCATGTCTTTGCGACATGGTGACAGTGTATGTCTGTGTTACTTGGTGTAAGTGTGTGTCTTTGTTACTTGGTGTAATTGTATGTCTTTGTTACTTGGTGTCAGTGTATGTCTGTGTTACTTGGTGTAAGTGTATGTCTGTGTTACTTGGTGTCAGTGTATGTCTTTGTTACTTGGTGTAAGTGTGTGTCTGTTACTTGGTGTAAGTGTGTGTCTGTGTTACTGGGTAACAGTGTATGTCTTTGTTACTTTGTGTCAGAGTATGTCTGTGTTACTTGGTGTAAGTGTGTGGCTTTGTGACTTGGTGTCAGTGTGTGTCTTTGTTGCTGTGTATCAGTGTGTGTTAAAGGGTGTCAGTGACACTAGGTGTCAGTATTTAGTTTCGTTTCGAGAGACAGCACTGAAACTGGCCCTTCGGGCCACCGAGTCTGTGCCGACCATAAACCACCCATTTATACTAGTCCTACACGAATCCCATATTTCAATAACATCCCCACCTGTCCCTATATATTTCTCTACCCCATACCCATACTAGGGACAATTTATAATGGCCAATAAACCTATCAACCTGCAAGTCTTTGGCATGTGGGAGGAAACCGGAGCACCCGGAGGAAACCCACGCAGACACAGGGAGAACTTGCAAACTCCGCACAGGCAGTACCCAGAATCGAACCCGTGTCCCTGGAGCTGTGAGGCTGCAGTGCTAACCACTGCGCCACTGTGCCACCCAGTGTGTGTCTGTGTTACTGGGTGTCAATGTATGTCTGTGTTACTTGGTGTAAGTGTGTGCCTTTGTTACTTGGTGTCAGTGTGTGTCTGTGTTACTGGGTGTCAGTGCATGTCTGTGTTACTGGGGGTCAGTGTATGTCTGTGTTACTTGGTGTAAGTGTGTGTCTTTGTTACTTGTTTTCAGTGTGTGTCTGTGTTACTTGGTGTAAGTGTATGTCTTTGTTACTTGCTGTAAGTGTGTGTCTGTTTTACTGGGCATGTGTGTCTGTCTTTGTTACTTGGTGTAAGTGTGTGTCTGTGTTACTGGGTATCAGTGCATGACTTTGTTACTTGGTGTCAGTGTATGTCTTTTTACCTGGTGTAAGTGTGTGTCTGTGTTACTGGGTGTCAGTGTATGTCTTTGTTACTTGGTGTCAGTGTGTGTCTGTGTTACTGGGTGTCAGTGTCTGTCTGTGTTAATGGGTATCAGTGTATGTCTTTGTTACTTGGTGTCACTGTATGTCAAAATACTTGGTGTAATTGTCTGTCTTTGTTACTTGGTGTCAGTGTATGTCTTTGTTACTTGGTGTAAGTATCTGTCTGTGTTACTGGGTATCAGTGTATGTCTGTGTTACTTGGTGTCAGTGTATGTCTTTGTTATTTGGTGTAAGTGTGTGTCTGTGTTACTGGGTATCAGTGTCTGCCTTTGTTTCTTGGTGTAAGTGTGTGCCTGTGTTACTGGGTGTCAGTGTATGTCTTTGTGACTTTGTTTCAGTGTATGTCTTTGTTACTGGGTGTCAGTGTGTGTCATTGTGACTTGGTGTGAGTGCATGTCTTTGTTACTTGGTGTAAGTGTGTGTCTGTGTTACTGGGTATCAGTGTATGTCATTGTTACTTGGTGTCAGTGTATGTCAAAATACTTGGTGTCAGTGTATGTCTTTGTTAGTGGGTGTCAGTGTGTGTCTTTGTGACTTGGTGTCAGTGTATGTCTTTGTTACTTGGTGTAAGTGTGTGTCTGTGTTACTGGGTATCAGTGCATGTCTTTGTTACTTGGTGTCAGTGTATGTCTGTGTTAATTGGTGTAAGTGTGTGTCTCTGTTACTGGGTATCAGTGTATGTCTGTGTTACTTGGTGTAAGTGTGTGTCTGTGTAAACTGGGTATCAGTGTGTGTCTCTGTGACTTGGTGTCATTGTATGTCTTTGTTACTTGGTGTAAGTGTGTGCCTGTGTTACTGGTTATCAGTTTATGTCTTTGTTACTTGGTGTCAGTGTATGTCAAAATACTTGGTGTAATTGTCTGTCTTTGTTACTTGGTGTCAGTGTATGTCTGTGTTACTTGGTGCAAGTGTGTGTCTTTGTTACTTGGTGTCAGTGTGTGTCTGTGTTACTGGGTATCAGTGTATGTCTTTGTTACTTGGTGTCAGTGTCTGTCTTTGTTACTTGGTGTCAGTGTATGTCGTTGTTACTGGGTGTCAGGGTCTGTCTTCGTTACTTGGTGTCAGTGTTTGTGTTTGTTACTGGGTGTCAGTGTATGTCTTTGTGACGTGGTGTCATTGTCTGTCTTTGTTACTGGGTGTCAGGGTCTGTCTTCGTTACTTGGTGTCAGTGTTTGTATTTGTTACTGGGTGTCAGTGTCTGTCTTTGTGACTTGGTGTCAGTGTATGTCTTTGTTACTTGGTGTAAGTGTGTGTCTGTGTTACTGGGTGTCAGTGTATGTCTTTGTTACTTGGTGTCAGTGTGTGTCTGTGTTACCGGGTGTCAGTGTCTGTCTGTGTTAATGGGTATCAGTGTATGTCTTTGTTACTTGGTGTCACTGTATGTCAAAATACTTGGTGTAATTGTCTGTCTTTGTTACTTGGTGTCAGTGTATGTCTTTGTTACTTGGTGTAAGTGTCTGTCTGTGTTACTGGGTATCAGTGTATGTCTGTGTTACTTGGTGTAAGTGTATGTCTTTGTTACTTGGTGTAAGTGTGTGTCTTTGTTACTGGGTATCAGTGTATGTCTTTGTTACTTGGTGTAAGTGTGTGTCTGTGTTACTGGGTGTCAGTGTATGTATTTGTTACTTGGTGTCAGTGAATGTCTTTGTTACTTGGTGTAAGTGTGTGTCTGTGTTACTGGGTGTCAGTGTATGTCTTTGTTACTTGGTGTCAGTGTGTGTCTGTGTTACTGGGTGTCAGTGTCTGTCTGTGTTAATGGGTATCAGTGTATGTCTTTGTTACTTGGTGTCACTGTATGTCAAAATACTTGGTGTAATTGTCTGTCTTTGTTACTTGGTGTCAGTGTATGTCTTTGTTACTTGGTGTAAGTGTCTGTCTGTGTTACTGGGTATCAGTGTATGTCTGTGTTACTTGGTGTAAGTGTATGTCTTTGTTACTTGGTGTAAGTGTGTGTCTTTGTTACTGGGTATCAGTGTATGTCTTTGTTACTTGGTGTAAGTGTGTGTCTGTGTTACTGGGTATCAGTGTATGTCTTTGTTACTTGGTGTCAGTGTATGTCTGTGTTAATTGGTGTAAGTGTGTGTCTCTGTTACTGGGTATCAGTGTATGTCTGTGTTACTTGGTGTAAGTGTGTGTCTGTGTAAACTGGGTATCAGTGTGTGTCTCTGTGACTTGGTGTCATTGTATGTCTTTGTTACTTGGTGTAAGTGTGTGCCTGTGTTACTGGTTATCAGTTTATGTCTTTGTTACTTGGTGTCAGTGTATGTCAAAATACTTGGTGTAATTGTCTGTCTTTGTTACTTGGTGTCAGTGTATGTCTGTGTTACTTGGTGCAAGTGTGTGTCTTTGTTACTTGGTGTCAGTGTGTGTCTGTGTTACTGGGTATCAGTGTATGTCTTTGTTACTTGGTGTCAGTGTCTGTCTTTGTTACTTGGTGTCAGTGTATGTCGTTGTTTCTGGGTGTCAGGGTCTGTCTTCGTTACTTGGTGTCAGTGTTTGTGTTTGTTACTGGGTGTCAGTGTATGTCTTTGTGACGTGGTGTCATTGTCTGTCTTTGTTACTGGGTGTCAGGGTCTGTCTTCGTTACTTGGTGTCAGTGTTTGTATTTGTTACTGGGTGTCAGTGTCTGTCTTTGTGACTTGGTGTCAGTGTATGTCTTTGTTACTTGGTGTAAGTGTGTGTCTGTGTTACTGGGTGTCAGTGTATGTCTTTGTTACTTGGTGTCAGTGTGTGTCTGTGTTACCGGGTGTCAGTGTCTGTCTGTGTTAATGGGTATCAGTGTATGTCTTTGTTACTTGGTGTCACTGTATGTCAAAATACTTGGTGTAATTGTCTGTCTTTGTTACTTGGTGTCAGTGTATGTCTTTGTTACTTGGTGTAAGTGTCTGTCTGTGTTACTGGGTATCAGTGTATGTCTGTGTTACTTGGTGTAAGTGTATGTCTTTGTTACTTGGTGTAAGTGTGTGTCTTTGTTACTGGGTATCAGTGTATGTCTTTGTTACTTGGTGTAAGTGTGTGTCTGTGTTACTGGGTGTCAGTGTATGTATTTGTTACTTGGTGTCAGTGAATGTCTTTGTTACTTGGTGTAAGTGTGTGTCTGTGTTACTGGGTGTCAGTGTATGTCTTTGTTACTTGGTGTCAGTGTGTGTCTGTGTTACTGGGTGTCAGTGTCTGTCTGTGTTAATGGGTATCAGTGTATGTCTTTGTTACTTGGTGTCACTGTATGTCAAAATACTTGGTGTAATTGTCTGTCTTTGTTACTTGGTGTCAGTGTATGTCTTTGTTACTTGGTGTAAGTGTCTGTCTGTGTTACTGGGTATCAGTGTATGTCTGTGTTACTTGGTGTAAGTGTATGTCTTTGTTACTTGGTGTAAGTGTGTGTCTCTGTTACTGGGTATCAGTGTATGTCTTTGTTACTTGGTGTAAGTGTGTGTCTGTGTTGCTGGGTATCAGTGTATGTCTTTGTTACTTGGTGTCAGTGTATGTCTTTGTTACTTGGTGTAAGTGTGTGTCTGTGTTACTTGGTGTAAGTGTATGCCTTTGTTACTTGGTGTCAGTGTATGTGTGTGTGACTAGTTGTCAGTGTATGTCTTTGTTACTTGGTGTAAGTGTTTGTCTGTGTTACTGGGTGTCAGTGTATGTCTTTGTTACTTGGTGTAAGTGTATGTCTTTGTTACTTAGTGTCAGTGTATGTCTTTGTTACTTGGTGTAAGTGTGTGCCTGTGTTACTGGGTATCAGTGTCTGTCTTTGTTACTTGGTGTAAGTGTGTGTCTGTGTTACTGGGTATCAGTGTATGTCTTTGTTACTTATTGTCAGTGTATGTCTGTGTTACTTGGTGTAAGTGTGTGTCTGTGTTACTGGGTATCAGTGTATGTCTTTGTTACTTGGTGTAAGTGTTTGTCTGTGTTACTGGGTATCAGTGTATGTCTTTGTTACTAGGTGTCAGTGTATGTCTTTGTTACTTGGTGTAAGTGTATGTCTTTGTTACTTCGTGTCAGTGTCTGTCTTTGTTACTTGGTGTAAGTGTGTGTCTTTGTTACTGGGTGTCAGTGTGTGTCTGTGTTACTTGGTGTAAGTGTGTGTCTTTGTTACTTGGTGTCCGTGTGTGTCTGTGTTACTGGGTGTCAGTTTATGTCTTTGTTACTTGGTGTCAGTGTATGTCTTTGTTACTTGGTGTAAGTGTGTGTCTGTTTTACTGGGTATCAGTGTCTGTCTTTGTTACTTGGTGTAAGTGTGTGCCTGTGTTACTGGTTATCAGTTTATGTCTTTGTTACTTGGTGTCAGTGTATGTCAAAATACTTGGTGTAAGTGTATGTCTTTGTTACTTGGTGTAATTGTCTGTCTTTGTTACTTGGTGTTAGTATATGTCTGTGTTACTTCGTGCAAGTGTGTGTCTTTGTTACTTGCTGCAAGTGTATGCCTTTGTTACTTGGTGTCAGTGTATGTATTTGTTACTTGGTGTCAGTGTGTGTCTGTGTTACAGGGTATCAGTTTATGTCTTTGTTACTTGGTGTCAGTGTCTGTCTTTGTTACTTGGTGTCAGTGTATGTCGTTGTTACTGGGTGTCAGTGTATGTCTTTGTTACTTGGTGTCAGTGTATGTCTTTGTGACGTGGTGTCATTGTTTGTCTTTGTTACTGGGTGTCAGGGTCTGTCTTCGTTACTTGGGGTCAGTGTTTGTGTTTGTTACTGGGTGTCAGTGTCTGTCTTTGTGACTTGGTGTCAATGTATGTCTTTGTTACTTGGTGTCAGAGTATGTCTTTGTTACTTGGTGTAAGTGTGTGTATGTGTTACGGGTATCAGTGCATGTCTTTGCTACATGGTGACAGTGTGTGTCTGTGTTACTTGGTGTAAGTGTGTGTCTTTGTTACTTGGTGTAATTGTATGTCTTTGTTACTTGGTGTCAGTGTATGTCTGTGTTACTTGGTGTAAGTGTATGTCTGTGTTACTTGGTGTCATTGTATGTCTTTGTTACTTGGTGTAAGTGTGTGTCTGTTACTTGGTGTAAGTGTGTTTCTGTGTTACTTGGGATCAGTGTATGTCTTTGTTACTTGGTGTAAGTGTGTGTCTGTGTTACTGGGTATCAGTGCATGACTTTGTTACTTTGTGTCAGTGTATGTCTTTTTACTTGGTGTAAGTGTGTGTCTGTGTTACTGGGTATCAGTGTATGTCTTTGTTACTTGGTGTCAGTGTATGTGTTTGTGACTTGGTGTCAGTGTATGTCTTTGTTACTGGGTGTCAGTGTATGTCTTTGTTAATTGGTGTAAGTGTGTGTCTGTGTTACTGGGTATCAGTGTATGTATTTGTTACTTGGTGTCAGTGAATGTCTTTGTTACTTGGTGTAAGTGTGTGTCTGTGTTACTGGGTGTCAGTGTATGTCTTTGTTACTTGGTGTCAGTGTGTGTCTGTGTTACTGGGTGTCAGTGTCTGTCTGTGTTAATGGGTATCAGTGTATGTCTTTGTTACTTGGTGTCACTGTATGTCAAAATACTTGGTGTAATTGTCTGTCTTTGTTACTTGGTGTCAGTGTATGTCTTTGTTACTTGGTGTAAGTGTCTGTCTGTGTTACTGGGTATCAGTGTATGTCTGTGTTACTTGGTGTAAGTGTATGTCTTTGTTACTTGGTGTAAGTGTGTGTCTCTGTTACTGGGTATCAGTGTATGTCTTTGTTACTTGGTGTAAGTGTGTGTCTGTGTTGATGGGTATCAGTGTATGTCTTTGTTACTTGGTGTCAGTGTATGTCTTTGTTACTTGGTGTAAGTGTGTGTCTGTGTTACTTGGTGTAAGTGTATGCCTTTGTTACTTGGTGTCAGTGTATGTGTGTGTGACTAGTTGTCAGTGTATGTCTTTGTTACTTGGTGTAAGTGTTTGTCTGTGTTACTGGGTATCAGTGTATGTCTTTGTTACTTGGTGTAAGTGTATGTCTTTGTTACTTGGTGTAAGTGTGTGTCTTTGTTACTTGGTGTCAGTGTATGTCATTGTTACTTGGTGTAAGTGTTTGTCTTTGTTACTTGGTGTCAGTGTGTGTCTGTGTTCCTGGGTGTCAGTGTATGTCTTTGTTACTGTGTATCAGTGTGTGTTACTGGGTGTCAGTCTGTGTCTGTGACACTAGGTGTCAGTATTTAGTTTAGTTTAGAGATACAGCACTTAAACATGCCCTTCGGCCCACCGAGTCTGTGCCGACCATCAACAACCCATTCATACTAATCCTACACTTATCCCGTATTCCTATCACATCCCCACCGTTTCCAATATATTTCCCTACCACCTACCTATACAAGCGGCAATTTATAATGGCCAATTAACCTATCAACCTGCAAGTCTTTGGCATGTGGGAGGAAACCGGAGCACCCGGAGGAAACCCACGCAGACACAGGGAGAAATTGCAAACTCCGCAATGGCAGTACCCAGAATCGAACCCGGGTCCCTGGAGCTGTGAGGCTGCGGTGCGAACCACTGCGCAATTGTGCCCACCCGCCCCACCCAGTGTGTGCCCGTGTTACTGGGTATCAGTGTATGTCTTTGTTACTTGGTGTAAGTGTATGTCTTTGTTACTTAGTGTCAGTGTATGTCTTTGTTACTTGTTGTAAGTGTGTGCCTGTGTTACTGGGTATCAGTGTCTGTCTTTCTTACTTGGTGTAAGTGTGTGTCTGTGTTACTGGGTATCAGTGTATGTCTTTGTTACTTGGTGTCAGTGTATGTCTGTGTTACTTGGTGTAAGTGTGTGTCTGTGTTACTGGGTATCAGTGTATGTCTTTGTTACTTGGTGTAAGTGTTTGTCTGTGTTACTGGGTATCAGTGTATGTCTTTGTTACTAGGTGTCAGTGTATGTCTTTGTTACTTGTTGTAAGTGTGTGCCTGTGTTACTGGGTATCAGTGTCTGTCTTTCTTACTTGGTGTAAGTGTGTGTCTGTGTTACTGGGTATCAGTGTATGTCTTTGTTACTTGGTGTCAGTGTATGTCTGTGTTACTTGGTGTAAGTGTGTGTCTGTGTTACTGGGTATCAGTGTATGTCTTTGTTACTTGGTGTAAGTGTTTGTCTGTGTTACTGGGTATCAGTGTATGTCTTTGTTACTAGGTGTCAGTGTATGTCTTTGTTACTTGGTGTAAGTGTATGTCTTTGTTACTTGGTGTCAGTGTATGTCTTTGTTACTTGGTGTAAGTGTGTGTCTGTGTTACTGGGTGTCAGTGTGTGTCTGTGTTACTTGGTGTAAGTGTGTGTCTTTGTTACTTGGTGTCCGTGTGTGTCTGTGTTACTGGGTGTCAGTTTATGTCTTTGTTACTTGGTGTCAGTGTATGTCTTTGTTACTTGGTGTAAGTGTGTGTCTGTGTTACTGGGTATCAGTGTCTGTCTTTGTTACTTGGTGTAAGTGTGTGCCTGTGTTACTGGTTATCAGGTTATGTCTTTGTTACTTGGTGTCAGTGTATGTCAAAATACTTGGTGTAAGTGTATGTCTTTGTTACTTGGTGTAATTGTCTGTCTTTGTTACTTGGTGTTAGTGTATGTCTGTGTTACTTCGTGCAAGTGTGTGTCTTTGTTACTTGCTGTAAGTGTGTGCCTTTGTTACTTGGTGTCAGTGTATGTATTTGTTACTTGGTGTCAGTGTGTGTCTGTGTTACAGGGTATCAGTTTATGTCTTTGTTACTTGGTGTCAGTGTCTGTCTTTGTTACTTGGTGTCAGTGTATGTCGTTGTTACTGGGTGTCAGTGTATGTCTTTGAAACTTGGTGTCAGTCTATGTCTTTGTGACGTGGTGTCATTGTCTGTCTTTGTTACTGGGTGTCAGGGTCTGTCTTCGTTACTTGGTGTCAGTGTTTGTGTTTGTTACTGGGTGTCAGTGTATGTCTTTGTGACTTGGTGTCAGAGTATGTCTTTGTTACTTGGTGTAAGTGTGTGTCTGTGTTACGGGTATCAGTGCATGTCTTTGCTACATGGTGACAGTGTATGTCTGTGTTACTTGGTGTAAGTGTGTGTCTTTGTTACTTGGTGTAATTGTATGTCTTTGTTACTTGGTGTCAGTGCATGTCTGTGTTACTTGGTGTAAGTGTATGTCTGTGTTACTTGGTGTCAGTGTATGTCTTTGTTACTTGGTGTAAGTGTGTGTCTGTGTTACTTGGGATCAGTGTATGTCTTTGTTACTTGGTGTAAGTGTGTGTCTGTGTTACTGGGTAACAGTGTATGTCTTTGTTACTTTGTGTCAGAGTATGTCTGTGTTACTTGGTGTAAGTGTGTGGCTTTGTGACTTGGTGTCAGTGTGTGTCTTTGTTACTGTGTATCAGTGTGTGTTACTGGGTGTCAGTGGCACTAGGTGTCAGTATTTAGTTTCGTTTAGAGAGACAGCACTGAAACTGGCCCTTCGGGCCACAGAGTCTGTGCCGTCCATAAACCACCCATTTATACTAATCCAACACGAATCCCATATTTCAATAACATCCCCACCTGTCCCTATATATTTCCCTACCCCCTACCTATACTAGGGGCAATTTATAATGGCCAATTAACCTATCGCTTTGCAAGCTGGAACGTCAGAACTATGTGTCCTGGCCTGTCGGAAGACCTTACACAAATCAACGATTCTCGGAAGACCGCCATCATTAACAACGAGCTCAGTAGACTCAATGTGGACATTGCAGCACTTCAGGAGACTCGCCTCCCCGCGAGTGGCTCTCTAGCAGAGCAAGACTACACCTTCTTCTGGCAGGGCAGGGATCCTGAAGAACCAAGACAGCATGGAGTGGGCTTCGCCATCAGAAACTCCTTGCTCAGCATGATAGAGCCTCCCTCAAATGGCTCGGAACGCATACTGTCCATCCGACTGCTCACCACCTCTGGTCCAGTACACCTACTCAGCATCTATGCTCCAACACTCTGTTCTGCACCTGAAGCTAAAGACCAGTTCTATGAACAACTCCATAACATCATTAGCAGCATCCCCAACACCGAACACCTATTCCTGCTGGGGGACTTTAATGCCAGGGTTGGGGCCGACCATGACTCATGGCCCTCCTGCCTTGGGCGCTATGGCGTTGGAAGGATGAATGAGAACGGGCAGAGACTGCTTGAGTTGTGTACCTATCATAACCTCTGCATCACCAACTCGTTCTTTCACACTAAACCCTGTCACCAGGTTTCATGGAGGCACCCAAGATCACGTCGTTGGCACCAGCTAGACCTCATTGTCACAAGGCGAGCCGCCTTAAACAGTGTTCAAATCACACGCAGCTTCCACAGTGCGGACTGCGACACCGACCACTCCCTGGTGTGCAGCAAGGTTAGACTCAGACCAAAGAAGTTGCATCATTCCAAGCAGAAGGGCCACCCGCGCATCAACACGAGCAGAATTTCTCACCCACAGCTGTTACAAAAATTTCTAAATTCACTTGTAACAGCCCTTCAAAACACTCCCACAGGGGATGCTGAGACCAAGTGGGCCCACATCAGAGACGCCATCTATGAGTCAGCTTTGACCACCTACGGCAAAAGTGCGAAGAGAAATGCAGACTGGTTTCAATCTCATAATGAAGAGCTGGAACCTGTCATAGCCGCTAAGCGCATTGCACTTTTGAACTACAAGAAAGCCCCCAGCGATTTAACATCCGCAGCACTTAAAGCAGCCAGAAGTACTGCACAAAGAACAGCTAGGCGTTGCGCAAACGACTACTGGCAACACCTATGCAGTCATATTCAGCTGGCCTCAGACACCGGAAACATCAGAGGAATGTATGATGGCATGAAGAGAGCTCTTGGGCCAACCATCAAGAAGATCACCCCCCTCAAATCTAAATCGGGGGACATAATCACTGACCAACGCAAACAGATGGACCGCTGGGTTGAGCACTACCTAGAACTGTACTCCAGGGAGAATGCTGTCACTGAGACTGCCCTCAATGCAGCCCAGCCTCTACCAGTCATGGATGAGCTGGACATACAGCCAACCAAATCGGAACTCAGTGATGCCATTGATTCCCTAGCCAGCGGAAAAGCCCCTGGGAAGGACAGCATTACCCCTGAAATAATCAAGAGTGCCAAGCCTGCTATACTCTCAGCACTACATGAACTGCTATGCCTGTGCTGGGACGAGGGAGCAGTACCCCAGGACATGCGCGATGCCAACATCATCACCCTCTATAAAAACAAAGGTGACCGCGGTGACTGCAACAACTACCGTGGAATCTCCCTGCTCAGCATAGTGGGGAAAGTCTTTGCTCGAGTCGCTCTGAACAGGCTCCAGAAGCTGGCCGAGCGCGTCTACCCTGAGGCACAGTGTGGCTTTCGTGCAGAGAGATCGACTATTGACATGCTGTTCTCCCTTCGTCAGATACAGGAGAAATGCCGTGAACAACAGATGCCCCTCTACATTGCTTTCATTGATCTCACCAAAGCCTTTGACCTCGTCAGCAGACGTGGTCTCTTCAGACTACTAGAAAAGATCGGATGTCCACCAAAGCTACTAAGTATCATCACCTCATTCCATGACAATATGAAAGGCACAATTCAACATGGTGGCTCCTCATCAGAGCCCTTTCCTATCCTGAGTGGTGTGAAACAGGGCTGTGTTCTCGCACCCACACTTTTTGGGATTTTCTTCTCCCTGCTGCTTTCACATGCGTTCAAATCCTCTGAAGAAGGAATTTTCCTCCACACAAGATCAGGGGGCAGGTTGTTCAACCTTGCCCGTCTAAGAGCGAAGTCCAAAGTACGGAAAGTCCTCATCAGAGAACTCCTCTTTGCTGACGATGCTGCTTTAACATCTCACACTGAAGAATGCCTGCAGAGTCTCATCGACAGGTTTGCGTCTGCCTGCAATGAATTTGGCCTAACCATCAGCCTCAAGAAAACGAACATCATGGGGCAGGATGTCAGAAATGCTCCATCCATCAATATTGGCGACCACGCTCTGGAAGTGGTTCAAGAGTTCACCTACCTAGGCTCAACTATCACCAGTAACCTGTCTCTAGATGCAGAAATCAACAAGCGCATGGGTAAGGCTTCCACTGCTATGTCCAGACTGGCCAAGAGAGTGTGGGAAAATGGCGCACTGACACGGAACACAAAAGTCCGAGTGTATCAGGCCTGTGTCCTCAGTACCTTGCTCTACGGCAGCGAGACCTGGACAACGTATGCCAGCCAAGAGCGACGTCTCAATTCATTCCATCTTCGCTGCCTTCGGAGAATACTTGGCATCAGGTGGCAGGACTATATCTCCAACACAGAAGTCCTTGAAGCGGCCAACACCCCCAGCTTATACACACTACTGAGTCAGCGGCGCTTGAGATGGCTTGGCCATGTGAGCCGCATGGAAGATGGCAGGATCCCCAAAGACACATTGTACAGCGAGCTCGCCACTGGTATCAGACCCACCGGCCGTCCATGTCTCCGCTATAAAGACGTCTGCAAACGCGACATGAAATCGTGTGACATTGATCACAAGTCGTGGGAGTCAGTTGCCAGCATTCGCCAGAGCTGGCGGGCAGCCATAAAGACAGGGCTAAATTGTGGCGAGTCGAAGAGACTTAGTAGTTGGCAGGAAAAAAGACAGAGGCGCAAGGGGAGAGCCAACTGTGCAACAGCCCCAACAAACAAATTTCTCTGCAGCACCTGTGGAAGAGCCTGTCACTCCAGAATTGGCCTTTATAGCCACTCCAGGCGCTGCTTCACAAACCACTGACCACCTCCAGGCGCGTATCCATTGTCTCTCGAGATAAGGAGGCCCAAAAGAAAGAACCTATCAACCTGCAAGTCTCAGACATGTGGGAGGAAACAGGAGCACCCGGAGGAAACCCACGCAGACACAGGGAGAACTTGCAAACTCCGCACAGGCAGTACCCAGAATCGAACCCGTGTCCCTGGAGCTGTGAGGCTGCAGTGCTAACCACTGCGTCACTGTGCCGCCCAGTGTGTGTCTGTGTTACTGGGTGTCAATGTATGTCTGTGTTACTTGGTGTAAGTGTGTGCCTTTGTTACTTGGTGTCAGTGTGTGTCTGTGTTACTGGGTGTCAGTGCATGTCTGTGTTACTGGGGGTCAGTGTATGTCTGTGTTACTTGGTGTAAGTGTGTGTCTTTGTTACTTGGTTTCAGTGTGTGTCTGTGTTACTTGGTGTAAGTGTATGTCTTTGTTACTTGCTGTAAGTGTGTGTCTGTTTTACTGGGCATGTGTGTCTGTCTTTGTTACTTGGTGTAAGTGTGTGTCTGTGTTACTGGGTATCAGTGCATGACTTTGTTACTTGGTGTCAGTGTATGTCTTTTTACCTGGTGTAAGTGTGTGTCTGTGTTACTGGGTATCAGTGTATGTCTTTGTTACTTGGTGTCAGTGTATGTGTTTGTGACTTGGTGTCAGTGTATGTCTTTGTTACTGGGTGTCAGTGTATGTCTTTGTTAATTGGTGTAAGTGTGTGTCTGTGTTACTGGGTATCAGTGTATGTATTTGTTACTTGGTGTCAGTGAATGTCTTTGTTACTTGGTGTAAGTGTGTGTCTGTGTTACTGGGTGTCAGTGTATGTCTTTGTTACTTGGTGTCAGTGTGTGTCTGTCTTACTGGGTGTCATTGTGTTTGTTTGTGTTACTGGGTGTCAGTGTCTGTCTGTGTTAATGGGTATCAGTGTATGTCTTTGTTACTTGGTGTCACTGTATGTCAAAATACTTGGTGTAATTGTCTGTCTTTGTTACTTGGTGTCAGTGTATGTCTTTGTTACTTGGTGTAAGTGTCTGTCTGTGTTACTGGGTATCAGTGTATGTCTGTGTTACTTGGTGTAAGTTTATGTCTTTGTTACTTGGTGTAAGTGTGTGTCTCTGTTACTGGGTATCAGTGTATGTCTTTGTTACTTGGTGTAAGTGTGTGTCTGTGTTGCTGGGTATCAGTGTATGTCTTTGTTACTTGGTGTCAGTGTATGTCTTTGTTACTTGGTGTAAGTGTGTGTCTGTGTTACCTGGTGTAAGTGTATGTCTTTGTTACTTGGTGTCAGTGTATGTGTGTGTGACTAGTTGTCAGTGTATGTCTTTGTTACTTGGTGTAAGTGTTTGTCTGTGTTACTGGGTATCAGTGTATGTCTTTGTTACTTGGTGTAAGTGTATGTCTTTGTTACTTGGTGTAAGTGTGTGTCTTTGTTACTTGGTGTCAGTGTATGTCATTGTTACTTGGTGTAAGTGTTTGTCTTTGTTACTTGGTGTCAGTGTGTGTCTGTGTTCCTGGGTGTCAGTGTATGTCTTTGTTACTGTGTATCAGTGTGTGTTACTGGGTGTCAGTCTGTGTCTGTGTTACAGGGTATCAGTTTATGTCTTTGTTACTTGTTGTCAGTGTCTGTCTTTGTTACTTGGTGTCAGTGTATGTCGTTGTTACTGGGTGTCAGTGTATGTCTTTGTTACTTGGTGTCAGTGTATGTCTTTGTGACGTGGTGTCATTGTCTGTCTTTGTTACTGGGTGTCAGGGTCTGTCTTCGTTACTTGGTGTCAGTGTTTGTGTTTGTTACTGGGTGTCAGTGTCTGTCTTTGTGACTTGGTGTCAATGTATGTCTTTGTTACTTGGTGTCAGAGTATGTCTTTGTTACTTGGTGTAAGTGTGTGTATGTGTTACGGGTATCAGTGCATGTCTTTGCTACATGGTGACAGTGTGTGTCTGTGTTACTTGGTGTAAGTGTGTGTCTTTGTTACTTGGTGTAATTGTATGTCTTTGTTACTTGGTGTCAGTGTATGTCTGTGTTACTTGGTGTAAGTGTATGTCTGTGTTACTTGGTGTCATTGTATGTCTTTGTTACTTGGTGTAAGTGTGTGTCTGTTACTTGGTGTAAGTGTGTTTCTGTGTTACTTGGGATCAGTGTATGTCTTTGTTACTTGGTGTAAGTGTGTGTCTGTGTTACTGGGTATCAGTGCATGACTTTGTTACTTGGTGTCAGTGTATGTCTTTTTACTTGGTGTAAGTGTGTGTCTGTGTTACTGGGTATCAGTGTATGTCTTTGTTACTTGGTGTCAGTGTATGTGTTTGTGACTTGGTGTCAGTGTATGTCTTTGTTACTGGGTGTCAGTGTATGTCTTTGTTAATTGGTGTAAGTGTGTGTCTGTGTTACTGGGTATCAGTGTATGTATTTGTTACTTGGTGTCATTGAATGTCTTTGTTACTTGGTGTAAGTGTGTGTCTGTGTTACTGGGTGTCAGTGTATGTCTTTGTTACTTGGTGTCAGTGTGTGTCTGTGTTACTGGGTGTCAGTGTCTGTCTGTGTTAAATGGTATCAGTGTATGTCTTTGTTACTTGGTGTCACTGTATGTCAAAATACTTGGTGTAATTGTCTGTCTTTGCTACTTGGTGTCAGTGTATGTCTTTGTTACTTGGTGTAAGTGTCTGTCTGTGTTACTGGGTATCAGTGTATGTCTGTGTTTCTTGGTGTAAGTGTATGTCTTTGTTACTTGGTGTAAGTGTGTGTCTCTGTTACTGGGTATCAGTGTATGTCTTTGTTACTTGGTGTAAGTGTGTGTCTGTGTTGCTGGGTATCAGTGCATGTCTTTGTTACTTGGTGTCAGTGTATGTCTTTGTTACTTGGTGTAAGTGTGTGTCTGTGTTACTTGGTGTAAGTGTATGCCTTTGTTACTTGGTGTCAGTGTATGTGTGTGTGACTAGTTGTCAGTGTATGTCTTTGTTACTTGGTGTAAGTGTTTGTCTGTGTTACTGGGTATCAGTGTATGTCTTTGTTACTTGGTGTAAGTGTATGTCTTTGTTACTTGGTGTAAGTGTGTGTCTTTGTTACTTGGTGTCAGTGTATGTCATTGTTACTTGGTGTAAGTGTTTGTCTTTGTTACTTGGTGTCAGTGTGTGTCTGTGTTCCTGGGTGTCAGTGTATGTCTTTGTTACTGTGTATCAGTGTGTGTTACTGGGTGTCAGTCTGTGTCTGTGACACTAGGTGTCAGTATTTAGTTTAGTTTAGAGATACAGCACTTAAACATGCCCTTCGGCCCACCGAGTCTGTGCCGACCATCAACAACCCATTTATACTAATCCTACACTTATCCCGTATTCCTATCACATCCCCACCGTTTCCAATATATTTCCCTACCACCTACCTATACAAGCGGCAATTTATAATGGCCAATTAACCTATCAACCTGCAAGTCTTTGGCATGTGGGAGGAAACCGGAGCACCCGGAGGAAACCCACGCAGACACAGGGGAAATTGCAAACTCCGCAATGGCAGTACCCAGAATCGAACCCGGGTCCCTGGAGCTGTGAGGCTGCGGTGCGAACCACTGCGCAATTGTGCCCACCCGCCCCACCCAGTGTGTGCCCGTGTTACTGGGTATCAGTGTATGTCTTTGTTACTTGGTGTAAGTGTATGTCTTTGTTACTTAGTGTCAGTGTATGTCTTTGTTACTTGTTGTAAGTGTGTGCCTGTGTTACTGGGTATCAGTGTCTGTCTTTCTTACTTGGTGTAAGTGTGTGCCTGTGTTACTGGGTATCAGTGTATGTCTTTGTTACTTGGTGTCAGTGTATGTCTGTGTTACTTGGTGTAAGTGTGTGTCTGTGTTACTGGGTATCAGTGTATGTCTTTGTTACTTGGTGTAAGTGTTTGTCTGTGTTACTGGGTATCAGTGTATGTCTTTGTTACTAGGTGTCAGTGTATGTCTTTGTTACTTGGTGTAAGTGTATGTCTTTGTTACTTGGTGTCAGTGTATGTCTTTGTTACTTGGTGTAAGTGTGTGTCTGTGTTACTGGGTGTCAGTGTGTGTCTGTGTTACTTGGTGTAAGTGTGTGTCTTTGTTACTTGGTGTCCGTGTGTGTCTGTGTTACTGGGTGTCAGTTTATGTCTTTGTTACTTGGTGTCAGTGTATGTCTTTGTTACTTGGTGTAAGTGTGTGTCTGTGTTACTGGGTATCAGTGTCTGTCTTTGTTACTTGGTGTAAGTGTGTGCCTGTGTTACTGGTTATCAGGTTATGTCTTTGTTACTTGGTGTCAGTGTATGTCAAAATACTTGGTGTAAGTGTATGTCTTTGTTACTTGGTGTAATTGTCTGTCTTTGTTACTTGGTGTTAGTGTATGTCTGTGTTACTTCGTGCAAGTGTGTGTCTTTGTTACTTGCTGTAAGTGTGTGCCTTTGTTACTTGGTGTCAGTGTATGTATTTGTTACTTGGTGTCAGTGTGTGTCTGTGTTACAGGGTATCAGTTTATGTCTTTGTTACTTGGTGTCAGTGTCTGTCTTTGTTACTTGGTGTCAGTGTATGTCGTTGTTACTGGGTATCAGTGTATGTCTTTGAAACTTGGTGTCAGTGTATGTCTTTGTGACGTGGTGTCATTGTCTGTCTTTGTTACTGGGTGTCAGGGTCTGTCTTCGTTACTTGGTGTCAGTGTTTGTGTTTGTTACTGGGTGTCAGTGTCTGTCTTTGTGACTTGGTGTCAGTGTATGTCTTTGTTACTTGGTGTCAGAGTATGTCTTTGTTACTTGGTGTAAGTGTCTGTCTGTGTTACGGGTATCAGTGCATGTCTTTGCTACATGGTGACAGTGTATGTCTGTGTTACTTGGTGTAAGTGTGTGTCTTTGTTACTTGGTGTAATTGTATGTCTTTGTTACTTGGTGTCAGTGCATGTCTGTGTTACTTGGTGTAAGTGTATGTCTGTGTTACTTGGTGTCAGTGTATGTCTTTGTTACTTGGTGTAAGTGTGTGTCTGTTACTTGGTGTAAGTGTGTGTCTGTGTTACTTGGGATCAGTGTATGTCTTTGTTACTTGGTGTAAGTGTGTGTCTGTGTTACTGGGTAACAGTGTATGTCTTTGTTACTTTGTGTCAGAGTATGTCTGTGTTACTTGGTGTAAGTGTGTGGCTTTGTGACTTGGTGTCAGTGTGTGTCTTTGTTACTGTGTATCAGTGTGTGTTACTGGGTGTCAGTGGCACTAGGTGTCAGTATTTAGTTTCGTTTAGAGAGACAGCACTGAAACTGGCCCTTCGGGCCACAGAGTCTGTGCCGTCCATAAACCACCCATTTATACTAATCCAACACGAATCCCATATTTCAATAACATCCCCACCTGTCCCTATATATTTCCCTACCCCCTACCTATACTAGGGGCAATTTATAATGGCCAATTAACCTATCAACCTGCAAGTCTCAGACATGTGGGAGGAAACAGGAGCCGCCGGAGGAAACCCACGCAGACACAGGGAGAACTTGCAAACTCCGCACAGGCAGTACCCAGAATCGAACCCGTGTCCCTGGAGCTGTGAGGCTGCAGTGCTAACCACTGCGCCACTGTGCCGCCCAGTGTGTGTCTCTGTTACTGGGTGTCAATGTATGTCTGTGTTACTTGGTGTAAGTGTGTGCCTTTGTTACTTGGTGTCAGTGTGTGTCTGTGTTACTGGGTGTCAGTGCATGTCTGTGTTACTGGGGGTCAGTGTATGTCTGTGTTACTTGGTGTAAGTGTGTGTCTTTGTTACTTGGTTTCAGTGTGTGTCTGTGTTACTTGGTGTAAGTGTATGTCTTTGTTACTTGCTGTAAGTGTGTGTCTGTTTTACTGGGCATGTGTGTCTGTCTTTGTTACTTGGTGTAAGTGTGTGTCTGTGTTACTGGGTATCAGTGCATGACTTTGTTACTTGGTGTCAGTGTATGTCTTTTTACCTGGTGTAAGTGTGTGTCTGTGTTACTGGGTATCAGTGTATGTCTTTGTTACTTGGTGTCAGTGTATGTGTTTGTGACTTGGTGTCAGTGTATGTCTTTGTTACTGGGTGTCAGTGTATGTCTTTGTTAATTGGTGTAAGTGTGTGTCTGTGTTACTGGGTATCAGTGTATGTATTTGTTACTTGGTGTCAGTGAATGTCTTTGTTACTTGGTGTAAGTGTGTGTCTGTGTTACTGGGTGTCAGTGTATGTCTTTGTTACTTGGTGTCAGTGTGTGTCTGTCTTACTGGGTGTCATTGTGTTTGTTTGTGTTACTGGGTGTCAGTGTCTGTCTGTGTTAATGGGTATCAGTGTATGTCTTTGTTACTTGGTGTCACTGTATGTCAAAATACTTGGTGTAATTGTCTGTCTTTGTTACTTGGTGTCAGTGTATGTCTTTGTTACTTGGTGTAAGTGTCTGTCTGTGTTACTGGGTATCAGTGTATGTCTGTGTTACTTGGTGTAAGTTTATGTCTTTGTTACTTGGTGTAAGTGTGTGTCTCTGTTACTGGGTATCAGTGTATGTCTTTGTTACTTGGTGTAAGTGTGTGTCTGTGTTGCTGGGTATCAGTGTATGTCTTTGTTACTTGGTGTCAGTGTATGTCTTTGTTACTTGGTGTAAGTGTGTGTCTGTGTTACCTGGTGTAAGTGTATGTCTTTGTTACTTGGTGTCAGTGTATGTGTGTGTGACTAGTTGTCAGTGTATGTCTTTGTTACTTGGTGTAAGTGTTTGTCTGTGTTACTGGGTATCAGTGTATGTCTTTGTTACTTGGTGTAAGTGTATGTCTTTGTTACTTGGTGTAAGTGTGTGTCTTTGTTACTTGGTGTCAGTGTATGTCATTGTTACTTGGTGTAAGTGTTTGTCTTTGTTACTTGGTGTCAGTGTGTGTCTGTGTTCCTGGGTGTCAGTGTATGTCTTTGTTACTGTGTATCAGTGTGTGTTACTGGGTGTCAGTCTGTGTCTGTGACACTAGGTGTCAGTATTTAGTTTACTTTAGAGATACAGCACTTAAACAGGCCCTTTGGCCCACCGAGTCTGTGCCGACCATCAACAACCCATTTATACTAATCCTACACTTATCCCGTATTCCTATCACATCCCCACCGGTCCCAATATATTTCCCTACCACCTACCTATACAAGGGGCAATTTATAATGGCCAATTAACCTATCATCCTGCAAGTCTTTGGCATGTGGGAGGAAACCGGAGCACCCGGAGGAAACCCACGCAGACACAGGGAGAAATTGCAAACTCCGCAATGGCAGTACCCAGAATCGAACCCGGGTCCCTGGAGCTGTGAGGCTGCGGTGCTAACCACTGCGCCAATGTGCGCCCCCCCCCCCCACCCCCAGTGTGTGCCTGTGTTACTGGGTATCAGTGTATGTCTTTGTTACTTGGTGCCCGTTTATGTATGTGTTACTTGGTGTCAGTGTGTTTGTTTGTGTTGCTGGGTGTCAGTGTGTGTCTGTGTTACTTGGTGTAAGTGTGTGTCTTTGTTACTTGGTGTCAGTGTGTGTCTGTGTTGCTGGGTGTCAGTGAATGTCTTTGTTACTGGGTGCCAGTTTATGTCTTTGTTACTTGGTGTAAGTGGGTGACTGTGTTACTGGGTATCATTGTCTGTCTTTGTTACTTGGTGTAAGTGTGTGTCTGTGTTACAGGGTATCAGTGTATGTCTTTGTGACTTGGTGTCAGTGTATGTCTTTGTTACTGGGTTTCAGTGTGTGTCTTTGTGACTTGGTGTCAGTGTTGTATGTCTGTTTTACTTGGCGTAAGTGTATGCCTTTGTTACTTGGTGTCAGTGTATGTCTTTGTTACTTGGTGTCAGTGTGTGTCTGTGTTACTGGTTATCAGTGTATGTCTTTGTTACTTGGTATCAATGTATGTCTTTGTTACTTGGTGTCATTGTATGACTTTGTGACTTGGTGTCGGTATATGTCTTTGTTACTTGGTGTAAGTGTGTGTCTTTGTTACTTGGTGTCAGTGTATGTCTGTGTTACTTGGCCTAAGTGTATGTCTTTGTTACTTGGTGCAAGTGTATGCCTTTGTTACTTGGTGTCAGTGTATGTCTTTGTTACTTGGTGTCAGTGTGTGTCTGTGTAACTGGGTATCAGTGTATGTCTTTGTTACTTGGTATCAATGTATGTCTTTGTTACTTGGTGTCAGTGTATGACTTTGTGACTTGGTGTCGGTATATGTCTTTGTTACTTGGTGTAAGTGTGTGTCTTAGTTACTGGGTATCAGTGTATGTCTTTGTTACTTGGTGTCAGTGTATGTCAAAATACTTGGTGTAAGTGTATGTCATTGTTACTTGGTGTAATTGTCTGTCTTTGTTTCTTGGTGTAAGTGCATGTCTGTGTTACTTGGTGTAAGTGTGTGTCTTTGTTACTTCTGGTCAGTGTATGTCTTTGTTACTTGGTGTAAGTGTGTGTCGTTGTTACTTGGTGTCAGTGTGTGTCTGTGTTCCTGGGTGTCGGTGTATGTCTTTGTTACTTGGTGTAAGTGTATGTCTTTGTTACTTGGTGTCAGTGTATGTGTTTGTGACTTGTTGTCAGTGGATGTCTATTTACTGGGTGTCAGTGCATGTCTTTGTTACTTGGTGTAAGTGTATGTCAAAATACTTGGTGTAAGTGTATGTCTGTGTTACTTGGTGTAAGTGTATGTCTTTGTTACTTGGTGTAAGTGTGCGTCTGTGTTACTGGGTATCAGTGTATGTCTTTGTTACTGGGTATCAGTGTATGTCTTTGTGACTTGGTGTCAGTGTATGTCTTTGTTACTGGGTGTCAGTGTGTGTCTTTGTGACTTGGTGTCAGTGTATGCCTTTGTTACTTGGTGTGTGTGTCTGTGTTACCGGGCATCGGTGTATGTCTTTGTTACTTGGTGTCAGTGTATGTCTTTGTTACTGTGTGTCAGTGTGTGTCTTTGTGACTTGGTGTCAGTGTATGTCTTTGTTACTTGGTGTAAGTGTTTGTCTGTGTTACTGGGTATCAGTGTATGTCTTTGTTACTTGGCCTAAGTGTATGTCTTTGTTACTTGGAGCAAGTGTATGCCTTTGTTACTTGGTGTCAGTGTATGTCTTTGTTACTTGGTGTCAGTGTGTGTCTGTGTAACTGGGTATCAGTGTATGTCTTTGTTACTTGGTATCAATGTATGTCTTTGTTACTTGGTGTCAGTGTATGACTTTGTGACTTGGTGTCGGTATATGTCTTTGTTACTTGGTGTAAGTGTGTGTCTTAGTTACTGGGTATCAGTGTATGTCTTTGTTACTTGGTGTCAGTGTATGTCAAAATACTTGGTGTAAGTGTATGTCATTGTTACTTGGTGTAATTGTCTTTCTTTGTTTCTTGGTGTAAGTGCATGTCTGTGTTACTTGGTGTAAGTGTGTGTCTTTGTTACTTCTGGTCAGTGTATGTCTTTGTTACTTGGTGTAAGTGTGTGTCGTTGTTACTTGGTGTCAGTGTGTGTCTGTGTTCCTGGGTGTCGGTGTATGTCTTTGTTACTTGGTGTAAGTGTATGTCTTTGTTACTTGGTGTCAGTGTATGTGTTTGTGACTTGTTGTCAGTGGATGTCTATTTACTGGGTGTCAGTGCATGTCTTTGTTACTTGTTGTAAGTGTATGTCAAAATACTTGGTGTAAGTGTATGTCTTTGTTACTTGGTGTCAGTGTATGACTTTGTGACTTGGTGTCGGTATATGTCTTTGTTACTTGGTGTAAGTGTGTGTCTTAGTTACTGGGTATCAGTGTATGTCTTTGTTACTTGGTGTCAGTGTATGTCAAAATACTTGGTGTAAGTGTATGTCATTGTTACTTGGTGTAATTGTCTGTCTTTGTTTCTTGGTGTAAGTGCATGTCTGTGTTACTTGGTGTAAGTGTGTGTCTTTGTTACTTCTGGTCAGTGTATGTCTTTGTTACTTGGTGTAAGTGTGTGTCGTTGTTACTTGGTGTCAGTGTGTGTCTGTGTTCCTGGGTGTCGGTGTATGTCTTTGTTACTTGGTGTAAGTGTATGTCTTTGTTACTTGGTGTCAGTGTATGTGTTTGTGACTTCTTGTCAGTGGATGTCTATTTACTGGGTGTCAGTGCATGTCTTTGTTACTTGTTGTAAGTGTATGTCAAAATACTTGGTGTAAGTGTATGTCTGTGTTACTTGGTGTAAGTGTATGTCTTTGTTGCTTGGTGTAAGTGTGCGTCTGTGTTACTGGGTATCAGTGTATGTCTTTGTTACTGGGTATCAGTGTATGTCTTTGTGACTTGGTGTCAGTGTATGTCTTTGTTACTGGGTGTCAGTGTGTGTCTTTGTGACTTGGTGTCAGTGTATGCCTTTGTTACTTGGTGTGTGTGTCTGTGTTACCGGGCATCGGTGTATGTCTTTGTTACTTGGTGTCAGTGTATGTCTTTGTTACTGTGTGTCAGTGTGTGTCTTTGTGACTTGGTGTCAGTGTATGTCTTTGTTACTTGGTGTAAGTGTTTGTCTGTGTTACTGGGTATCAGTGTATGTCTTTGTTACTTGGCCTAAGTGTATGTCTTTGCTACTTGGTGCAAGTGTATGCCTTTGTTACTTGGTGTCAGTGTATGTCTTTGTTACTTGGTGTCAGTGTGTGTCTGTGTAACTGGGTATCAGTGTATGTCTTTGTTACTTGGTATCAATGTATGTCTTTGTTACTTGGTGTCAGTGTATGACTTTGTGACTTGGTGTCGGTATATGTCTTTGTTACTTGGTGTAAGTGTGTGTCTTAGTTACTGGGTATCAGTGTATGTCTTTGTTACTTGGTGTCAGTGTATGTCAAAATACTTGGTGTAAGTGTATGTCATTGTTACTTGGTGTAATTGTCTGTCTTTGTTACTTGGTGTAAGTGCATGTCTGTGTTACTTGGTGTAAGTGTGTGTCTTTGTTACTTCTGGTCAGTGTCTGTCTTTGTTACTTGGTGTAAGTGTGTGTCGTTGTTACTTGGTGTCAGTGTGTGTCTGTGTTCCTGGGTGTCGGTGTATGTCTTTGTTACTTGGTGTAAGTGTATGTCTTTGTTACTTGGTGTCAGTGTATGTGTTTGTGACTTGTTGTCAGTGGATGTCTATTTACTGGGTGTCAGTGCATGTCTTTGTTACTTGTTGTAAGTGTATGTCAAAATACTTGGTGTAAGTGTATGTCTGTGTTACTTGGTGTAAGTGTATGTCTTTGTTACTTGGTGTAAGTGTGCGTCTGTGTTACTGGGTATCAGTGTATGTCTTTGTTACTGGGTATCAGTGTATGTCTTTGTGACTTGGTGTCAGTGTATGTCTTTGTTACTGGGTGTCAGTGTGTGTCTTTGTGACTTGGTGTCAGTGTATGCCTTTGTTACTTGGTGTGTGTGTCTGTGTTACCGGGCATCGGTGTATGTCTTTGTTACTTGGTGTCAGTGTATGTCTTTGTTACTGTGTGTCAGTGTGTGTCTTTGTGACTTGGTGTCAGTGTATGTCTTTGTTACTTGGTGTAAGTGTTTGTCTGTGTTACTGGGTATCAGTGTATGTCTTTGTTACTTGGTGTCAGTGTATGTCTTTGTTACTGGGTGTCAGTGCGTGTCTTTGTGACTTGGTGTCAGTGTATGTCTTTGTTACTTGGTGTAAGTGTGTGTCTGTGTTACTGGGTATCTGTGTATGTCTTTGTTACTTGGTGTCAGTGTTTGTCAAAATACTTGGTGTAAGTGTATTTCTTTGTTACTTGGTGTAATTGTCTGTCTTTGTTACTTGGTGTCAGTGTATGTCTGCGTTACTTGGTGTCAGTGTGTGTCTTTGTTACTTCTTGTCATTGTATGTCTTTGTTAATTGGTGTAATTGTCTGTCTTTGTTACTTGGTGTCAGAGTATGTCTGTGTTACTTGGTGTAAGTGTGTGTCTTTGTTACTTCTTGTCATTGTATGTCTTAGTTACTTGGTGTAAGTGTATGTCTTTGTTACTTGGTGTCAGTGTGTGTCTATGTTCCTGGGTGTCAGTTTATGTCTTTTTTACATGGTGTAAGTGTGTGTCTGTGTTACTGGGTATCATTGTATATCTTTGTTACTAGGTGTCAGTGTATGACTTTGTTACTTGGTGTAAGTGTGTGTCTATGTTACTGGGTATCAGTGTATGTCTGTGTTACTGGGGGTCAGTGTGTGTCTGTGTTACTGGGGGTCAGTGTGTGTTTCTAATTGGGTGTCAGTGTGTGTCTGTGTTACTGGGTATCAGTGTATGTCTTTGTTACTTGGTGTAAGTGTATGTCTTTGTTACTTGGTATCTGTGTATGTGTTTGTGACTTGGTGTCAGTGTATGTCTCTCTTACTGGGTGTCAGTGTATGACTTTGTTACTTGGTGTAATTGTGTGTCTATGTTACTGGGTATCAGTGTATGTCTGTGTTACTGGGGGTCAGTGTGTGTCTGTGTTACTGGGGGTCAGTGTGTGTTTCTAACTGGGTGTCAGTGTGTGTCTGTGTTACTGGGTATCAGTGCATGTCTTTGTTACTTGGTGTCATTATGTGTCTGTGTTACTGGGTATCAGTGCATGTCTTTGTTACTTGGTGTAAGTGTGTGTCTTTGTTACTTGGTGTCAGTGTATGTCATTGTTACTTGGTGTAAGTGTATGTCTTTGTTACTTGGTATCAGTGTATGTGTTTGTGACTTGGTGTCAGTTTATGACTTTGTTACTTGGTGTAAGTCTGTGTCTGTGTTACCGAGTATCAGTGCATGTCTTTGTTACTTGGTGTCATTATGTGTCTGTGTTACTGGGTATCAGTGCATGTCTTTGTTACTTGGTGTAAGTGTGTGTCTTTGTTACTTGGTGTCAGTGTATGTCATTGTTACTTGGTGTAAGTGTGTGTCTTTGTTACTTGGTGTCAGTGAGTGTCTGTGTTCCTGGGTGTCCATGTATGTCTTTGTTACTGTGTATCAGTGTGTGTTACTGGGTGTCAGTCTGTGTCTGTGACACTAGGTGTCAGTATTTAGTTTAGTTTAGAGATACAGCACTAAAACAGGCC